>NC_073693.1:340089747-340414332 GCF_029784155.1 Uranotaenia lowii
TTTGTTATTTTTGTCATTTTTGTCATTTTTGTCATTTTTGTCATTTTTGTCATTTTTGTAATTTTTGTCATTTTTGTCATTTTTGTCATTTTTGTCATTTTTGTCATTTTTGTCATTTTTGTCATTTTTGTCATTTTTGTCATTTTTGTCATTTTTGTCATTTTTGTCATTTTTGTCATTTTTGTCATTTTTGTCATTTTTGTCATTTTTGTCATTTTTGTCATTTTTGTCATTTTTGTCATTTTTGTCATTTTTGTCATTTTTGTCATTTTTGTCATTTTTGTCATTTTTGTCATTTTTGTCATTTTTGTCATTTTTGTCATTTTTGTCATTTTTGTCATTTTTGTCATTTTTGTCATTTTTGTCATTTTTGTCATTTTTGTCATTTTTGTCATTTTTGTCATTTTTGTCATTTTTGTCATTTTTGTCATTTTTGTCATTTTTGTCATTTTTGTCATTTTTGTCATTTTTGTCATTTTTGTCATTTTTGTCATTTTTGTCATTTTTGTCATTTTTGTAATTTTTGTAATTTTTGTCATTTTTGTCATTTTTGTCATTTTTGTCATTTTTGTCATTTTTGTCATTTTTGTCATTTTTGTCATTTTTGTCATTTTTGTCATTTTTGTCATTTTTGTCATTTTTGTCATTTTTGTCATTTTTGTCATTTTTGTCATTTTTGTCATTTTTGTCATTTTTGTCATTTTTGTCATTTTTGTCATTTTTGTCATTTTTGTCATTTTTGTCATTTTTGTCATTTTTGTCATTTTTGTCATTTTTGTCATTTTTGTCATTTTTGTCATTTTTGTCATTTTTGTCATTTTTGTCATTTTTTGTCATTTTTGTCATTTTTGTCATTTTTGTCATTTTTGTCATTTTTGTCATTTTTGTCATTTTTGTCATTTTTGTCATTTTTGTCATTTTTGTCATTTTTGTCATTTTTGTCATTTTTGTCATTTTTGTCATTTTTGTCATTTTTGTCATTTTTGTCATTTTTGTCATTTTTGTCATTTTTGTCATTTTTGTCATTTTTGTCATTTTTGTCATTTTTGTCATTTTTGTCATTTTTGTCATTTTTGTCATTTTTGTCATTTTTGTCATTTTTGTCATTTTTGTCATTTTTGTCATTTTTGTCATTTTTGTCATTTTTGTCATTTTTGTCATTTTTGTCATTTTTGTCATTTTTGTCATTTTTGTCATTTTTGTCATTTTTGTCATTTTTGTCATTTTTGTCATTTTTGTCATTTTTGTCATTTTTGTCATTTTTGTCATTTTTGTCATTTTTGTCATTTTTGTCATTTTTGTCATTTTTGTCATTTTTGTCATTTTTGTCATTTTTGTCATTTTTGTCATTTTTGTCATTTTTGTCATTTTTGTCATTTTTGTCATTTTTGTCATTTTTGTCATTTTTGTCATTTTTGTCATTTTTGTCATTTTTGTCATTTTTGTCATTTTTGTCATTTTTGTCATTTTTGTCATTTTTGTCATTTTTGTCATTTTTGTCATTTTTGTCATTTTTGTCATTTTTGTCATTTTTGTCATTTTTGTCATTTTTGTCATTTTTGTCATTTTTGTCATTTTTGTCATTTTTGTCATTTTTGTCATTTTTGTCATTTTGTCATTTTTGTCATTTTTGTCATTTTTGTCATTTTTGTCATTTTTGTCATTTTTGTCATTTTTGTCATTTTTGTCATTTTTGTCATTTTTGTCATTTTTGTCATTTTTGTCATTTTTGTCATTTTTGTCATTTTTGTCATTTTTGTCATTTTTGTCATTTTTGTCATTTTTGTCATTTTTGTCATTTTTGTCATTTTTGTCATTTTTGTCATTTTTGTCATTTTTGTCATTTTTGTCATTTTTGTCATTTTTGTCATTTTTGTCATTTTTGTCATTTTTGTCATTTTTGTCATTTTTGTCATTTTTGTCATTTTTGTCATTTTTGTCATTTTTGTTTTTGTATTTTTGTCATATTTTGTCATTTTTGTCATTTTTGTCATTTTTGTTATTTTTGTCATTTTTGTCATTTTTGTCATTTTTGTCATTTTTGTCATTTTTGTCATTTTTGTCATTTTTGTCATTTTTGTCATTTTTGTCATTTTTGTCATTTTTGTCATTTTTGTCATTTTTGTCATTTTTGTCATTTTTGTCATTTTTGTCATTTTTGTCATTTTTGTCATTTTTGTCATTTTTGTCATTTTTGTCATTTTTGTCATTTTTGTCATTTTTGTCATTTTTGTCATTTTTGTCATTTTTGTCATTTTTGTCATTTTTGTCATTTTTGTCATTTTTGTCATTTTTGTCATTTTTGTCATTTTTGTCATTTTTGTCATTTTTGTCATTTTTGTCATTTTTGTCATTTTTGTCATTTTTGTCATTTTTGTCATTTTTGTCATTTTTGTCATTTTTGTCATTTTTGTCATTTTTGTCATTTTTGTCATTTTTGTCATTTTTGTCATTTTTGTCATTTTTGTCATTTTTGTCATTTTTGTCATTTTTGTCATTTTTGTAATTTTTGTAATTTTTGTAATTTTTGTCATTTTTGTAATTTTTGTCATTTTTGTCATTTTTGTCATTTTTGTCATTTTTGTCATTTTTGTCATTTTTGTCATTTTTGTCATTTTTGTCATTTTTGTCATTTTTGTCATTTTTGTCATTTTTGTCATTTTTGTCATTTTTGTCATTTTTGTCATTTTTGTCATTTTTGTAATTTTTGTAATTTTTGTCATTTTTGTCATTTTTGTCATTTTTGTCATTTTTGTCATTTTTGTCATTTTTGTCATTTTTGTCATTTTTGTCATTTTTGTCATTTTTGTCATTTTTGTCATTTTTGTCATTTTTGTCATTTTTGTCATTTTTGTCATTTTTGTCATTTTTGTCATTTTTGTCATTTTTGTCATTTTTGTCATTTTTGTCATTTTTGTCATTTTTGTCATTTTTGTCATTTTTGTCATTTTTGTCATTTTTGTCATTTTTGTCATTTTTGTCATTTTTGTCATTTTTGTCATTTTTGTCATTTTTGTCATTTTTGTCATTTTTGTCATTTTTGTCATTTTTGTCATTTTTGTCATTTTTGTCATTTTTGTCATTTTTGTCATTTTTGTCATTTTTGTCATTTTTGTCATTTTTGTCATTTTTGTCATTTTTGTCATTTTTGTCATTTTTGTCATTTTTGTCATTTTTGTCATTTTTGTCATTTTTGTCATTTTTGTCATTTTTGTCGTTTTCATCATTTTTGTCATTTTTGTCATTTTTGTCATTTTTGTCATTTTTGTCATTTTTGTCATTTTTGTCATTTTTGTCATTTTTGTCATTTTTGTCATTTTTATGTCATTTCTATGTCATTTCTGTGGCATTGTTGTGTCATTTTTGTGTTATTTTTGTGTCTTTTTTGTGTAATGTTTAGGTCATTCTATTATAACTTCTTTGTCTTTACGTAATTATTGTGTTATTATAATGTCATATTTGTGTTTGCCGCAGCAATCATCACATATGAGTAGGGCGCCTTTGGGGGTCTATATGTGTTTTTTTAATGTTCTTCATATTTTTAACCTGTGTATCAATTCATTTTTTCTTGAGGATAGGAATGACAATCATTTCCATGTTCTCATGAAGTCTAATAGCTACCAATCCTCCTGGAAAATGTTCGTACGTCGATTTACGTGTGAACCGTCATTTTTTTATGGCAAAGCTGGATGGATACCCACAATGGGGACTTACGGGAAATCCCAAAGCCATAGAGGGATTCATAAAATAGACTTATCTATATAGAAAAAATTGAAATAGGAATTAGAGCTCATTTTTTTGAATTTGCATTAATGACGAGAGCATAGAAAATATGATTAAAGATCTAACTTATTCGTAAAAACTGACTGGTTCTGTGAGTCATCCTTATTTTTGACCATTAAGCACTTATAATTGAACCTTTTCTGGTACTGACATTATTTTTAATTCTAAGGTCACACGCCAGACTTGCTGCGAAACAGTATATGCGAAAATTGACAAATTATGGAAATTGGTTTTTCGCCAGTCGCGTTTTTTTCGCAATCAAGTGGGTTTTTTTCCCCGAGGTTCTATCGACACATGTATGCAATTGCGATAAGCTGATTTTTCCTGATATTTTTTTCGAAATTTTATTTTCACATATTGCTGCTGGCGATGCGGCAGTTTTCCAGTCTTGGACAGCTACGCTATAGATAGCACACGTCGTCCTACACGTATGGGTCGAAAATGCGACGTACGAACACCGCGTTTTTTTTCTGCTTGCTTCACGCTGCCATTTGTTGGCGTTGAATTGTTGGCAGTACGCCTAAGTGTCATTGAAACGGGGCGCATTGTGTGCATGATGCGGATTTTTCCCCATCAATTTAAATCCTTTCTCCTATTTTTGTACATATGTGAATCAGAGCATCCGAATGTACTTCACAACTTCGTCGAAAAGGGCATATGTGATGGGTGATAGTCCACCAAATGGAAAAATATAAAAATGAGCTCTGGCAGTTTTTTTTTATCCAACTCCGAGTCAGTTGAAGACCCGAATATTGGCATCTATCAAGCAATGGAATTTCGTGGCAAATTGTGAGGCCAAAAAAGTGCGATTCACTAGGACGCATCACGGGGCAATTTCGGTAGAGGAAGTGGGGATCGATGATTGGTAAAATTGACAAGTTGCTAGAATGTTGCCTGCGCACCATCAGGAACAGATAACGGAAAGACATTCACGAATTTCAACTACCGATCCGTTGACAGGCAAATGTTTTTACCCTGTTAGATGCCAACCGTAAAATGTGCATCACTTTTCGGCAAATTCTTCCACTAAATTGGATTACCGATTGAGTTTGATAGCTTTTTTTTTTGTGCAGTCAACGCCAAAACGTTGCTAACATGTGAACGATCATCAATGACGTTCGGTAAGGCTGATGAAAAGAAATTTATTTTTAAACGAGATTCAAAAAGTTGCAGTGACTTCTGTTGTTATGAAAAGATATGAAGAGACATAACAAAGAAATTTTGTGCTATGTTATGACCCACAACTGTCGCCTGTATCATACGACTGCAACTTTTTCTTTAATTTTATGGACGAATAAACGGAATTTAGGAAATAAATAAGGGTAACTTTAAAGTTCTCATAATAAGACCCTTAGAATTAGTAACTCATAATTAGATACAACATTCAGTTTCAGAAATCGCAAAGGATCAAATTTAAAAGCATCATCTAACTAAAGAAGCTTGAAAGAATTAAACACGGAAATTGTAGTTTGAAAAAAAAAAATCTGCACCAAAATAGAAAAAAAAAACAAGCAGAGAGTTTTGTACGAAATATCAGATAAAAAATATGAACAAAATTAAATTTAAAAAATAAGAATTTGAAAATTGATTTAATATTTAATGTTAAATTCGACGCAGGAAATTTTGGAATTCAGCTTTTGAATCGTGGCTTATTCGTGAAATTATCTTTTACGAAAAATTCATGATATTAAAATATACGGCTTATCATCTTCCTTTACATGATTTTCATATTTCTCAGACCTTTTCCATCGTCTCTAAAAGATTTTAAGTTCCCACTTTTTTAAGGTGAAAATTTAAGATTCAATATTTCCCATTCTATGTGGGTAATAGTACTTTAATATCGAAAAATAGCATCCAGTAACAAGAATATACCTCACACAAGCCAAGGTTTTTTTTTAAAAAAAATTTTAGGTGTGAAGAGCTTAAAAGATAATTTTAAACAATTTGGAGGTGTTGATTCCTAATGCGCAATTAGTTTTTTTTTTCTCTATGCTCTTTATTCGAGATAATTCATAACATAACATACATAAATTTGTTCACTTTTTTCTTGCAAAACTATAGAACATAAAAGGTTTTCATTCAATGATCAACTTTCCGCGAGTAATATTGACTTCTAAGAAATTTTTTTGTTTTTCCAATTCTTTAAAATATGGGTTTTTTTTAATGTTTTCGAAGATTCTTACCAAATGAATCTTTGATAGTTCTCAAAGCATAAGTTTTTTTTCTTTTTATAATACACTCGAACACACGCATATAGGATGTTAGTGAAACTTCATGTTTCTTTGAAGAGATCTAATTCAAACTTAACACATTAGCGTCATGGATAAAATTGCAAGCATCTTACTAACGCTAAAACCACTATCCCACTGAAAGACTAAATTTCCGTGAATGAGACTCGATCAGAGGCTTAGAAACGTTATCTTCTAAGAAGTGTTCGGTGGCAGTCAAAAAATTTGGCAGTCTTGAATAAAGTTGACTTACAACGTTTAATATCAATCTCTCTTAGACTTTTTTAAATGAAGTCAGAAATAATCTTAAATGTTTATATACCGTCAAACGGGCCTCATGCAACAGCTGGGTTAGATTACGGTTACCTGAATTTTCTCAGCACGTGTCCGGGCTGGAGAAATCCGGGCAATTTGATTTAAAAACCTGGAAAAATCCGGGAATTTGATTTCAAAATTGAGGACAAAAAATCCAGGCTATATTCAGACAAATCCGTTAAATCCAAAAAATTTCACAACAAAAATCAATAAAAAAAAATTCCATCAAAGCTGGTCGACAAATTTAAAATTGTATTTTAGGCTTTCAAAAACGTTTCATGATTATTTTTTCAAAACTGGCTCAAGAAATATCGTTTTGAAGGCATAAATTGAAAATTTTAACAATACAATTTCTTTTTTTGATTGATTTTCCAAACAAAGTGAATAAATCCGGGCAAAATCCGGACTTTTCATAAATTTTGTATTAAATTATGTATTTTTCTATTTATATGTTAACATAATGTTATTGAGTTATCGTTTTATGATAACAAGACGATGATGGCATAGCTACTCACATCTTAAAATAGTTTTTGTTTTAATTTCGATTCTCCTAGAAAAAAATTTAAAAAAAATCGAGCAATAGATGCAAAAATTTAAACACTTTTTGAAGCCGTAAAAAACTTTACTCAGTACAGAGGATTGGATTAATGATATCACCTACACACTTTATATTGCTTCAAAAAGATTGAATGAACGATTGAGAAACAACTAGCAAACGATTTATGTAAACCTAGATTTTAGTTTCATTCATTGGGTGGGGTTTCTCCCTTGTCAAATGATGTTAAGATAATAAATAATATGGTTTTTTTGATCCTTTTTTAGGATTTTAAACTAGTTGGTTTATTCATCCCCACGTTTTATTATGCTATACCAACACTGTTGGTGTCAAAAAAATTTTCGAACACCCACCATTTTTTTAATTTTTTTTTTTTTCAATTCAGTTACCTATCTGGGAAAGATGCAAAAGAATGCAAATCAAAGTGACATCTTGTAATTTTCCTTTTCAAATGCTGGATACTACTGTTTTGCATCACGCGTTTGTTAACATTAAAATTTCATCCGTCCAAACATTTATTTTTACGATTTCAGCTAGCTGAATTGTTTGTTGTATTTTTACCCCTAAATGTATGCAGCACCCTCATGCTTTTTGTGATAACAGCATCATTGTCGGAAAAAATGTGAAATCTGAACTTATCAAAAACTATAAATATTCATACGTTTGCATTAGACTTTGCATTACAAACAAAGTTTTTTGCAAGTTACCCCCTTTTTCCAATTAGGGTGAGAATCGCATGTTTTTTAGAAAATTAAAAATAACTGTGGAAAACAATAATTTTTCTGACTACGTCCATTTGATGCCCCATCAACCTTTAAACGTTTGGTCCATAAGCAGTATGATTATATGTGGATTTATTTTTTTTTCAGAGGCCATTGAAGTTTAAAAAATGTTGCATGTTGCCCGAGTTGACGGCAATCAATTTTGTTAAATCGTTGGATTTCTGAAACTGAAGTACCTGGCCAAGATCTGAATCCTTGATTAAATGAAGGATAATAAATAGATTTAATATCTTGGTTTATTAGTTTACTAGTTATCCAGCTCGATTTAACTCGAAACTGATCCATATCACAATTTTTAAAAGGCCGTATTCTAAAACTAGAAATGATGGACAAAATCTTCCAAAATCAGTAACAAAAACATAGGCATCAAAACTGCTGTTTTCATGTGTTATCATCAACTTCTCATCCAAAAAAAATAGAGGGTCAGCAAGTTTGAGTATAAAAATGCATTGTTTTGCATTGCTGCACATTTAAAAAACGTTATCAATTATTCAGGAATTACCGTCGAAATCTCGAAGGAAACTCCTAAGCAACCAAATAATACCAAACTGTTCTGGAACGATGGAGCTCCATTGAACCACCCTAACATCAGAAAAAGCTCCTTCTTCGAAAAATAGGTCAATTTAAATATTTTTTATGTTTTAAGGCTTCTCTAAGCACTAACTTTATGGAGCTTGAACAAATTTAAAAAATTGTTATTTGAAGTATAAAAAAAATCAACTAATATCATACCTTGACAAGTGATGTTTCGCATCATATCAAATAGTTTTGTGACATCGTATTGAATCGGTTTGGGGTCATTTCTGAATTTTTCAAACCCTGAGCTCTAAAAAGCTTTGACTTGGTAACTTAAGTAACTGAAAGTAACTTTTTCATGACAGCATTTGATCTTTTAGGTTTGTTTGAGAAAATTGAATATTTTTCAATGACAAAATATTAACATCATTTTTGTTTCTTCTGCGTAACTTCGTATATTATGAGACAAAAAAGTTATTAGGTGTTGAATGGGGGAATGACTTTTGGCAATAAAAAAAAACAATAAAATAATTTGACATCACTGCGGAGTGCCTCGCAAAGTAATGCATAAACAGTAGTCATGCAATACCTCGCTAGTTACCTAGCAGTGATGTCAATTGAATTTATTTGTTTTCAATGCCAAATGACATGCCCCCATTCAATACCTAATAACTTTTTGTCTAATAAAATACGAAGTTACGGCCTTGCACAAAATAATTCAGCTGAAAATTTCCTTTAGAGAATTCATAAATTCACACAAAACCCATTAGTAGGCTCGGTTCCACAGAAGACACAAAAATGATGTTGATTGTTGCTATGACATTCAAACTGCTTCAAACGATGACACATTTTAACAAAACATTTATCGGTCCACTAATCGTGCGGTTAATCGGGGCATGTTCATAAAAAAAGTGTTCCAAGATTGTGGAAAAAATTGAATCTAGAACTGAATAAAATTTACTTTTTAGATAACGCATCTGAAAATAAGCTATGCGTTTTCACTTACCCAAATAAATGCGGCAAGTGAAAACTTACAAATTTGTGTTAGCCAACTTTTTTGAATTTTTATACTTTCAAAGAGAGGAATAAAACGTTGAAAACTTATTTAGTGGTGCAACTGATCTTTGAAAATATTCATATTTTTCCAAGGCGTATGATAGTTGAACTATGATGAAATCCGTTTGCACTTGTCTCGGTCTACCTTTTTTTGAAAAATAAGATTGATATTAAATATTAAAAGATTAAACCTAAATTTAAGGTTTAGGGTGATTTTTACATGAAAATTTCTGGAATATAAAATTAGTGCATAAAACCATCGAAGCCTGATCAGATTTTTGTTTTCGATACATTCAATTTAACAGATAAAGTCGTTAAGTTAAATCTTGAATGGAAACGCAGTGACCACCAATAATATTAAAAAAAAAATTTAGAATCAGAAATTCAGAAATTTGCACTGTATTAGGGCATCCGCAGCAATCGCGAGCAAAGTGAAAATGCTCACGAGTTTAATCACTTCCATACCGCACCGGGGGTTAGTATAAAGGTGAGCAAAATAGGGCCGTTGCCGTCGGGACCGACAAAATCACCAAATTTGCTCACTAGAAAGGGGCGAGAGCAAACATGCACTGAAAAAATTCTACCGTTTTAAGCAGAATTAAACAAACGACGTCGCAGCGTGTAGATGTTTGTTTATATTTATTTTAAGGAAAAAATTAAATGAGATTCAAATTGTGGATGGATTTTTTTTTTAATAACCAGTTGAATTCGCAATTTCGTTACATTTTTTCGGGTTTATCCAGGAATTGAATGAGAAAATGCAAATGCTGGTTCTGATGGTGAGTTATTCATTTTGTATTTAATATTGTTTTGGATTTTTATCTACCTATGAATTTTGATAACATTTTTTCCTTTCTCACTCTATTCTATGTGGAAGTGCTGAATGAGCTTCCGTTGCCGGATGAACTAGCTTACATCGAAGCCTTGTACCGTTGTTTATTTTGAAGAACGCAATGGGGTCTGACTGGAATTTCCAAAAACATCAAGCAAGCGATGACACATGCGAATTTGATATTAAAAATTGAATCTTCTCATTCCTTGTCATTTTCTAAACAAAAACTCATTTCTTACAGATTCAACTTCTGGACTTAAGGTTAGTATTCCAGTTGAATACCATTGTGAGGGGCTAACTGATGAAGTTTTGAACATATGGCAGAAGGTTGCCGACATGTTGAAAGAAAGTGGAGTTACCGTTAAGAATATTTTCTTGCCCTATACTTCGGCTTCAATTTTTGTTTACTCGATGCTGAATCAATTCGAAGTGGCCAGCAATATGGCTCGCTATGACGGAAACGAATACGGCCATCGGTCTGATGAAGATGCTAGTAGCGATCAACTGTATGTCAAAACACGAGCCGAGGGCTTCAACGGAGTTGTTAAAAATCGCATCTTGGGCGGAAACTTTTTTTTTGCGCAAAAACTACTTCCATAAAATATTTCCGAAAAGCGACGATTGCTTGCTGAAGATTTGAGCATTCCGTGTAGTAGACATTTTACTGACTCCCACAACCTTGAATGAAGCTTCGAGGATTTTTCTCGGAATAATAATAATCTAGACCATCAGAGCGCTGTGCAGGATTTTTGTATCCAACCGGCCAATATGGGTGACATTCCAGAACTGTCCCTACCGATTCGGCTTTCGAAACTCGAGGTCTCTCAAGTCTCAATAAGTTTGCAACTAATGGGACCCAGTTTTTCGGAGCAGCAACTATTTCAGTCAGCACGTTTGATAGAAAAAGAAGTTGAAGATTTTTTAGAAAAGTATGATTTTAATATAAATATAATAAACAAATAAAGTTGAATTTTAGTTCAATTGTTTAGTTTGTTGAATTTTGTATTTCGGGTCAATGTGTTAGGAAATATAAGTGCCCGGCGTTTTGAATGCAAAATCGAGCTTAACTCGAAAATATATTCTTATCTGAACTTATTTTATTCAATCAAGTCGTTCTACAATTCAATAAGTTTTTAATCACAATCCAGCGAACGGGTGACACGGAATTGGAAACACCGGTAGGGAAACTGAACGCTTTACCGAAAGGATCAAAGTTGAATCGGTCGCCGAAAACAACCACCACCGGTTAAAAGCGGTGTCCTATTGATATGATGACGAGGTCAAGCGAAGCAAATATCCTGCTCGGAAGTTCTTGCTGCATCCATCATCAGACCCGATTGCTGGTCGTCGAAGCTGCTTGGCCTTGCTGCTGCTGTACGGTATGTTCAACCAGGATTTAGACTTTGACGTCACGTTACGGATAGCAGCTAACCCGTCGAATAACTGCCAACAACCCCCAGGCCCTTTTAAGACCGAAGCTCCCATGTTAGTTTTTTTGGCATAATAAAGAGCTTATCACTAAAAGGGACAATATTTTTAAGAGAGGTTTTTTACGTAAGAATATTTGGAATAAATTGAAAATTTATGAAATAAATGTGACAAATGTTCTTATGAAAATTCGTGACTTTTCCACTTTGGGAAAAAAGGGTAGAGATTCCATACGAGTAAAACATAAATTTTGTCATAATTTAAGGTATCATGAAGCTTTAAAAACAGAGTTCTAATTTCAGATTTTGAAAAAAAAAATTAGAGGTCAAGTTTCAGTAAATAAAATGAAATCATCTTTGTATTGCAATTCAAAACTCCAGCTGCAGCTCTTATTTTACAGTCGTTGCTTCTGACTTATGTTAAGGTTTGATTTAAAATAATGCCCACAAAAATTAAAATTCAAATATATTTTTACAAATTAAATTTATCTTTGGAAGGTGTGTGTAGCAAATCACACCGGGTCAGCTAGTGAAAATGTAAATTTTCTTTGAATTTTTACCCCTGGAGTTAGGCACCACCATTAATATTTCTTAAAAATAAATCTGGTGACAAAAAAAAGTTTATCAAATAAAAAAAATATCCGCAAAGCTTTCTTTAAAATTATGAAAGTTAAATTGAACGTATTTTTATGGCAGAAAAGTTTCTTAGAACACGATAGTTTCTCAATAACTAAGCAATCAATGTCTCTATTCATATTAATAGTGAAAATCCCATAACTTTTATTTTTTTCTCTGATAAAGTTTGGTTCAGGTCATCAAAAATCAATCGGGTGCTTAAGCAGAAGCATTTCATAGAAATATTACAGAAATGGTCCAAAAATTGTAACGATTCACCCCCCTTTTATACACCTAGCTCATAATTGAGTAGATTATTAAAGTGTTTATCCACTTTTTTTTCTCAAAATAATAGTTTCTTTTTCAATGGGTGAACTGGTTCGATTTTTGAAAGAAATTACATTTTAAGGCTTTGAAAAATTATGGAACATGTACGCCATCTTATGAAGTACCTACCTTATTTGCAGAAAAATTATATCCATAGGAAATTTTTTGGCAATTCTGTAGTTTCAAAGTTATTTAACCCTTCGTTTCATAAAGTAACAAATTTGCAACAATTAATGTATGGAAAAAGTGAAAAATCGTATTTCATTTAATTTTTTTTCTTGGTGTACTCATCATTTTCAACTGTTAACATTATATTTAAGGAAAAAAATCATTAAATGAAGGGTTAAAGACAGATTTGTGATTATACTTGGAGGTACCTATTATGTAAGAATTCCCAAACACGAACGACTTTTGCAAATCTTAATTTAATTGAAGTCGTTATTTTTGTTTAACCTTCCAAAGCCGTTCGCTAAATATCCGTTTCGGGGAAATATGAGTTGTAATTTGATTTCGTTCTCCTGGCTGTAAATGTTAACCGATTTTGATGATATTATATTCATTGTGTAGGTAATTTATTCTAATTACTCAACATTTCAAAGTAAAGTCGATATGTATTACCAGGTTTTCAGAAACTGGTTCAGAAAGTTAAAAGTCCGAAAAATCAATATTATTTTTAAAATACTCATAACTTTTGACAGCTTTTCTGTATTTAATTATTTCATAGATGTTTGAAATTGTCAAGAATCCATCTATCCGACAATGTATAGATATGTTGGGGTCCAATGACAGTTTTTACCGCTATGACAGATCTTCCGGTAGAAAAAAGTCTTACTTTAAAAAAACGACATCCAGTTTTGGCTTTGCTTAGCTGTATTTCATTTCTCAATGAACCGATTTTAAAAACTCAAATTTTAGTTTTTTGGCGTTAATTTGATCATTATTTTCATAGAACATACTTGGTCTGTCAAAACTACCAGTTCATCAGTATATTGGAATGATTATAAAGATGTTTGAAATGTGCGCTTCGGGTCATATTGACCCGAACGGCTTTGGAGGGTTAAAGACAGTACTTACCCATTTTTCATTATGTTAAATATGGATGTAGGGATGAGATGAAGGATATGCAGAAAATAAATAAAGTTTTTGTATAAATAAAATGAAATTAAAGTTTAATTTGGCAACACTGAAGAAAAATTCAATCAAAATCAATTTCTATGACAACGTTTTATATATTTTCAACACTAGGCAATACAAACAATACAAATTCAGTCATTGATCTGTTTTTGTGTCTTATCAATTAAAGCGATAGCGTGAGAATTTCAGCAGAAGTATGTCAATTCAAGTCACACGCTGATCTATATTAAAGTCGTATGATCGAAACTGGTACAATTAATTAAATTAAGCAAATGACAAAAGCCCAAAATGGAAACCAATTAGGACATCGTATATGTTAATCTTTTGGGTTATTTTTTTTTCATCCGAAACTGTGTAAACGATCGTTTGATGACACATTTAGGCTCTGAAACTGAACGAAAGAAAAAAAATACATCTTTCAAAAACTTCCCAGAATCACATGCTCACAGGATCGGCTCACGGAGTTCCAATAAAGTTTTATAACTTTACGATCCTCGCCCATCCGAGAGGCTGGACTGCTGGACGGGAAACTCGAACAAAATAAGACATTCTCCCATCATCGTCGTCGTCGAAGCCAAAAAAATGATGGTGTCGTGGATGGTTTTTTTTTAATTTTTTTTTTTAGAATAGCACAGATATGACGAAGAAGTCGACGGCGATGATGATGGACAATAATCATCATAAACGGGTGCTATTTCTCTATATAGCCTCGGAACTGTTTGATGTGCGACCCGAAAACAAAAAAATCAAACCGGTTGCCTTCTTCCAGGCCGCTTTCAAGGAAGGGTTTCGGAGTCCTGCGGCCTTTGTTGATGTCGTCGTGTCATTCCTGGTCACTCGGTCGGCGGAGGACATGTCCCCATCAAACGACGTTCCGACCGACCAAAAGCATTCATTCGGAGGAAGGGCCATAAAGTGATTCAATTAGAGGCTTCGGCTTGATTGCAGGACCAATTGCTGCTGCTACTCGCATTTGAGCCACCTCCAATTGAGAATCCTGCCGACGACGACGACGCTAAGCTGTGACCGATCTGATGAACATATGAAGATGTTATTCTTTCCAAATGCGTTCCGTCACATTCCAATTCCAGATGTGTACGCGGGAAAATGGGCTTCAATTCAGCTGCAATACTTAAAGAAGTTCTTGATTTTATTTTATAAAAAGATTTACATATTCTGGGCGGAATTTGAGTTTTAAACCTAAATTTTGAATATGGAATCTACATTATACTGAAAGCCTAATATGAACACTGAATCTGGATATGATATCAAGATTTCAATCTGAAATTCAAAAGATTAATGTGAAATTTCATTCTCCGCTTTCGTCTTCCATCTTCATCTTTTATTTCATCATCCACTCTAAAGTGTCAATATGACAGTATTCGAAGTTTGGCGTCTTGAAGTTTGGTCAGGCGCATCTAAATAAAAAAATCATCTTGAACCCCCCGTTTTTTCCTATTGATTAATCCTTCCGAGACACAAGAAAATATAAAATAAAACATGTCGACGGAAAGTGAGCATAGAACTCGTAACAATTGTCTTCACTCTACTTGCCAGCAGCAAAAACGACGCATAGCAAGTTTCCTAGGAGACTTGAAGCATGCAATTGATGGCCTAAGGAAAATGTACAGTAAATAACATAAACAATGTTCGACTACTGCATCGAAATCGCCTACTGGATTGAAAAAAGAAAAACAAACCTACGAATGACAGGAATCTCGCTAGTAAAAAAGCGTCGCTAGTACTACTGTCGCTATTCGGTTTGGTCCTATACACATAATATGTAAACCGGCATTCTTTGTTTCCAACTGACGGCACAAAATCACCAGCCAAGAAGAGTGGTGCGCGTGTTTGTAATCCAGCCGAGCGGCGCTTGAAAACAGTTTTTAGTTTCCCATTCACACCCCATTCCCCCCAAGTTCGATTTTCACTACTTTGGATGTTATATTTGATTTTTTTCATGCAATGCGGTGGCGCTGGTAGGACAATTTTTGGTAATGCAACTTTGGCACAACACTTGTGCTAATTTTTCAACACCCCAAGGATGTCATAATTGTAGTAGAGTCTGGTATGTGGGCACAAATCAGGGGTGAGTAGCTTTTCGAGCCAACGGGCGAATTTGAATTTGAAATCTTTTTGGCGGGCCGCACTCAAAATAATTTTTTTTTCAACAATTAGCAAAGCAGAGCTTTCATTACATCACAATATGAGTTAGTCAAAGTAAGATTCGATTTTACTCCGGATGTGTCGTTAAAGCTTGATGATACTGATGAATTACCCAGTAACCGCGCATAGGTTGGGTTGCTCGTTTACTACGCTGTGATTTTGAATAGATTTGAAATTCGTTCATTTGCAAGAGTGCTATGCGCTACCCTGATTAGGCATCCTTTACTCCTACGCTGTGGTGAGTCAGTTGATCATGAGGATGAGGATTACTGACATCGCTTGGAACTCTCTTAGAGCATGGATAGGCAATGTTGAATGAACAGCTTTTTTGTTGGACACATTCTGTGGCGGTTGTGGACGGCTTTGTCAAAACAGTTTTGATCAGCTTGCTCAAGGTACACAGTAAATGAAAATTTCCGAACTCGGTAATTTTTCATAACTTAGGCTTTAAGAAAAACCGTTTTGGAAAGAAATCGGCCGACGGGAACAAAAGTTATTTATGAAAATTTTGTTTTTCATGATTCTCCCGAACAAAATGTCCCAGAATCCCATACAAACTTCAGGCTCGTTGAGCGACCCCTTCCCGTAATCCGACCTGGCCCAAATTTGGCATGAGAACTTGTACTAGGACTAGGATCAATTTTAGCCTGCAGCGCATAACATTTCACAGGTTTTGAATTTCCCATACAAATTTGAGGCAGTCTACTGAAAAACCTGTAGAGTTTGCCGAAAAATCTGTTATTATTACCAAAACATTTGTTTTTAATACCAAAATAGCTGTAATTATTACCGATATATTTGTAACTGTGGATGAATGACCCTGCATGGTTGAATTCCTCTTCAACATTCAGTTGAAAAGGAAAACGTTAAATTCACCTAGATTTTCACGTAGGCGCTTACGTGAATTTTTGCTTAACTTACATGAATCACTTAGAAACTATTACACATTCACTTGATCTGTGCGTGAAATTCACATAGCCGTTTGCTGTCAAAACAAAGACACTTTCGATTTATGTGAAAATCCAGTGCTCCGCCACGTACAAAGGAATTTGGTGCATTCTATATGATGTTCTCGTTGCTCTGAATATTTTATTCAAGCAAAATCTATGTAAAAGTATTCAGTATAAAATATGGCACGCATCCAACAGTTGGTGCTAACAAAAAGAGAAATTCTACGTGATAGGGATGCTGATTTAACGTGAGTAGGGAAAATTTGTTTATGTATTCTTCATTTAAATATTCTGCTTTTTTTTTAACAGAATTTGGAATCTAGACAACAACTATGGATCAAACCATCAACTCAACGATTTATTTTTTTTTAAACTTTTTTTCATTAATTTTTCTTATGGCGTCACTTCATAAGAGAATCTGATAGCATACTTAATAGGATTTTTCTGAGTGTACATGTACTCTTTTTCGATCGAGAAATGGGCGTACTCTATTTTGATGTTATTTTAACGAAATGTACTCTTTTTTTTAGAGCTATCTAATCAGAAAAATGAACTTGTTTGTTTTAAGTACATTAAGTGAGTTTACCGCATATTTTATCAGAAATACGAAAAAAAAATGCAACTTTAAAGATTTTTTACCCTTTACCTAAATATCCCGTATTCATGAAGGTATCTTAGAATCATAATTTACAGTGAGCGCAATTAGCGCCGTATGCAATAAACTTCAAAACAGTTACCAAAGAGCACAAAAGCAATTTACTCAAATGCTTCGGAGCGCAGAAATATAACATATTGTTTGTTCAAAAGTAAAATACGCTACTAATTTATTTTTTAAATCAAGTATTTTATCATTTTTGTTGTGGTTTGTCAGTATAAGATACTACATTTCCTTCGGATAGTTGAAAAAGGGATATTCAGTCCCGGACTTATCTCATTTCAGTAGTTGAAAAACAAATTTATGAGAAAATGTATAATTCTGGGGCAACATGCAACAATTTTCAACTTCAATGGCTTCTAAAAAACTTATGTTCATAGTTAATCCTACTCCTTATGCATCAAAAGTTTTAAGGATGATAGGACATCAAATTGGCGTAGTTAGAAAAATTATTGGTTTCTTAAGTAATTTTTAATTTTCTAAAAACACGCGATTTTCAGCCTCCTTAGAAAACGGGGTAACTTGCAACAAACTTGGTTTTTAATGAAAAATCTTATTAACACGTATGAAAATTTATATTTTTTAATATATTTGCGATACCTTAAAGACCATTACGCATGAAAACACCAATTGCAGTAATTTTTGGGACTGTAAATACGAATTTTCATAATTTTTTCTGAAAATAACGATGTTGCATACATTTAGGGGTTTAATAATAGTACGAAAAATTCTACAAGCTCAAATCATAAAAATATACGTTTGCTTGAAGGAAATTTCAATGATTACAAACGCGTGATGCAAAACATTAATATTTCAGCACATGAAAATGAGATTTACAAGGTGTTTCTGTGATTTGCATTTTGTTGCATTTTACCCCAGACACCTAACTGAATTATAAAAATATTTATTTATAAAAAATGGATGATTGTTCGAAAAATATTTTTACACCAACAGTGTTGGTAAAGCATGAGAAAACCAGTATGAAGTTTGTAGGTAATATTATCGAGCCAATCCGTCATACTGGGTAATGTTTTTTACGGCATCGAAAAATGTTAAAATTTCTACATTTATTGCTCGATTTTTGAAATTTTATATAAAAATAAGAAACTTTAAAGAATAAGTTTAAGATGCGAGAAATTATGTCATCATGATTTTGTAATCATTAAAAAAGAACTTTATTACAATACATTAAATTAAGAATTGATTCAGTGTGGTGTTATATAAATGTTGCATCCAACCCCGCTGTTGCATGATGCCCCGTTTGACGGTACGTCATTCCAAGGCTTTAAAAAAAAAAAATTCTGGCTGTTTTCGGACCGGGAAAATCCAGGAAATTTTACCTAAAAACCTGGCAAAGTCCAGGCGTCGGATTTTTTAATTTTCAATTAAAAAACCGGGCAATATCCGGGAACATCAGATAAAAATCTAGGGTTTTCCCGTGAAAATTCACGAGAAAAAGTGTAAAATGAACATGAACATGAAAAATAATTCATTATTGAGTCACATCAGCGGTGTTCCATTCAAATTTTATTTTTCCAAAAAAAAAAATTGAACGTGTATTTCGATAAAACAACCCTAAAAAATCATACATTGTGTAAAAAAATTGTAGTTTTAGTTTAGATTTTGCATAGATTTTGGACAAATCCGGGCAGTTGTCTAGAAATCTTGGCAACCGAGCCGGACCGGGCGTTTTTTCTTTGTTTTTCTTTGAAAATCAGGCAATCTAGAATGCTTAGTCATACCTTTTACTCCCAACAATTTGTATTTGAAAGATTCTAAAGAGTTCTGTTTTTTTATAGTGTTTTCTTTACACATTTGGATTTTTTTTAAGAAAACCAAACGATTCTTCATGTTTCAAACTAAATTTTATGATTTTTTATAATTTTTAGATTTTTATTCACATACTTTTACGTTAAAAAAAATCAAATTTTCGAACAATTTATGGAAAATAGGCAAACACAACAACTCAAAAGCCTACTTTCTCGAAATTATCACGAGCGTACTCTTATATTGGTTCACTATTTACTATTATTCATATTTCCACATTTTCTTGATTTTTATTATATTCTTGTGTTTGTTTATGTTTTTCATTATGTTAACATAAAAACATTAAAATAATAGAAAATATGATCCGGCCGGCAGGCTTGCAATTTCTCTAACGAGAATCACCGATGTGCTCGGTTTTCGATTCTCGGTAGAGATTCTCTGAAACGCACCGCAGAGATTTTTAGCCGAACCTCTGTAGAGAATCTGTAAATCAACACGACAGAGCTAACACACACTACAGTGAAAAAATGTTTTCACCAAGGAGAGCGACAGCGACGGCAGCTGGCTTGGCTTGTTGCATTTACCAACACATACGAAGCTGAACCACTCGCCCGAAACATTCATCGTTTGTTGATGCTATTATTATGCACACCGTCGTGTTTGTTTTTGTCTTTGCTTTTTGGTGGCTTCAACTAGTCGGTTCTGTGTTTTCACCGGGGTGCTCTACAGTGACAAATCGTCGCACGCCGGAGCTATTGAACTTAGGTGTGTGTGGCTTTCGAAACCGGGGTGCGAATAATGTGTGGAGAGGATCGAAAAATCTCACCCGGGTGATTTGCAACTATCGCACGGGGGTGTTTTTTTCTCCGTTCTCCGTTTTTCTCGGTAGAGAATGGCATCTCTGCCGGCCGGACCCAGTGTGGAGCAGAGAACGCAGAGTCGTCAGGATCAATGGAAAAGAAGAAGCGTGGACCACCTGTACCATACGCTCCAAGGAGTAATTCGTTTGAAGCACGGTTAAAAAAGGCTTCAAGCTTGTCGTTAGTATGGCCCATCAATCCGCGACTGGAAATGAGTTATTTTGTTCACAGATATTTTAACATAAGAAATTTATCATTTTGCATTGTTCCGGATTTCTGTAAACCATCATTTCTAGTAATTGACCTAGACTCAAGCGCCTTTTCCAGCTCCTGGAAAAAGAACAACAACTTTTGCCCGAACTGGGAAACCATTTTTTTCTTCAGAGCGTGCATATAACTTTGAGATATGATCTATAGGTGCTAAATAGGCACTAGAAAAAGGCACATTGGTTCGAAATTTGAAAAAAAAAAAATGAAAAAACGATAGATTCAGCTACCTATATATATTTGGAAATATTTTTTCTGTTTGAACAAACTTTTCAAAAATCGGTATGAAATCAGTAATCGGTATATAAAAATTCAACGTCAACGTTCATCCAAGAACACGATTCTTTAACTCTGGCCTTTGCTTCGATAGTATTTGAATACTCAGGCTTAAGCTTCTGGTATGTTTGTAATAATTTTGTACGAAGTTCTTCAGCTAAATCAGCTTGCATATTTAAAGGTTTTTGGCGAAGTATTCAGTAATCAACGTTTTGTTATCGACGATTTTGAGAAAATTGGATTGTTGATGTCTCCAACGATAATGCAAAAAGAAGCCGTGCTATAAAAAGATATAATTCACTCCAAATCAGCGAAAAAGCGAGTTGTATTCGTTGACAGTAAGTGGTCTATAGATAGCGTAAACGTTTATTCCCTCATCTACGGGTGGTCAAATCGTGCGCAAAATATTGGTATCGCTACAGGGGAGATATTTTGAAAAAAAAGGACAATAGACCATCAAATGAAGTCTTCAATTCTGGCAGATTTTCAGCCAAAAAAATGTCGTTGGCAAGTCTCGCATGGATGCTCCGGAGATAAACAAGGAAACAATTAGAAATTCAATGCCTAGCAATCGATTTGTGGGAGCAGCAGATGTCAGTGTTTACAAAACGAATGACACGCTAAATAAACATATATACAAAGAATTTAGCCTCAAAATGCGACCGTTTTCCATGCAAAGCCCTTTTATATATCTCACAAACTTGACTTATATTTCAAATATGGGAGCCGTCCTTGTATTCCCCATAGGCTGACTTCAGTAAAGATCCCTAGTGACGTTACTGATTCCAGAATGTCAGTTAACAAACATTTGACGAAGATGACACAAACCCATAACTTTGGACAATCCCAAGTTTTCTTCTTTCTCACTCAAAAAAAAATTTAAAAAAAACCCCAATCCAACCGGTTGTAGTTAAGTTGTAAATTTTCCTTTCCTCGCCCTTATGATGGTTGTTTCTTATTGCTCTCACATGAGCTTCGCCCATTCAACAGAATCCGGTAGCAGTTTTTAACTTTTTTTCATTTCGTCCAGCATCTTATCACCAAGTCAACCTTGCAATGCAATGCAATTCAATGATGTGGCAACAAATCACGTAAGTTGTTACTTTTGTGGTGACCAACAACTCAAAGATAAGATTCTCGTCAACACCTCGGCTAACCTCAATTTCGTATGGATTTTGTCAGTTTGCACAAATTAGACTCCCATTGAGGTCTACGTAAAAAACAGGCCAAACAGCAGCGCCGCGATCAATGCCATGGTCAAATCAATTTCCCATAGTTAGATGTTGGTTTTTTTTCGAGATCGTCGTTCTTATCACATGCGCCTCCACCAAAATAAAACGGGGAGGTTCAACCGGATTGCGTGAGCAGCCCCTTACTTAGAGAAACATGACACGTCCATCATTGTGGGGCACCAGGCAAATTCGCCATTTTAACAACTGGTGATCATCCCTCCCCAGCTGCCTAGCGAGAGTGACCAGTTGCAAGTGGAA
Source organism: Uranotaenia lowii (assembly GCF_029784155.1). Taxonomy (NCBI): domain Eukaryota; kingdom Metazoa; phylum Arthropoda; class Insecta; order Diptera; family Culicidae; genus Uranotaenia; species Uranotaenia lowii. The sequence goes on from NC_073693.1 coordinate 340,111,750, forward strand.
CCGGATATTTGCATATTTCCCAGGTTAAGCGGTGTCCATTGCATGATAATGACCAGTTCCTCTAAGCTGCAAGCCGCCTCCTCCGGCTGGAGATTGTGGGGTGTCTTCTAACACTCAGTTACCCCTCTCTGAGCTTTGATTGAGTTCCCTCAAGTAGATGATGGCGATGATGATGGCTAATGAATTGCCGCGGAAGGGTAATTAGCACCCTCTTCTAAGTGCACACACTCTGAGCACCGACGATGGGGGATGATTATTATTCGCGATGGACTTGAATGTGGATTCTGTGTAGTGCTGTTGTGCATCACTAGTTAATTCTAGGCCCCAATATCTGAGTCGCGATCGTCGCCGGGTTTGTTGTTTTTTTTTCGTTTATTTGTTTCAGTTAGAGTATTTGCATCGGTGTCGTTACATCAACAACAGAATGAGCGAGCAAACGATTGGCAAGGTTTGGCGGGGCCTGAGCTGCTGCGCGTGGAATGCGTGTCAGTAGCACGTGGCCTCAACCGGTCGATGCGGATGGGGGAGGGCAGTCAGTCGACCGACTGTTTTCGATGGGGGGGTGCGTGTTCCAAATGCTCGTGAAGGTAAGAATGGTTGTTAGAAGTTTAAGTCAACAAAATATGTATATTGTGATTTATGCTTGACTACGCTCATCGGCAATTCAATGACGAGTTGATAGAAAAAGTCACATTCAGTTTCATTCACGAAGTTGGGTGATTAATAGGTTTCGAGGTAATTTTATTCAAGAGTTGATGAATGAAGATGTCATATAGGCTGCAACAATTTGTAAACACGTCTGTTCATTCAATGTTCGCGTGACAAACGTACACTTCAATTCAAGGAAATTGAATCTATTTAAAAATGGTTAACTCATTCGTTATTCCAAGCATTTTGTTGGTAATTCGATAATTAGTGGGACACATTTCATTTAGCATTTCATTTAAAATTTAGCAAATTCGACATCGTAGCGCTGCAGAAGGTAGGGGGAAGTGTTCCTAAAGGCGCATATTGGGTGATATGCGCCTACAGCCGATTGGCGATATGGCTGGAGATTCAACATATCGAATCAGTGCAGTTCGAGGGTAATACGCTTTTGACTCATGACATGAAAAAATTTAGTTGTAATATAAAGTCAAAAAAATTTAAAAATTCAAACAAGATTTTTGTCAGTTTTGTTACAATATATTGAACTTTAATTATCGTGCGTACAGAATCTGTAAACAAAAATGTTAATGGATTTTCTTTCTTATTCATCTAGAAATCGGAAATTCAACCAATTGAAGCTTAAGGCAAAGTTGTAAATTACCAGATATTGGAATAAGAGACAGGTTTTGAGTGCCCATATCATGCAGGTTAAATGCCTATATTAAGAAAAAATAGATAAGTCTTGTAAATGTTTTACTTTTTTTATCCTGGAAACATTAAATCTATGCCCAATTCACAATCTTACAGTGAAAATAGAAGAGCTTTATACTGTTCCGATAAAAATACGATATGAACAAAATACTACCATGCAATATGGCCTTATGGCATCCCTGACTATGTTTCATGCTAAAATGAAAATGGTAGAAACTGATGCTTAACATCAGTTTCTACCATTTTCAGAACCATTAACAGAAAAATTGCTTTAACGTATACAAAACAGATGTCCGTTCATATGCATATAGTTTTTAGACTCTTATCTATTGGAATATGGGAGAAAATGAGGACTTTCCTCAATATGCCCATTTAGCCCGCCTCTTCCCTATGCTGGAAGAACGCGAAAGTGCCAGTGACGACAAAGACGAATTTTAAGCGCAGCTGGAGCGTGAATACAACCGCTGCCTTAAACATGATATCAAGATCGTCATTGGGGATTTTAACGCTCAGGTCGCCAGCACGGCGCGCACCAGCTGACCAACGAAAACGGCCTTAGACTCATAGATTTCGCCGCCTCCAAACGAATGGCCGTACGGAGTACCTTTTTCCGCCTCCCACATAAGTACACCTGGAGATCACCGTACCAAACGCAATCATAGGTTGACCACGTTTTAGTAGATAGCCAGCCATTCTCGGACATCATCGACGTCAGATTCCTGTCGAGGCACCAACATTGAGTCGGACCACTATCTGGTGGTGGTGAAGATGCGCCCAAAACTCTCCGTAGTGAACAATATACGAAACCGATGCCTCGGTTAAACATCGCATGACTAAAGCAACCTGAGGTTGCGGCAGATTAGGCGCAATCGCTCGAAGCAGCGCTGCCGGTAGAGGGCGAGCTTGATGAAGCCCCTCTCGAGGGCTGTTGGGATACCATCAAGACAGCCATCAACAGTGCTGCGGAGAACGTCATCGGTTATGTGGAGCGAACTCGACGGAACGACTGGTTCGACAAGGAGTGTAGGAGGGTGAAGGAGGAAGAGAATGCCGCGCGGGCAGCAGTAGTGCAAAGAGGCACCCATCGAAATGTGGAAAATCACCAACAGCGGAAGAAGCAGCAAGTCCGAATTTTCCAGGAGAAAAAGCGCCGCCTGGAGAAGGAGGAGCTCGAGGAGCTGGAGCAGCTGCATCGTTCCCAAGAAACACGAAAGTTCTATCAGAAACTCAACTTATCCCGCAAAGACTTCGTGCCGCAAGCCAAAATGTGGCGGGATAAGGACGAGGGTATCCTGACGGACAATCGTGAGGTGATCAAAAGGTTTATGCAGCACTTCGATGAACACCTGAACGGTGCACATGCAGGAGATCAAGAAGGTAGGGGAAGGTTCATTGCCGACGTAGCTCACGACGTAGAGGAGCCACTCCGAACGATGAGTGAAGTTCACGAAGACATTTGCCAGCCGAATAGCAACAAGTCGGCTAGGGAGGATGGCATCGCAGCTGAACTCATCAAAATGGGCCCGGACAAGTTGACCGATTGCATATACCGGTTGATGATCGGTCCGGATCTAGGACACAGAACAACTACCGTGGTAGGAGTGGAAGGTTATATACCCTAACTACAAGAAGGGTGACAAATTGGACTGTGGGAAACGTGCGATCACTGTCCTCAATGCCGCTTACAAAGTGCTGTCCCGAATCCTACTCTGTCGCTTAACGCCACAATCAAACATATTAGTGGAAAGTCATCAGGTCGGCTTCATGGAGGGACGGTCTACGAGAGACCAGATCTTTGCGGCGCACGATTTTTAACAGACCTGCTTTGCCGACTACACTGATATATTCTGCAGATCATCTGCGGCGTTGGAGGAAATCTACCGCAAACTGACACACGAAGTAGGAAAGATTGGGTTTATGATTAATACGTCCAAGACGAAGTACATGCTGGCCTGCGGATCCGAGACCGACCGAACCCGCTTGTCTAGTAATAACAAGGTTACGATCGACGGCTACGAGATGGAGATAGTCGAAGACTTTGTCTATCTTGGCTCATGGTGACTGCAGAAAATGGCACCAGTCGTGGGATCCGGCGGTAAATCGGAAGTCGTTCCAACTACGGACTCCACAATAGAGTGCCCCAAATGACCCGACTTTTGAAAAAGTTATGCGCTGCAGGGTAAAATTGATCTAAGGCCTAGTACAATATCTCATGCCAAATTTGAGAAAGATCGGATCACGGGGAGGGGTTGCTCAACGAGCCTGAAGTTTGTATGGGATTATGAGACATTTTGTTCGGGACAAACATGAAAAACTTTTCATTTCTTTCAAAAACGGTTTTTTCTTAAAGCCTAAAATATGAAAAATATTTCATCCGAAGACTGCGTATCCATAAAAGTTAAGATAAAAAAGTTATTCGGCTTAAAAAATGGGCTAACTTTTTTAAGGATGGTATTCACTACTGTTAATGAGGCGTCAATATGTTCGACCGCCCCGACTCAGTGATGAACACCATCCTTAAAAAAAGTTAGCCCATTTTTGAAACCTAATAACTTTTTATCTTAAATCTTGCAGTCTTCGGATGAAATATTTGTCATAGTTTAGGCATTAAGAAAAACCGTTTTTGAAAGAAATCGGCCGACGGGAACTGAAGTTATTGATGAAAAACTGGTTTTTCATGTTTGTCTCGAACAAAATGTCTCAAAATCCCATACAAACTTCAGGCTCATTGAGCGACCCCTTCCCGTGATCCGATCTGGCCCAAATTTGGCATTAGATCTTGTACTAGGCCTAGGATCAATTTTAGCCTGCAGCGCATAACATTTCGCAGGTTTTGAATTTCCCATACAAATTTGGGGCAGTCTACTCCACAAGCAACTATTTACAGTCGAGAAGACTTAGCCCTCGCATGAAGTGTAACCTGTGAATGACGCTCATTACATGACCGGTTGTTCTCTACGGGCACGAGACATGGATATTGCTTTTTCGTTCATTCGAGCCAGATCTTCGGACGGTTTTTTAAACGGATTGTTACATATTTTAGCAAAGAATAAGATGCGCATGTCTGTGGTTGTTGGTGTGTGGTTGAATTGAAACTATTTGTGGTCTAAAATAAAATTTAGATTCAGAAAGTATTTCGGGTAGTTGAATAAATTAATTTAGGCAATTTTCTTAAGGTATTTATAATTTTCGACTTAAGTTGTTGATTCCACTTTGGCTGTCTAGTCGCGAATCCCTGCCATGGTTGGGTTTTTTGTGAATCGTCGAGCGATTTGAGTCAGTATCGGTATTCTTAAATCGGTCAGAAGAATGTGTTTGGATTCTAATGAATCATATAAGCGTAAGCGTAAGTTTTGGTCATAGTTGGTACATTTAGGTACAGATTGAGTGAGTAATTTCTCAGACGAATCGCGTACTGTGAATTTTTGTACTTTTTCACATAAGAAAGTGTAAATTTGCTTGCAAAATGGAACAATACAATATTCTAAAGAAGCAATAGCGTTAGTTGAGAACTTCCATTAAGGTAGTGTCCTGCACGAGAGTCAGATCGATGTTGGATTGAGTTTGCTTGAGTCTGCCATTTAAAAATACCATCTGATGAGGCCAAAAAAAAAATGGAAGTGCTTTTGGCGGCAGTTGACAGTGATGGGGCTGAAGAGGATGCCAAGAAGTCGGAGGCTGCAAAGAAGCGATCGACTGCAGAGACAGGCTGCTAAGAAGTGCAGTACTGCACCGTGAAGGCAGCGCTTCTTGCGTTGCGTCTAAAGAAGGTGGAGTCCTTCAGTGCGTCTGGATCTGGAGAGAGAGCTGAAACAATGTCGCGCGTAAAGCTGCCGGACAACAAGTTGCCAGTTTAGCTTAGCTTGGTTGACTACTCATATCCACCTTAAATCATTGAACTTGAAATGCTTCAATTACAGGTTTTTTTTAAATCGATTCTAGAGGAACTTCGTATTTTTTATATTATTTTCAAACTATACATTTCGAATTCCATGATGGCTGGCGTGGCTAAGCAGATTAAGTTCCACGTCGCCAATGGTTGCTACTCCGTGATTAATCGAGGCCATCAATTTTGCACAAAGTCCAAAAGAATGGTGCTTGGGATTAGCAGCCATTCTCATTGCACAAAACTGATGCTCTCCCTTTTTTATATGATTTATATGATTAATAACGGCGCCGGCCACGTCCTAGTAGTCAATGGGGAAAAAGGAAGGATTGTTAGTAAGATACTATTTAAGTTTAACAAAAATTTGAAATTGTCAGAGCCAGACGTAAGCTAGTATCACAAACTATGGAAACCGTCTATACGTCTGCGAATCCATATTCAAGTATCCAAGGAAAGGGTTGTGTTAGTTGGTGAAAGGTAGAGATCAGGATCCATTTTGGTAAATGGTGCGATCATGAGTTTCCTACACCTCCTATGCTCCTAGACATTTCCTAAGGAAACTCCTATTTCTATGAGGCATTTCATAAACGTTCAATAAAAATGGATCGAGTAAAATATTGAAGGCAAATCAATAAGATCCAAATTTCTTCCTTGATAAACTAGCTCTTTTTCCTAAACGTGATCCCTGTTGAAGCAAAGAGTTTGCTTAAGGGCTTTAATGGTTGAAGGCAGAAAGCAACTTAAAATGACACAAATTTTTTCAAATTGTTTTTCTATGAATATTGCCTTTTTGAAAACTCTTTGATTCTTTACTCTCTGTTGCCTCACATATTAAATTATCAAAAATATTTGGTATAAAATTCCAAAATGTTAAAGATTTTCCATTGAATTTTTTATCAGTCAAACAAATGTTTTAAATAAGTTAAGTTTATTTGTAACAAATTCTATCAGAAATAATAAAAACATGATAAAGAAAACCAATTTCAGTGTATCCCTAGATCTGCCGTTTATAATCATGCACTATTTGATTTTAAAACTTTAAACGAAAGTATTTTTGAATGGATTCTTTCATAATTAATTTATTTTCGAAAGGTTATCTTATCAATTGATATGTATTTCATTTTGCATTATTTCTGCAATAGAAATTTTTGTAAACATCTCTAGTTGTCTCTCACCAGAAATTAATGAAAACTTTTATTTTCTATTTTTGCACTCTCACGGTTTCCTAGTCAATCGTCTACATTAGTTAAAAAGTAGGAAACAATGACAAGATGAGTCTATTATATTTTAGAATTATATATTTTCTTGAAATGTTAATGTAACCCTTTTGAACTTATTTTTCAAGAAAAAGAAACATTAAAATAAAGAATGACTGATTTCATAATAACTTTCCTATAATCTACAACAAGCTATAAACCATTAAAAAAATGTTTTAGTTCACACTGAAATTGACAAAAATTTTCATGGTTTGAGTTGAAAACTTTCAAAATTTTCCAAATCCAAATTTCAAACTTTTAAAGTTTCATTTATTCTATTCACAAATATGAACAGTCAAAATTTTCAATTGCTTTTCGAATAAAAAAATATTTTAATTACAATAATTTTTCAAATCTGTATTTTTAGAAAAATCTTCAGAAAAAAAAATCCAGATTAAATTCGAAATTTTCAGTGCACTAATTGACACATTTTTAATTTCTTAAGTTTCTAATACTTCAAATTTCTGAATTTATGTTGAACGTACATATGTTAATAACGTTTTAGTTTTGAAATTTTCAGGTTATCTATTCAAGTTTTCAAAATTCCAAATAATTCCATAGTTTACAAAAATTAAGAGTTTCATCTTATAAATTCTTTACTATCAACATCTTTAAAATTCAATTTTCAAAATATATTCAAGTATCTAACACTTCCAAATTTTCATGCTTTTCCCAACCTGAAATGATCATATGTTCCAGTTTTCAATTTATAATTTTCTTTAAATATTTCTTATCCAAAAAAGAATTAGGAAAATTTTTCTGTAGTAAAGTTTAAAAATGAAGATTTCACTAAATTATCAATTTTTTATGTTTCCTGCCTGATATATTAAAATCTATTTTTTATTGTTATCTTTTCTTTTGAACCGCACTCTGGTATTTTCGTATTCAATTGAGTTAGCTTGAAAATTGCAAATGAAAATATTAATAGAAATAATATATTGCATTGCTCACTGCTCGCTGGTTGCTTCTTTGAAATCTCTCAATTTCACTGTTTTCCCGAATAAAATCGTTATTTGAATAAATCGCGAAACTAGAACTTCTATCAACGAATTGCAATTATAACACATTTGCGTTCAGTTCGGTCTGGTCGAATCCAGCTCGAATATGCTTATTCTCTATTTAATTTTGTTTTATCATTTTGAGGGGAAATTTAAAATCAGGAACGAATGATGTAAATGAACTATCTGTAGTAACTATCTCTCTCTCGAACTATTTATTAAGTTTCCAAATAGTTTCCTGTTTTCCGGCGATCTTACGCCGTTATTATAAAAAAGGGGTTATTGGGAAAGCGATTTTCAAAAAAGAAACTGATAAACTACAGACCACATCTGCTGTTGGAAGGCTACATAAAAAGATACAAACAGTTGCACTTCAACAAGCAAAAATATGCCACAGAAAAGTAATAAAAATAAATATGTACTTAGCTCCGGTATTTTCACTGCTGAATCAAAGTTTCTCCAACAACCACCGGAATCAGCCAAGAAACCAGCTTAAGCATCGATTTCCTAAAATTCAGAGGGTCCTTTTGGCTTTCTTATCGGTCGCTCCATTATTGGTATCACAACTGGGTTCTTCCGTACCGAAATAACGTTTTACACTTGATTTTCAATAAACTTTGAAACTTTTTCACAAGCTTGAAATTGAGAGCTTGAAAAAACACGTCAGTTTCCAGTCGCGGACTACAAAGATCCCTATCTGCAAAGTACAAGCAGTACAATCTATAAACTAAAATTGCTCACTCCTCACTCTTTCAGAAGATATATTATATTTTTGGCGCAAATGAATTTAGCTTGTGAATAGTGAAAAAGCGAGCATTCATATACTGCCCCATCCCGCGGGACAAAGATGCAACAATACGAAGCATTTTAAGAACGTGCCACAGAAAAAAATGTGCTTCCACTGTGTGTGGGTAGAAAACCAATCTATCTAAGTGGTACAGAATAAGAAAAAAAAACCCCGGTCTCTCTATGGTAAGGGTCAAACTAAAAACATAATTTGAATTAAAATATTGAATAAGAATATACTTAGCTTTTCATTCATTTCCTCATACTTATCACAGAAAATCTCAGGAAATTCAATCGAAGCAATCCGAGTAAAGCAGCAAACCATCAGCAACAAGTTGCCAGTTTTCAGCGGGAAACTCCGGAACTGAATTCCGTTTCGGGATATGTTCGACAGCTTTATTCACAAAAACGAACATCTCTCAGATATCAACAAATCTTCGGTCAGCTATAAGTGGTGAAGCACTCCAGGAGATCAGCTTGATCGAATTGTCTGCTGACAACTACCAGATAGCCTACGAAATGTTGGAAAAGAGGTACGAGAACAAAAAGTCGACCGTGAAGGCGTATTTGGACGCACTTTTTGGAATCGAACCTCTGTAAAAGGAAAGCGGTGTAGCTTTGAATCACTTGGGCCAAGTGGTCAACAATCCTATCCTAGCATAATGGTCTAGCCCAAATTTGTATGGAATGATTTTTACGAAAAAAAAATTCAACGTGGCAGATTGGTGCATTTAGGTGGAAAAATTGATTTTCTGAAAGTTTCAGGTCATTTGGCAGAAGCACGAGCTGGCGCAAAGGATTTGAAATATGTATGGAAATTTTCGGCAAAATGTATGAAAAATCGACATACTCTTTGTATTCTTAAATATGTTTCCAGTATGCTAGAAAGCTCAGAATTAAGGAATTGTAGTTCAAACAATGACAAACAAGTTCGTAGAACACAATTAACTCACGACGTATTACAGGACACGAAACTTAACGTTCTTACTAACGGAAAAAGACACAAATAGCCAAGCCAGTTGAAGAGCGGCAAAAAGCTAGGGGAAAATCTTTTTGTTTGTAAGAACGTTAAGTGTCGTTTCCTGTAATACGTCGTGTGTTAATTGTGTGGTTAAGTTCTCACGTAGGCACAAATCCGCTTAAAAATGAGTGAAGTTTGTAGAAGATTGTGACGGGATACGAGTTGACTGTGATGAGTTATTTGCAGTTGATTGTGTGATTTTTCACGCATTTCATCGAGATATCGTGAACGTGAACGGATGATTATTACTAACTTGATCGCATTGCCACACAATGAGAATAACAGATAGAAAGTTTGTGAATCTATTTGTTATTGTTGTTGTGTGACGATGCGATCAAGTTAGTGCGATTATTAGCCCATACACCGTTCACGATATATCAAAGAAATGCGAAAAAAAATCACACATTCAATTGCGGATTACTCATCCCAGTCAAGTCGTATCGCGTCACAATCTTCTACAAACTTGTTTGTCGTTGTTTGAGTTACAATTCCTGAAATTTTGAGCTTTCTAGCATAATGGAAACATATTTTAAAAGTTTTTTTTTAAGTGAAAGTATATCGATTTTTCATACATTTTGCCGAAAATCTCCATAAAAATTTCAAGTCCTTTGCGCCAGCTCGTGCTTCTGCCAAATGACCTGAAACCTTCAGAAAGTCATTTTTTCAAGAAAATATTCGTTAAGATTTGTCCGAATATTGCTAGGTATTTGTATTTGAAAATATGAAACTGAACGCTCGAGCTTCTCCGGTTTACTTACTAACTTACTTAATGATCCTCCAGTGCATAGGGCCGTGGTAAAAGACCTCCACTGTTGAAGATCCGGAGCCAACGTCTTCACCTGGTCTCAGTCAAGATTCTAGTTGACAGTTCAGATTTCAGCAGTTAGGCTTCGCCGCCACGAGTTTCTGGGTCTGTCTCTTCTTCGATGTCCTTCGGGATTCCAATCTAGCGCCTCTCTGCAAATCTCGTATTTATCTTTTCGCAGCGTGTCCCCCATCCATCTCCACTTACGTTCCCGAATCTCGATTTCTAGCGCCCTTTGATGACACCTTCGATGTAGTTCATCATTCGAGATCCAGTTGCCAGGCCACCAAGCGCCGATGATATTACGCAGACAGCTGTTTACAAATGCTTGCAGTTTTCGCGTCGTCACCGCATATGTGCACCAAGTTTCGCACCCGTACAGCAATACGGATTTGACGTTTGAGTTGAAGATTCAGATTTTCGTTCGTAGAGAGATCTGGCGTGACAACCAGGTGTTTCGGAGACTGGCAAACGCAAATCGGGCCTTTCTGATCCGGGTACCACTATCAGGCGTTATCTGGCTACCAAGATACTGGAAGCACTCCACTTTCTCAACTTGTTGCCCAGCTACCATGAAACTGGAGGGATTTGCTGTGTTGATTTCCATCGACTTGATCTTTCCAAAATTGACTTTGAGACCTGCTGCCTTGGAACTTTCGGTGAGATCGTCGAGTTTGCTCTGCATATCCGGTTGTGTTTGGGTGAGCAAAACAATATCGTCAGCCAGGTCAAAGTCGTTCAGTTGCTCCATTGTTGAAGGATTCCGCGGCAATCCTCGATTCGGTGCACAGTCGATCGATCCAGTCAGAATCTCATCCATTACGATTAGAAAAAGTAGCTATAAGATACATTCTTGTCTCACTCCAGCAGTTACCGGGATTGGTTCGGACAAGACACCGTCGTGCAAGACCTTGCACGAAAATGCCTCGTACTGTGCTTCGATGAGATGGACTGGTTTCTCTGGGACCCCTCGTCGCCTTAGAGCCGCCCAGATGTTTTCATAGTTAAGTCGGTCGAATGCTTTTTCGAAATCAACGATCACCAGCAGAAGAGAGTCCTGGAATTCGTTGATGTGGTGTACACATGATCGTCTGGATCGGAATCCAGCTTGTTGCCGTCGGAGTGTAGCGTCGATTTTCTCCTGGATCCTGTTCAGGATCACTTTGCAGAGTACTTTGAGGGTTGGACAGATCAACGTTATGCCTCGCCAGTTACCGCACTCTGTCAGGTCTCCTTTCTTCGGGACCTTTACGAGGATACCCTGCATCCAGTCGGCCGGGAAAGTTGCAGTACCACAGATTTCAGCGAAATTACGGTGCAACATTTGTGCTGACAGGGCAGGGTCGGCTTTCAGCATTTCAGCAGGGATGTACTCGATCCCAGGTGCTTTGTTGATGAAATGCTATCCCAGTTAGAAGTGCCACCCAACTTTCAATGAAAAATAGGCGATTTCGACGATACAATCGGGCTAAACAGGTATGTTTTTCCTACAGGGATTTTTTGTCCAATTTTGAAAGGTTCGCAAACCGACGATTGATGCCAAAATTAGACAGCAAATGATCAGATTTTTGTTTTAAGTGTCTTGTCGGTGTGTGTATGGATTGAACCAACACTTGGTCACCACACACGAGCGTGTACGCGAGCCAGCCATTCAGTCAGCGAGTGCGAGCGGGTGAGCGAGCCAGATACAGTCAAGTGATCCGGTGGTTCCACTACGGAAGGCCAATCCAGTCTGCACATTTGGCGACCGTGGCAGGTATTTGCCAATCAAATTGTGTTTCGTTACAAAGTTTGGGAAATAAAAATCGAGCCGAATGAAAACAAACATCGTCAAAGTTTCACACGCTTAGAAAGTTCTACCAATAGTTGGAAAAAAATAAGAAGTTTCGATATAATTGAATAATGATTAAAGTGCAAAAGTGAATAAGACTTAATTTCAAATGTGGTGAAGAGTTGTTCAGAAAGGAAAATATAAAGAAAAATAAATGAAAAACAGGTAAATTCTCTAAAATGAAACCACCAGCTAGCGAGTTCGGAAGACTGTATGGTGATATAATAATATTCAAGCGAGTTGAGAGGACAGCTTGATAGAAATTGAATAACACCAATAAGCGAGTTGAGAGGACAGCTTGGTGATCAAGCGGGTTGAGAGGACAGCTTGATAGAAATTGAATAACACCAATAAGCGAGTTAAGAGGACAGCTTGGTGATCAAGCGGGTTGAGAGGACAGCTTGATAGAAATTGTATAACACCAATAAGCGAGTTGAGAGGACAGCTTGGTGATCAAGCGGGTTGAGAGGACAGCTTGATAGAAATTGAATAGCACCAATAAGCGAGTTGAGAGGACAGCTTGGTGATCAAGCGGGTTGAGAGGACAGCTTGATAGAAATTGAATAACAACAATAAGCGAGTTGAGAGGACAGTTTGGTGATCAAGAAGCTTGAGAGGACAGCTTGATAGAAATTGAATAACACCAATAAGCGAGTTGAGAGGACAGCTTGATGATCAAGCGGGTTGAGAGGACATCTTGATAGAAATTGAAATAAAAACACCAATAAGCGAGTTAAAAGGAAAGCTTGGTGATCAAGCGGGTTGAGAGGATAGCTTGATAGAAATTGGAAAAAACACCAACAAGCGAGTTGAGAGGACAGCTTAATGGAAATTAGAGTGAATAGCGAGTTGAGAGGACGGCTTGGTGATCAAGCGGATTGAGGGACAGCTTGATAGAAATTAGGAAAAAAAACAGCAATAAGCGGGTTGAGAGGAAAGCTTGATAGAAATTGAAAAAACACCTATAAGCGAGTTGAGAGGACAGCTTGAAATAAATGGAAAAAATACGATGAAGGTAGTAGAGATCACGCTTATCAAGCAGGTTGAGAGGAAAGCTCAATATAAATTTAAAAAAAAAGCACCATTGAGTTGAGAGGACACTTTATATAGATGGAAAACTCAAGTGTGATGTGAGAACTGCTTGAAAGAAGTTACTTTTGAAAGTCAGTGTATTTTATTGAAGTGGAATAGAAATAAAGGAGAGATTCCAAAGAGATATTGAAAGATCACGATAAAAAGAAAAAATATGGTGAAATTAAAATATTAAGTTATTGAGAGAAACAACTTAAAAAAAACATGATATCATGTAGAGCGGTAAAAATTTAAAGTACGTTATAGGACAGCTTATCATTAATCCAATAAATAAGAGTCACAAATTACGAAGCAACGGTATCACTAAGTTTTTCCAAAGCAATGCCTGCGGAAATAATGAGAAATAAAGTTGCGTAAATATAGGTGTATCCAAGGCGAAGGAGTAGTTAAAATATATATTTTAACCAAGTAGACTGAATGGCCAGAAACTTTAGCAATTCGTGTTAACATGACAGTTTGAGATAAGAAAAAACATGGAGCGTGTCAAGATAAGAATACTTTGCGAAAATAATTTTAAATATCAATTGAATTTATAGAACAACTTTAAATCTGGAAAAGGATATGGATAAAAAGACAAAAACAGATGTGGAAGGAAAGCTGCAACACTGTGTTGGATTCATGTCAAACGAAACATTAGAAAATCTTTAGATAAGAATACATCATAAGGTGAATCGATAGAATAACTCGAAATTGTATAGTGAGCTTAAAGGATTTGAACCACTTTAACGATTTGAGAGAACACTTAAAGCATTTTTAAACTTAAAAAAAAATAGAAGAAACCGCTAACCGCAGAAACATGAATGAGCTTGGCCTATATTCTAAAGGCTTGAACACCTTGAAATTGGAAAGCGAGTTAAGAATGTCTCTTAAAAATGAAAAAAATGCGAATCAACCTAAACATTTTATTTGTATACAATAGAAGGAGCTAAAAGGACCTACAAGTTGTATAGCTTAGCTTAGCTTGGTTGACTACTCATATCCACCTTAAATCATTGAATTTGAAATGCTGTGTAGATATGATCATTCATCAAAAATATAAAAAAAAATGAAACTTCTGATAACATATTTATCTAGTTCTTTACTCAACTTACGCATTTCAAATTCCATGATCGCTGGCGTGGCTAAGCAGAACAAGTTCTACCTCGCCAATGGTTGCTACTCCGTGATTAATCGAGGCCATCAATTTTGCACAAAGTCCAAAAGAATGGTGCTTGGGATTAGCAGTACATTCTCAATGTACAAAACTCATGCTCTCCTATTCTATAAATGATTAATAACGGCGCCGGCCACGTCCTAGTAGTCAATGGGGAAAAAGGAAGGAATGTTAGTATGATACTCTTTAGGTTCAACTAGCAACCTCATGCTCCTGCATACTCCAAAAATAGTTTTGAAATAGTCAGAACCAGAGATAAGTTAGTATCACAAACTATGGAAACCGTCTATACGTCTGCGAATCCATACTCAAGCATCAAAGGAAGGAGTTATGTTAGTTAATGAAAGGTAGAGATCAGGATCCATTTTGGTGAATGGTGCGATCGAGTTTTCCTACACCTCCTATGCTCCTAGATATTTCCTAAGAAATCTCCTATTTCTATCTTTGAGGCAGTGATAAGAAATTTAATAGAAAATGAAAAAATATTCTAAAATTTTCTAAGCTAACTTGTTTTCCTAGCTGTTATTCCTGCTACATTAATGTATTTTCAAAAACGACTTTTCAGGGTAAAAATACTTCTATCAAACTTCAAAGAATATTTATAAGGAGACATAAAGGAAACTAAAGTTTTGTTAATGAATGAAGTGATCCTCTATTTTTGTTTATTTTACTTTATCAATTTGTTATCTGAATTGTGATGATTGAATAAGATCGTTTTTGGAAACCCATCAACATAAATCAACTCTTTGCCTCACAAGTATGTTAACGGCTATTTTAGTTCCTTAATTAACACTAAACGTACCGGAGGCGGTCAAATGACGGTTTTTGAACTTTAAAGGATTATTACGCCTTATATAATTGTTTTTTCGCAAATTTAACGACAGGACTATTTTTGTTTTTGAAATGCAAGTTTTTTTGCGTTTTTAATTTTTTTTAAAGTGTTACGGTTTTCGAATAACGTATGTGGTATACCTATTCATACCGCGAGCGGTCAAATGACGGCAAACACCGTTTTCGCTAAAACTCCCTTGTTTCTCAACCGATTTCTACCAAATTTAAAGTTTTGAAAAGCTTATAATTCGACTCAAATATGTTTCTCAGACAATTTTCAGCTACAATCAATAACTTTAAAGTTATTTACAGTACAAGAAAAAAATTACTTAAAAACATGCTTCAGGAAAAAGGTTGTAAATCAGTTATTAAGTGCTCGAAAAAAATTTCACTTAGTGCCTGAGAAAGCTGAAGTTAGAAGCTATATGTTGCACATATGGAAATTTTTTTAAAAATTTTTCTAAGATCATGGCCACAAAAAATGTAAAAAAGTTGTGTAAAACCCGTACTTTTCAATCAATCAACCGCCAAAGCTGTTCCTGTTACAGTAGAAAATTTTGAAAAAGTGAATTGAAAAGTAAACGTAATTTGTCACATTTTGGCATCTTTAGATTTTTTGAAATACGAGGTACATAATTTATGACGACTTTTCAAAGGTAGCTGTTTTTCGAACGTTTTATCAATTTGGATTTTCTAAGACAATTCTTACACCTAAGCTCAGCTTTGCACTGGATTTTGAGTACGTTAACGTAAGGTTTAGGCAATAAAACTATATGCAAAAGAAAGCTTTTTTCATACCGGTTCTAGTGGTGTAACTGCATTGGCGGTGCAATACTTGGCAAAAATATGATAAATAAAACAGTGAACTAGTTTCTGAATTTTGAGAAGTCAGCACAAATTCTTGCTTGGCAGACGGGCGCAGTGGGTGGTAATATCTCAAAGCTATTTTGCACACGAAGACGGATGAAAGGAAACGAAAAAACAAACGAGCATTCGCTCAAATTTTCTGGTTGCACTTTCAGAAATATATTTATTATATTTTTGTCAAGCATTGCACCGCCAATGTAGTTACATCACTAGAACCGGTATGAAATTTTCTTTCTTTTGTATATATTTTTTTTGCCTAAACCTTACGTTAACATACTCAAAATCCAGTGCAAAGCTGAATTTAGGTGTAGGAATTGTATCAAAAATCCGAATTGATGAAATATTTGAAAAACAGCTACCTTTGAAAATTCGTCATAAATTATGTATTTTTTTTTTTAAATCTAAAGATGCCAAAATGTGACAAATTTTGTCAACTTTCCAATTTATTTTTCAAAATTTTTCTACTGTAACAGGAACAGCCTTGGCGGTTGATTGATTGAAAAGTACGGGTTTTACACAACTTTTTTACATTTTTTGTGGCCATGATCTTAGAAAAATTTTTAAAAAAATTTCCATATGTGCAACATATAGCTTCTAACTTCAGCTTTCTCAGGCACTAAGTGAAATTTTTTTCGAGCACTTAATAACTGATTTACAACCTTTGTCCTGAAGCATGTTTTTTCATAAAATTTTTCTTGTACTGTAAATAACTTTAAAGTTATTGATTGTAGCTGAAAATTGTCTGAGAAACATATTTGAGTCGAGTTATAAGCTTTTCAAAACTTTAAATTTGGTAGAAATCGGTTAAGAAACAAGGGAGTTTTAGCGAAAACGGTGTTTGCCGTCATTTGACCGCTCGCGGTATGACTAGGTATATACAAAGTGTCGGTATGTTTAGTGTTAAGGTCGATACTGTTGTTTCTGTTAAATGATTCCCTTATTGATAAATTTGCTATATTTATGTTATCTTTGTATGACAAGAATGCCTATCCAAAATTGGATTGCAAAACGTTTCTATTCAACAACATACATGCCAAAAAATAACTGGTCGAAAAATTTTTAGTTGAATGTTTTTTTTTATTTCTATCACTAAAAAAGGGGTTGTCAGTTCTTTTATTTAAAAACTAACTCAACTCATACAAAAAAATATTAATAAAAAAAACCGTTATCCGGTAACGGAGAAAAATCTGGGATCAAAAACGGTAGCATTCTTGTTGTGATCTATTTTGGGCATTAAACTTGAATCTTTATCTTCATTAGCAATGATTTTTTTTTTCAATTTTTCACTTTTTGTAAATTTGTAATAGCAACCCGAGCAGACTTTTATGGCAAAATTATAGCAAATTTTGCTATCACGCCCTGAGAGCCGAGTTTGCTCTCATTTTGCTTGACATAAGGTGGTACACAGCAAAAATGAGAGCACGAATTTTCATACTTGGTTAGCAAAGTGATGCCTAATTTTGCTAAAACTGAGACCCTAACTACACCTCATTTTCCGAGAGCTCGGAGAGCATAATAATGCCACTATAAGGCATCACATAGTTTTGCATGACAGCAAAATTTGGCGTCATTTTGCTATCAAAACTAAAGCAAACTACAGCAAAATGAGGTATAATTTTGTTATCTGTATTTTAAAATTGTGCTTTTATTTTTGCTGTGTTGTACCTTAATTCAACCAAAATGAGAACGAATTTGCTGATCAGAGCGTGATAGCAAAATTCAATCTGATGGCGCTTAAAAGTTTTTTCGAGTAAAAAGAGTCGCCTCCAATTATGCAACGTGTGAGCGATTTACAGCGATCCGGACCAGATCATTGGAAAATTTCACCTAAATAGGTGTTTAAGGAGTCAATGGAGACAATGCTAAGTTTTAATTTGACACGGGTAGTCTGAACAATGTACTTTATTCAATAGTATATATATTTTTTGATAGAAGATTTTCAAATCAATACAATGTCTTTGGTTTAAAACTCATATGAAGTTAACAACACAAGTACATTTTATTTTAATTTTGTCGAAAAAAAGCATTCCGAGTGAATGTTGATTTACGCCAATTAAACAACTTTATCACTTCTTTGGAAATGAAATACCAAAACTGTTTAGATTTACAACTTCAATTTGAGACTTCAACTTGAACAGTCAGCCGCAAACAAGAAATTATTACAACTAGCTTCAGTGAAATGCTGAACCTAAATTTACATGCCTGAACTTATTTTGTGCCTGGATAAATCTACATATTTTCGTTGATTTGCGACAAAAATGTTCTTTTTCAATTCCCTTTAATTAAACTCCTAGATTTATGTTACATTAAAATGTTAAAAATTCGCAAGTACATTGTATTAAGATAAAATACATAGACAACGCATTGTAAAGCATGATGAATGCAAAATTTTATCCCACACTTTTCGTTGCCTACCCAAAGGCGTTTTAAATTTGTTTAAAAACTAAAACAGGAAATGAATGTTACCATGCGATATTCATAGCAGCTGCACTGCATTATAAGGCCATTGTTTGCAATAAAGATGACATATTTTTAAACACTGAATATCATTTTCGATTTCCCCATAGGAGAACAGATTTTTATAACTGCACATATTTTTGGTTTAGATTCAAAACCAAAAAGCATTTCAATCAAACAATTTTCGAGATGTTCATTTCCAAAAAGTTTAAACCATACCTAATAGTGTATACAGCCAACGCATCGATTAAAGATCAACAAAATATTTTTTTTCAATGATTTCAATCCATTCAATTATGTTCGTTAAAATATTGGTTTTGTCATTTGTAAGAAACTGCTAATTCAAGTTAAAGAAAAAAAAATTATCTGATTTAACTTTAATTTCTTAAAAAATTTGCGAATACGGATATAAAAAATAGAATGGAGTTGCCACTTCGTTGTAGGTTGATTAATTTTCAGCTTTACAATTCAATTTTGAAAGAGATTTGGAGCTACAACTTATTTTTTCATTTATCAAAAGAATACATTTTGCCTGCCATATTGCCACCTCATTTTGACTTTTTAGAAGTTTGCTATTTTAACTTTTTTTTTCAAAATTTTTGGAATGAAAGACAAAATAAATTATGTACCTACTTCAGTATACATGTAAAAAAACGGCAAATTATTACTTCTTAATGTTTTGAAAACTTATTCGAATTATTCAATTTGTTGAATTCCTATTCAGAATTAAAATACATAACTATTTTATGATAGCTTAAAAACATACTAGTTAAGATTGAACTGATTTGTAGATCGAATGCAAATTATTTGATATATTCTATATCAATCAGGTAGAGTATTAAAAGAAATGTATCATGAATATCGCTTCCGCTTATGCAACTAAAAATTATTGCGATGTTCGCTGCACTTTTCATAATACCATGTTCCTATCATATTCTTAGTATATTAGCAAATATGCACTATATTGTAACGCCTAAATATATACAATTGAAATGACTATTATGAATAATTCTGATGGAGAAAATTGTTGCATTGTCAGATTATGTTTAATTCTCTGATTTTAAGGTAATGTTGCAATTCAATTTTTGCAACAATTTTTTTGTACAATTCTAGACCACAAAGCGACGAGTGTGTTGGATTCGTTGCTACACTATAACATAGGTCTTCAATTTTTTTTTGGGACATTTATATCAATTTTCATAGTAGTCCTATGAATAGTGTATAAACTCAGGCGTCACGATGTGAGGTGTAAGATATAAATAGTGCTTAAAATTGAAAGTTCCAAATTGTTAAAAAGATTTTGAAAATTATGAACTATTTGAACTATTATGACCTGTTCACACTAGGCGCCGGGTTCATAGTGTTGGTAGCTGCAAAGAGTAGCTAATCTTCCATATTGTTCGATTTGGTCTTGTAAAAATAAACGCGTGATATTCCTCGCTTTGTGTCGACTTAATTTGAGACAAAATGAAAATAATAATACTCACCCACAAACGACCCTATCAAACTGCGGTTGTTGGTTGTTTGGCTTAGGCTGAGAGGCTGATATTGTGGAAATTAATGCTCGTCTAATCATAGGGTCTCATCAATAAATTCGCCAATAGTTCGGAACTGTTTGATAAATTCCGTCATGGATGTTCCGAGTCTCTTGTATTACGCACCTAAAAAAATAAAATAAAATTAAAGATACAGTGAAAAGCATACTAAGTCGTCCGATCTACAAATCCCGAGCAGCTGACTGTTTAATGGTAACGGTGGTGGTGCAAATGAAACGGTTGCGGCGGTGCCAGCAAGCCCGCCGGGGTATTCCGATTTTTATAACGTTTCCCACAACGCGACTGCTCATGATGCCCGAGATGAGACCGCGCAGCTTGTGCAGCGTGTTGGCGATACACTCAACCATGGCGTCACGGCAGATGGCATTGAGCGCAGTATCGACCATGATCGCCCCGTAGTGCTTGTAGGCGACGTCCCGGGCGATCCAGTAAAAGTTAAGAACTCGGATACCTTCGAACCGGCGACTCGTGCGTTCCTTAGCGACCGATTGCAGGCAGCGGTACGGCATTGGCTAGTTTATAGCGTAGCTCTGTGGTTTGCCGTAGGTACAACCCTTTGTGAACTGGGCGTTTGCGGCACATTCGGATGAGGAAAATCGACGACGGGCTTACCCGGTCAGGATGGCCTATGGGTCCGGTGGAATTCAGTCATCTGGCGATGTTGTCGGACGCGGACACTTAACAGATACCGCATCACATCTGCTTCTTCCGGTAGAGCTCCTTCTGAAAGGTTTGAAATTTAAAAAAATGAAAAATTATTATCACTGAAACTGTATATGGTAGCCAAAGAAAATCGAAGTTCTTACCCATAAAGTGGTGGCTTGGAACTTACCCATGAAGTAGGGGGGTGCACCTGGATCAAAGAGTTTAGAATCGAGTTAATCCGCTTGAGTAATTGTTCCGTTGCCTGCGATACAAGGGAAGTTTGAAGTTATTGCGTTGGTCACTAATTACCAACATCACTCCCGGTTCAGTTGATAAAGTTATTGACCATTTTCAGCAATCGATTGAACGGAAGAAACCGGAAACTTTTTCGCGACCGAATCACTTTAAACTTTTGAAGGGACACAAAAAACATTATTGTTTACGATTGAGTCGTTTGGATCAGTGACTGTAAATATATGTACATAAGTTGTTCGCATGAAGCAAAGAACAAATTATATTTTTATGTTTCAACTACACAGTAATAAAACAACTCCTTTTGGTCATAAATGTTTATTTATGAATCAAATTTTGATTTCCAAATTAAATATGATGGGCTTCATTTTTTTGTCCTGCTTTGGATTAACTTATAATAAAATCATTGAATTTATAAACATTGTAAAACTGGTTTGTTTTGGTTCTCTGTTAAACCTCATTCTCATTTCAGGAAACAAATTTTGAGAAATGATGAAAATTGTCAGTTTTATTTATTTAATTTAGGACCTTCTACCAACTATATTCGTGTTCGAATCAAAACAGAGTAAATAAACTAAAATTAAAAAAAAATAATTCTTCTTAATGTAATGATTGCTTAGCATTACTGCAGTAAACTCTAGTTATTAGATTACTACACCATTTAGAAACTTATTAAAGGTTTAACCCTTCTATTGATGTTTCAATAGAACGCTGCGCCTTTTCTTGAATCTTTCACTGACATAGACAAGATTCAACTTCATCATCCAAGGCAAAAATTTATCACCGATAGTGTTTTTTTTTTCTCAAGAGCATTATGATTTTTTTGCTAACCTGAGCGAACTTAGGTGAAATCAAACGGGCTTAAGACTATGAGATGTAAAATTAAATGAACATTTAAAATGTAATAAATCTACCCACCCTCACAAATTACATAAAACTTAATATAACTTTGAAAATATTTTTTATGGATTTAATTCATTTCTACAATCTACGCAAATTGTTTTAAAGTGAATAGATTAAAAGTTATTTAGACTAGTATGTGGGGTCAAGCGTAAATTAAAATATTTCGAAAACAGGAATATAAAGTTTTGTTATGTATACATATTGCATTTTTATCCAAAATGCTACTTAATATTTTTGAACCACCAGCACAAATGAAGACAAAAGAAATCCACAATTAATCGAACAAATATTATTAATAAAATATTAATCATCAACTCTTCAGCTTGGTTTTCGTTTATCTATCTTAAAGTTTATACTTATGGGTTTAACATTTCTGTTTAATTTAAGTTTGTTTTTCTATAAATCGATGATAGTTTTGATATCGTCTATAAATTAACACTAGATTGTGCAATTATTTTCTAACAATTGACTTACTTCTAGTGAATATAATCTTCTTTCAAATTTTTTATTGTAATTTTCAATTCTTTTCTCAGTTATTCTTTCAATTATTCTATTTTCTATTCAATTTTCTAATCATCTAATTATCATTGTAGTTTTCTATTGTATAAAATTTTTGAAACCTTAATAAAAAATTATTATTCAGATTTCGAAGGTTTTCGTAATTAAGCTAAACTTTTGCTGAACAGTGTTTTGAAGAAAAAGTTAAATGTATAAAAAAAACTCGGAAACTTAAAAAATTTATTTTATTTAATGTCCTATACCAAAAAAAAGGGACAATTTTGGTCTCAGGAGTCAATTTTATAAAAACAATGAACGCCTGAATTATGCCAAGTTTTGCTATCATATTAAATTCTATACCAAATTTTGCTTGAAGTTTGCTGTTGATACCTAAATATGGCCTTAGTTTGCTGTCAAATCAGAATTTTTGATACCTTAATTACACCTAATTTTGCTGTCACAGAAATTTGTACTGCAAGTTATGCTCGCATTTTGCTGTTAACACCACATTTTGGTCACAGTTTGCTATCAATTCGGGCATCAAAGTCTGCTCGGGAAAAGTCTCGCCCGACATCTTCGAGAACTGTTTATATTTTTTAAACAAAAAAGTGTAAAAGAACCGTTTTCAAAACTAGTCGTGTGTCATCGGTTGAAAACATAAGAAAATCCAAAGATTTAAAAATAAAAAATAAAAAATGAATCTTAAATAAAAAATATTCGGAGATTTTAAAAATTTCTTGTTTGTTTTAAATTAAAAAAAAAAGATTTGTTTTCAACCACACCGAATGTTTATGTACAAACAAAGGAAGCTTGCCAAGACGTGGCAAATTTTCATTTTTCCCAAACCCTTAAATATTAAAGTTTAAAAAAGAAACTAAATAAATAAATAATAAAATAAACATCTTATCTTGCAGGTTTCAGAATGGCATCCATTCGTCATAACTTGGTTGCAAAAAAAAATTATCCTTACAACTCATCAGCGAACGAGTGAGACGGTCAACAAAACCACATGAACGCCGGTCATCGTTAGCGCGAATGAAGCGAAAATCGAGAAAAAAAACACCCACGCATAGTTGAACAGAAACTTTCACTAGAGTAAACAAGTTTTAACTTTAAATTTCAGACACCGGGGGACTTATCACACAAAATATTACTATGTTTCGGTCACAAATTGTAAATTACATAAACTAATCACATTTTTAACGAAAACGATCCAGAATTTCTTTAAAAGCAAGGAATTAACGCGGACACGTAAACAAACCTGACTCAACTGACACCGAAACTCTCGAAGTCCTCCCAGAAATATCAATTGCATATATTTTCTAAACTTTAAAATTTATCGATCGCAACAGAAGCCCCGGAATAGTTGAATTAACAGTAATTTTTCATTCGCGAGAAAACAAACGGAAGACGATTCTCCTTTTTGTTCCTTCTAGTTTTTAACTTGTTATGTAGGTTGTGAAAACTGAATAAGATCTTTTTTGGAAACTCATCAGTGCAAATCAACTCTTTGCCTCAGTTTGATTTCGCGATTGTACGAAGAGAAAAAAGTTAGCAATTCATAGTAAAAAAAATTTAAAAAATACCAAAAATCACAAAAATGACAAGAATGTCAAAAAGCATAAAAAAGTGAAAAAAAAACACAAATTTGATCAAAATATTAAAAAAACGATAATAAGTCGAAAACAACAAAAATGATCAACAGTGCAAAAAAATGAAGAAATGGACAAAAAACTTTTTTTTTTCAAGTAGGTTTAGCAATGACAAAAAAAAAAATTAATAAATCAAGGAAGACTTAAATCACAAAACAGTTGTAACTAAGCTGTTAAAATAAGGTCCTTTGATATTCGTCACTGAAGTTCCCTAACGAAGTAATTTTAGTCCCTAAGGACACAAGTCAAATGGAGTTTTTTTTGCCAATGCTGCCATTCAAACCGATAGTAGGCAACTCTAAAATACAATTTTTTAAATCTAAAATCAAACAAAATCAAGGAAAGTAGTCGTATTTCGGAAGAGTGATTTCAACGCATGATCATTATCGTTAGAATTCACAATTCAACAATGAGCATCACTTTTACAGTCCATAAAAATCTTTATATGATAAACAATTATAAAAACTTTGAAATAACTTTCGAAATAAAAATAAAATTATTCGAAAACTCTATCATCCATTTAAGCTTAAGTCGTTCTTTAATTTATTGTGTGTTTTATTTGTGCTAAAAATACTTATTACAAGCTGTTGAGCTTTTGCAGATGTTTAAAGATAGTAAACAAAACGTGTTTGGATATTTTAACAGAACGTTTTGATAGTTCTGATGTTAAAATTGCTTTAATGATCGTTCTTATTATGCATTTTTTAATGTTTCTCATTTAATAATATAGCTTATTATCATACCATTGCTAATCATGACACTATGAGTTTATTTATTATTCCCGTAAACATATATAGCGTAAACGTATACAGCGCAAATACTATGTAGACTCTTGAAAAATCTGCCAAATGCATCTTCATTAAGAACAGCTAGGAACCTTGACCATATTTTTGTTTAGCGGAAACTTGTACTTTGATCGGCAGATAGCAAAACACAAAAACCACATTTTATCCAATAAACTACCTTACTGAACGAGACATTTCAATTTTGATACAATAAAGGTATACTTAGCTCTGATTTGTAGAAAGATTCGAAGAAAGTATCAAGTAAAGCTGTAAATTTTCTTCCATTTCCGGCACCGGCCCCAGCTATTTCAACAGCCAATGCACATCGTCCACTAGAATTTCAATAATGAACTGGGTTGTTAGACCTCAAAACACTAAGAAAATTAGAACAAACGCGACGCAAACTCAAATTATCCAACTTCTGTACGAATTTTTGTCTCAAATAACAATTCACAATTGAAAATTCAGGAGTAAAAATCAGCAGCAAAAATAACCACACCCGTCAGTCACGGTCGCCGCCTACTCAGTCAGGACCTACAAGTTGTATATTGAAAAGCATTAACTTACAGATATTTCAATTGATAAATACAACATGCTTCGAGAGCGAGTAATTGAACTTTGCATAAAAAATTATAATTGGGCACGAGAAACGATTGAAAAATTTCCTGGAACGGTGTATTTTATTAAAAATATATTGCATAAGAAAAATATGCCACGATAGCAACAAAAGCTTTCAAATATTTTTTGATTTTTTCCCTCATAAAGATGAACGAATCCGTGTATTAAACAAAGTAAAAGATATAGATATATTAGAACTAAAAAAAAGACAATCATACAAAACTATAAACAATTATCGGGCGACAAGGTTTAAGATCATTATGATCCAATTGGCGTGTGATCTTAGATTGTACTTGCAAATTTTTTTTGCGCTTAGAAATCCTTTTATGGTCAAACGACAAATATTTTGGCTATCAGGGTTTTTTTTTTATATTTTGTTTGGGATAGGAAGGGGATGTGTGTATGGATTGAACCAACAATTGGTCACCACACACGAGCGTGTACGCGATCCAGCCATTCAGTCAGCGAGTGCGAGCGGGTGAGCGAGCTAAGCACGACAGCGCGTAGTTGTCTCGGCCAGATACAGTCAAGTGATCCGGTGGTTCCACTACGGAAGGCCAATCCAGTCTGCACAGTCAGTATGATGCTTTAATTGACAAACAAAATCTTGAGACTTCAAGTAATTCTATAATGTAAAGTTTGTAGAAATTGGTTCAGTAGTTCCTGAAATATTAGGCTCATGATCTGGCGTTCCCAATTTGTTTTCTTGACAGTCCTTATGTATAACCAGAACACATATTGGTATTTCAGGTGTTAAGTAGTAAATGTAATGTACGTATACAAAACTTAAACAGCAACACGTTAGGGACATGTTAGGGGAACAATTACGAGTGTTGTATTTAAATGCTTGCGCTTTTGTAACAATAATCAACGTCTTATGAGTAAAATAAGATGCAACTCCTTTTTGATTCAAGTCTGCCAGTTATTTAAAAAAAAAAATGTCGTGATTCAAGACCAATCTACGTGCAATCCGTACCATATCATCACTATTCCTGCCCACAGTCATGCCAACCTTGCGTCGTCGTAAGCAGAATAAAAATCAACGCACAAAGGCCGTTTCGCATAATGGGCGCTATATGGTCACATTCTTAACTCACTCCCGCCATCAGCCTTCGGGGACATTCCTGCTCTGATCATTTCTGAATCTGGCTCCTCGGTTGCTCGCTCGCATTTTTTGTCGCACGCCTCCCTCTTCGGTTATTTTTTTTCTCCTTTCTTTCTTTGGACCCACAACAAACAGGAATGTGATCCGAAGTGATGGCCAAAGGGGCCCCAGTTGACGACCGACGACGCCAATGACGAAGATCGCGGTGCCGCTGCTGCGTGTGATCGTGACAATCCGCTGGCGATTTTTCGGGATTTTGTTGTCGTGAAGTTCCACGTCAACACACACAAAAGTAGGTTAGCAACGGAACGGAACAACAAACGCACGCGGAATCCGATGGCTTTTGGAGTGTATTGGGCCGAAGATTTTTTTTTTTAAATTTATGGTACTGGGAACCAACATCCTCGAGGAAGGTGTTCGCCTGATGGGTATAAATTTGTCCCGCGCGCACCCACCATTCGGTTTAAAGGTGGCAGTTGAAGGGAGATGAAAACCTGGAAAAAAGAGACAAAAACATAAAATAAGGACAAGTTTTCCCATGATGGTCCATGGATGGACACCCGAGTCCGGAATTTAATGTGCGGTTGATAAATTCGTCTCACAAGTTTATCGTCCCGGTGCAAGGTCAATAAATGGGAAAAAAAGACCCCAGTTTGTCCTTGGCGATTTTAACGACGACAAACTCAGACCAGGGATAATTCGCTTGGATTCTCTGCTGTGATCGGCCATTTCGTGGGAGGGAAACGAGATCCGCTTTGAAGTGGTGCCGCGACAACTTTTACCTTGTCCCAAATGAATTCTACGATTTTGGAAAGTGCGTGTGCGATCTGATCACACTTTAATTCCGGAGAGAGGCGTGGAACGGTCGTTAAGAGTTCGGGAAAACGACCAGGATGTCTGTAAATTTATGTCGAATGATCAGAAACGTTCAATGGCAGTTGGAAACATGTGTTTGGGTTCCCGATAAGATTGAATAAAGCTATTAAAATTATTGTTGAAATGTTTTACTTTTCCAATTTTGAACTAAGCAGATCACTTCTTTATCAGCAATATGTCGTCTTGATGTTTAATTTTGACAATTGCGACAATTTTGACAATTTTGACAATTTTGACAATTTTGACAATTTTGACAATTTTGACAATTTTGACAATTTTGACAATTTTGACAATTTTGACAATTTTGACAATTTTGACAATTTTGACAATTTTGACAATTTTGACAATTTTGACAATTTTGACAATTTTGACAATTTTGACAATTTTGACCATTTTGACAATTTTGACAATTTTGACAATTTTGACAATTTTGACAATTTTGACAATTTTGACAATTTTGACAATTTTGACAATTTTGACAATTTTGACAATTTTGACAATTTTGACAATTTTGACAATTTTGACAATTTTGACAATTTTGACAATTTTGACAATTTTGACAATTTTGACAATTTTGACAATTTTGACAATTTTGACAATTTTGACAATTTTGACAATTTTGACAATTTTGACAATTTTGACAATTTTGACAATTTTGACAATTTTGACAATTTTGACAATTTTGACAATTTTGACAATTTTGACAATTTTGACAATTTTGACAATTTTGATAATTTTGACAATTTTGACAATTTTGACAATTTTGACAATTTTGACAATTTTGACAATTTTGACAATTTTGACAATTTTGACAATTTTGACAATTTTGACAATTTTGACAATTTTGACAATTTTGAGAATTTTGAGAATTTTGACAATTTTGAGATTTTTGACAATTTTGAGAATTTTGACAATTTTGACAATTTTGACAATTTCGACACATTTGACAATTTTGACAATTTTGACAATTTCGAGAATTTTGACAATTTTGACAATTTTGACAATTTTGACAATTTTGACAATTTTGACAATTTTGACAATTTTGACAATTTTGACAATTTTGACAATTTTGACAATTTTGACATTTTTAACAATTTTGACAATTTTGACATGTACACTCAGGCAAATTCTTATTATGATTTTCAAAAGATGCGCCATATGGACCACTTTTTGAAGTGCAAAATTGGTTTTCATAAGAGTCTTATGATTTTTTTTCAATTTTGATAGGAACATCTTATGAAAAATAGAAGAAACGGCAGTGCGAAAATAAAATAAACACTTTTATTCATTCCTCCAGTTTTTTTTTAATCGGCAGCCGAAGAACTCATTGTTAAATTATATGTTTTCTTAAATGCATAGTTAAATGTGATTGTGGTCTTTGAATTGGTAAGTTTAAGTTAAAGTTTCTAACGTTGACTATATTTGTTGATTAACGTTGAATATATTTGCGAACTAAAAATACATTTTTGGTTTACTTTTTAGCATACCGACCGGCAAAAAGCGCAAGTTCAAAGAACTGGATGTGGCCATTTTATTTATTGCAATCGGGTGTCAATTTGCTGCTGATGGTGACCATAGTGTATGCATGATGTTATTTCAAACGAATTAGACGAAAAATAAAAAGTAAACAACAAATTATTTGAATTTTTATCATTATACGTGACAGGATCTTATGCGGACTCTTATGCAAAGCGAAAACCGCTCATTGAAGTTAGGTCGATGACATAGTAAGAGCGATGCGATGCGAATTGGTGAACGCGGCCAATGCGAACTCAAGCGGCGGAACAAATTGACATCTGCTTCGCCGCGTTGAGTATGTCAGGTTTACGCGATTCACATCATTTCCATCAAATGTGATTCACCGCATTGATTCGCATTCGCCGCCTCGCATCGCATCGCATTCACTATGTCATCGTCCTTTTTTGAGTCCAAAATATTTTTTTATAAGAGTCTTATGAAATTCTTTCAATTTCATAAGACGTTCTTATGAAAAACAGAAGAAACTGCAGTGCGAAGATAAAATGAACACATTCATTCAAAATGGCAGAAGAAAAGCTTCTTAATCATTAGAGGCATTTGAGAGAAATTATCCATTTTAAGTGTTCGTGGAATTGATTTTTTAATATGGTAAGTTTATTTTTCCAATTGTATTATTTTCTTGAGTTTTAAAAATATGTTTATAATTTGTATAAACTTTAAATTTTCAGAGAAAAAAGTCCACTCTCCAGCTTACTGGCTGATTAAAAACGAAAGACTGAAACCGGCAGTGGAATTCTAAGTTTTTCCCGTACACCCGCAAACAACTAACGGGTCTGCTGATTCTGTGGAAGTTTTATCTGAAGTCCCACAGCGAGGGAAGCGAACAAATTATCCATTGTTTTTTGGACAAGTTGGACCGGAATCAATGTGCTGCGGATGATTACGATTTTGAAAAAAATTTGAATAAAACGTTATAAAATGCAAGTTTGCTATTGAAATTACCAATTTTTCGTAAACAAATCAATATCCTTGTGACATAGCATGATTTTTAAAACAATCTTATGAGTTTCTTATGCTTAGAAAAAATCATAAGATTATCTTATGAAAAACAAAACCCCCTCTTTCAAAGAGGTGTTCATCCTAAAAGTTCATTTCATTCATAAGATAATCTTATGAATTTCATTATATTTTCTTATGGCGCCACTTCATAGGAGAATCTTATGGCATGTATAATAGTATTTTTCTTAGTGTAGATCAATAGCCTGAACATTTCAAGTCGAAAAACTATTCTTTATGTCAACTCACTAAAAAACGTACAAAAACAATAAAAGGATGTCATAAATGAAGAGATACATACCATAAACTTAACCTTTAGTTTACATCTTTCAAGGATGTGTAGGATAGAATTTTACAAATGTAAAACCACCAACCTACAGAAAGTGTACTATGTGTATTATGCCCGGGATTCAATCTCATGACCCCTAGCTGAGAAGACTTGAATGCTTTCCTCTACGACGGGCTTGTGTAAACCTATAAAAACGAAAAAATAACAGTAAAATGTCCTAAATTAAGTTTCAATTGAAAATAATTTTTTTAAGGAAGCTAATTAGCAGTTTGGGTGTCGTTTTTTAAACTAAAAAAGGAATGTTGATAAATAGCTCAAAAATTTTATTGTTAAGTGACAAAACTCGAGGCATATATTACATTTGGCAATGTAACATAAAATATTATCAAACAAAAAAATCATAAAATTTTATTATTTTCCGCGGAAGGAGACAAAGGAAAAGTGTTTTAACGTACACATCTGTAAAATCCTTGGCTTGAGCAGATCACAACAGTCTTCAGACTAATACAACTGCCAATCCAATGCTTGTTAATAAATAGGTAAATAAAAAAATGTAACCTGAGATTTGAAACTTTATGAAATACAGACTTTCAACTATTTTGCCAGTCAAACAATAATCTGAAAAACTGATACAGTTCTAGATTTTGAAAAAAAAAATTCCAATGGGAATTTGGAGTTTGCCAAGAATCAAACTTAAGGCCAACAATTTCTAATTTTTATTCATTTCCGTTCCTCCAGATTATTGAACTAACATCATCTTTAGTTTGTGAGCTTGATACTTTTTTATTTTTGATCGGGCCAATGATTATTTCAAAATAGCTCTTGCTTTTTGTTGTTGTATTTTAATGGAAGTTTATGGTAATCTCAGTAAAAAATTATTCCGACCAGCTGTAGCAATGTATCCATATCTACATTAGGTCGCCAATGGGTGTATTAGAAAAGTTTCATCATCGAATTTCAAAAACCGAACCGGGCCAAAATTTATCGTGTGCAATATTTCAGCCCAACTGGACTTGATTTAAGACTGCCTGAAAGTGCACGAAGCTAAAATTTTCTTACCTTAAAACCCATCAAGAGACCAAAGGTAATCAGGAAATTCGAAATATTTATTTTGATGTCAAATGACTTAGAAATGTCCAAAACATCAAGGTCTGGTGTTATCCCGAAAACCAAAAAGAAAATTGGAACTTAGCCGTTTTTTTTTTTAGAATGTTCAAGAATTTGCCAAATTTTGCACCCGGATGGTCTTTTTTCCGCTAGTGTGGTTGCAAGATAATGTAAAAACTAAAGTATGAGAAATTACTCCCATTTTTGAACAAAATGGACAAAACACAAAAAAAAAAATGACAAAAATGACAAAAGTTACAAAAATTGGATAACAGTTGTTGAACAATTTTTACTTTTTGTTTTTTTTTCAATTTGTGTCATTTTTATCATTTAAGCCATTTTTTTGTTTTTTTTTGTAAGTTCTTTTTTTTTTTTGTAATTTGCAAATTTTTATCGATTTTTGTCACTTTTGTTCTATAATTGGTGTTCTTTTTAATTAATTCCTCTTTTTTCGGTTTATCAAAATAATCGCTTGTCACATAAGGTTTGGTGCGATTTGTTATTTATTTCACAAGCCAATTCTTGAAGATTCCGTAGATTTCCAGCAGTTTTTCGGAAAACGACGAGCCCCCAAAATTGAAAAAATTAGGACCTCTATGTTTTATTCAAATCTTAGAAAATAAAATTTCGACTTTCACGATTTCCGTTTGTCCCCCGTTTATTGATTTTAAAGGGTTCCAATAATCGTTATTATGAGCACTTGGAGGCATCCCTGACTCAAATCCGATTGAGCTGAAATTTTGTACAGGTCATTTTTTGCGCCAATCTAAAGAATGTTTACAATTGGTTATTGAATTTCGACATGGCCATTGTAGCTACCACCATAATCTACATATAAGTAGCATCTATTACCCCCTGGGGGGCGTTGAAAGCTCACCTGGGGGCGGTGAGCTCAATTTTGAAAACTGAGAGGGCACTGGAAGGGCTCAGGGGGGTAGTGTCGTTGTTATTAAAATTAGTGAAATTACTCAAAATCGTAGATGTAAAGTTACAACGAATTAGTTCAAGCAAAATAATGAAAAAAAGTGACTACACTAAACATAATTACAGTCACATTTACGACTAGAATATCTATAAATTTACATAGCTGAACAACAAGTTTTTGCCCGTGTATCTAAATAACTATCAGATTTTTTTTTTGGTCCTTGAGCTTGAAAATTTGACATACGGGGGCGGTGAGTTAAAAATGATTGAAAACCACTCTGATTCAACACAATCATAGAATTAAGGATATTTAAAGGTTTCAGAAATAGTAATAAGTTTTCCAGCCCAGAGGCGGTCCTAGAGTTGGCTCTTCGGGGGGTCGATTTCAGAAATTTTCAAAAATCAGTCAATAAGAAGCATCGTAAATATCTTGCGAAAAAAGGTATATTTTGGGAAACAGAGGGGAGGGTGGAAAAGGGGGAAGGGTTGTTGCAAATAAGACTTTTATTTTGTAGGTTTTTATACTTGAAGGTTTGCAATTTAAAAAACTTGAAATTAAAGAAAATAGTGCAAACTTTAAACAAATTTCCTCAATGCACTTATTTTGATACCCTTTTATAAAACAATCTGCGAATCTTAGATGTTCACTGCGAAAAAGTGTTGATTAAAAAATAATTTTCGTAATTTTTACATTTGGCAGTTTTAAAATTATAACTTGTAGAATTCTTCAAAGAATTTTCCGATATAAATGTCATTTTACAAATGAAAATTAAACACACATTTTCGTAGAAGAAAATGTGAATAAAAATTTTCAAGTTATCCACAATATCTTTATATCAGGGTAAGACCCTCACCAAAATTTTAATGATTTTTATTTTGCAACAATTCCAAAACACTTATTTAGTGTTTGTTAATAATATCTACGAATTAAAATCTGAATATTTCATTATGTTTCTTGAAGTATTTTGCTGAATCGTTGTTCGAAAGTATCGAATTATTATTAATTCTTGTTCAAATTCTTCAATTTTAAAACAAAAATTCAATTCTAAAATAAGATCATCAAAATCATATTCTTAGGTATGAAGATTTTGGAACTTCATTTTTATTTGTTTTTTTCTTGAGTTTCAAGCTCTCATAATAGATTTTCAATTTTGTTGGAACTGAATTCAAAGAAAAAGTTACTAATTAGCAACGAATTATTTATGAAAAAAGTAAAAAGTCATATGTTTTCTTCATGCTCTCAATATTTTCAAACTTTTTTTAAAACGTTTGAATTAAATAAAAATATATTGAATAAAGAGCTAATTTCTGAAAGTTAATACAATTTCAATATTTCTGTGAACATTTATAATCAATTTCGCATGAAATAACCAAACTTTTAGATTCAGAGGGGATTTTTTAACCTTAATTATAAAGTTGGATCGCTGCTCAAATTTTCAAATATTATTGTGTAGATGAGCTATAACACTATCGATGATATATTTGGTGTGAATCCTGAAACTCAGCCTTTTTGGTCAAAAATAAGAAAAATGTCTTGCGAATGTTCAACTCGAGCTATTGCCTTGTTTCCGAGAAAATAGTCGGGGATGACGGAATAGTTTTATCTCACCTGGGAAAAATTAAAACATAAGCAAGTTTTTGGAGCCTATGCTTTATAAACTGATTTTGGAAATAAATTTCTCGATTTCAGATTTCTTCCATCACCTCTAGTTTCAGAAGTAGTATTTTTAGTATTTTTCGAAAATTAAATAGATATCATTAGAGAAGTACCGAATAGTGTGAACGGCCGCATGCTGACTATTGACCCTTTTGAAGTATTCGGTGAAAAGAATATTCTGAACATGAAAAATCGTGAATAAGCTTAAAATGTGTTCAAAAGTACCATTTGCATCACCGAATATTCTGCCAAAAATACCATTGTGAGTAATAGAGTAAAAGTGATGGTAGAATTGCAAAGCAAAAGTACTAACCAGAGCAAGTGAAAAACACTATTTTTCGTGCTTTGTATAAGGGTATATACGGGCGCCAGTATTGACGAAAAATTGGCCTCAGCCATAACCTCAAACTTTGATGAGCTGACGGCCTCACCAGTGATGCTAGGCGCGTTACTAAAATCAGTATTTGTTTTTTTTAACTAATTATAATATTTCTGAATTGATAAAATTTTTTAACAATCAACAGCTAATCGTTTGAATTCATTACGGGGCGTCTCTAATAAAATTGATGAAGATAAGCCATCTTCCGCTAATGAATTTTCAAGGTGAATTTAAAACATCTGAAATATATTTTCATGTACTGCTCGGTAAAGTAAAAAGAGTTGTTTCCAACTTCTAAACGAATGCAAAATCATTCACTGTTACAAAAAAAAAAGTAAATTAATAAAAGCCACGTTGATGTTGACTATGAAAATAATAGCCTGCATGCTCTGATTATTTATAACATTTTCACATAATTCGCTACATCGTCTAAGTGTGCGATACAGACAGTTGTTATTCAGTTCAGATAAATGTTGCGTTTAATTTCATATTCTAATAGAAATCTAGGGGATAGCTGCAAATTCTCAGTACTCATGAAAACGTTTTTCAATAAAAATTCAATTTAAAATATAATCATTTTCCAAATATCAATGCACTTGGCAGCCCTGACCACCCAAAAAAATCAAAACACGAGCATCTGTGTGTCGCTTTTCCACAGGGCGAATTTGTCGATATTAGTACCGCAAAATCGCGTTTATCGTGCGCCCTTCTCAAAAATCGATTCTGTTCTCCCATGGTTTGAGGTTAGGGCTGAGGCCTCCTGCTAAGGTGGTGTTCGTGTAAAACTGTCAATATATCCTAATAGAATTTAAAGCATAACTGTTATCAAGTATCAACAAATTTTCTAAGTTTCACATTTTTAATGTAATTTTTTATTACCATAAAATCCCCTTATCGGGCTTGTGATATAGCTCAGTTGGCAAGTCTGTTGTCTCTTGAGCCGATGTCCGCGACTTCGAGCCCAAGAGTAAACATCGAACATAGTAGGTCTAGTCTCGGATAGGTTTTTCAATAACGATCCGCCAACTGCAACGTTGATAAAGTCGCGAATGCCATAAAGATGGTAAAACGACTATGATCGAAACAAAAAACAAAGTATATGGAACGTACAATCAGAACAGCATAAGAATAAAGCTACAAAAATGTTTGCTGGGGAAGCTGTAGCAAAATGTGAACAAAATTCAATGAACAGTGTTGGGCTGAAAAAGCGATTGTATGGATTAGTTCTTTAATTTAAATGAAGTAAATAAAGCCCTCTAATTCATTATATTTCGTTGTCTGTGAACTTGAAAAGAATTGGTCAACTAGTTTGTTTTCTACCGCGTTTTTATGAGGAAACCATGTTGAGGAAACCATGTTGTTATTGCGGTTTACTGCTTAAATCACTGAAACGGAAACCACCAGGAGAAAACCACAACTAAACAAGTAAGTTGGTGCTGCCGCTAGCTTGTGGTTTAGTTGAGGTTAGTCTCAGAAGGCCTAGGCCCCGCGTGAGAATCATATTAGGCGCCTTCTTTGGCTAACGGAAACGAAAAAGCGTCCTGTAAATATGAGGTTTTGACAACTCGACGCCTGCTGCTTCGAATGTTGATACCCCAAAGTTGTTGTCAATAGGGCTTGGCGCGTGTCGTCGTCCATTGTGGGTCCAACTATGAATATATCGTTAGCTGAAACGTATCAGCAACACTTTGCCTTTCCTTGCCAATAAGAGGAGGAACTTAACCCTTCTTCTTCCATGAACCGATATAGTGGATTCCTACATATTTAGTTGATTTCAATTGTTACAATTTCCAAGCGCCACACCCAAAATTTAGCAGCAGTCGGAGTTCCGTGACAAAGCTGGTAAATCAATGAACAGTTTTAACTATGGTTAACCAAACGACGACGCCTTCAATCACTTTGAAGGGAGAGAGACGAGTAAAGATATAATTACGACGAGTCTTCCTGCTCCAGTAATTGGGTGATAAATGGCTTTGGTCTCTCTCTCGAGTCCCCCGATTGGCCCGGTAATTCGTCCGATGGAAGTTTTGCTGGGGTTCAAACTGATGAGAGACTGATTGCGTGCCTCACGGATTTGCTCAATCCGAGCTCAGGCTCAATCCACCGGGAGAACGAGGGTGGTCGTTTTGATTGCAAAAGGTGCCCTAATTTGAATGTGTTTCATTAAAGGGCAAGATTGATATTCATTAGTGGTTCGATTAAGATAAAACGGTTCTGAAAAATGGGAGGTACCAATTATTCTTAACTAGCGTTACCTTTTATCAGCAAACGGCAGATCTGTGCGATTCCATCCAAAGTTTGACAACTGCAAGGATTCGAATATCCACGTATTCGGGGTAACATTACCTCCCAGGTTGGAAAATCGTTTACCACCCGGCGAGACTCTATCGATCATCCACAATCTCATTAGGCTACCGGTGTAATCCCATTCCGAAGCCAAAGAGGACTTACCGATTTCGGATAGCGACCGAAAGCATAGGGCCCTTAAGTTTCGATGAGCTTGGTACCGATACCTTTTCGATAATGATCAACATCGGACAACAACATCGGAGGTCTAAATAAAAGCTGACCCTTTCAAGCATCCGATATTAGCTAGACCACCGACCGAGTTGTCGTAATCCAATAACCCCAAACTGGATCAACTATGAACGGGAATTGGATAAGGACCTTGGAAGTGTCCCTGGCGACTTGTTTCAATTGAGATGAGAATCGGTTGTAGAATTGAAGGACTTGTTTGAGACTATTGTCAGCCCTCAAAATTATCAAAACTGTTCAAATATTCCAAATTTCAATGATTGTTTTGAACAAAAGCATTTTCTTATATGTAGATTAGTTTTCATTTCGGGGAATTTCATCCTTTGAGATGATTCATCCCGAAATATAACAGATCATTTCCATATTGTAGATTGACTCAAAAACTAACCTGTGCAAAATTTCAGCTCAATCGGACTTGGTAAGGGGTGCCTCAAAAGACTCAAAATAACAATATTTTAACCATTAAAAGTGCTTCACTGTTTCGAGGAAAATACGTTCAAAGTTTTACAGCGCAATAAGCTCCTAGTAAAAATATTATTTTGTTTTCTTGATTTCTCGCAAACCAAATATCCTTCAGATAATTTTTTACAATCAAAATGTAGGTCTTTGAACGTACTATTTTACTCGGCTTATAACCTGGTTTGTTTACATTTGGCGTATTCGCCCTTTCCAAAATTCATTACCGACTTGTCTCCTTTTCATCTTCGCCCTGAAAAACTGGAGGGTCTCAATACATCGCTCTTAACACCATGGAACCCATTGATTATTGATATATTTCGAAGGCATGTAATACTCAACTTCCCGCAAGGGTGGTTCTCTATAAAATTAAAAAAAACCCTAAAGAAAGAAAGAAAAAAGCAATAAATTAAAAATTTCACCAATTTTAAAAAAGAAGTGACAGAAAAACGGAAAATTGAAAAAAGACCATCATTGACAGAAAACAACAAAACTAAAAAAATGTCATAAAAATGGTTGAAATAATAAAAATGACACAAATTTGGAAAAAAATACAAAAATAACAAAGTGACAGAAAATGTTTCACAAATTTTTGAAATTTTATGTAAATTTTGTCACATTTGTCAGATCTTTCAATATTTGTCATTTTTTGCTATTTTTCATAATTTTTTTTTTTAATATTTTGTCCCTAAGAATAAGATGGGGTAAATGTACGAGTCGGGTTAAAAGTGCGTTTTGAGATCGTCAAACTAACTCTGGCGCGGATTGATAATGATTTTGGCTGGCTCCATTCAGACATAATTTTGTTTTCGTTGAGTTAAATATACTCCAAAATATAAGGTAAAATTGCTTTTTTGCATAAATGATGTAATATTTCATACAACGGCAAACATGTCAGAGCAATCAAAATTCTTGTTTTCAATGATAGTGTTAATGTGTCTATTTAGTTGTTTTCAACCCCTTTCAAATACCGAAGAAACACAAGAATATCACGAGAAGTCTGCAAGGGGCAAAAGTACGAATGATATTCAGTTTTTATTCTTTTTCAAAAAAAATTCAAGGATTTTTGTTTCTACAAACAGCTGCTCGGGCAAAAATTTTGTCAAACATGATGATAAGTGAATTTCGTGAACATGTTGAAAACGGACAATTAAAAAAAACTCCGAATTGGCGCAGGTTGTTTGCTTAGGATCTGTATCAGATGCGAACACAGGAGATGCTGCTGAAAAAAAAAAATATTTAAATTAAATAATTTTTCACTTGGCTTGTGGAATTTTAAGGGTCGTACTTTAACCCCACATCATTCGAACTTTTGCCCCAGAGGTGAGGTAAAAGTACGATACAAGTTAGGCAGTTTGACCACTGCTATTGAATCCGTCAATCGATTATCTTAAATTTTTTATTTGAAGAGAGATGAAAGTCTACCGAATCAAATGTTTCTCTTGGTTTTCATGAAAAACAACTAAATTTTTTTCTTAAAATAGGATAGCACTAAAGTCGTACTTTTACCCTACCCTACACTAATATTCAAAATATCGGTAAACATGTTCAAGCAATCAAAATTCTTGTTTTCAATGAAAGTTTGAATGTATCTATTTAGTTGTTTTTAACCACTATCGAATGTCCAAGGAAAATTTTATGAATGTTTCTCTGTTTTGCACAATAAAATGTGGATCATAAAAAGTCTTGAAGGGGCAATAGTACGAATTATAAACAGGGTCCACCAAAATGAATCTGAACGGAAAGTTTAAAAAATTTTTGAATTTAAATGAACTGGAAACATCAGCGCATATTAACTTTTACAAACACCTGTTCCCGCGAAAAATTGCTCAAACACGAGAAGAATATGGATTTCGTAATCCTGCTGAATGTTAAGATTGATATAACATATTTTTTAGTAGACTTAATGAAGAAATGTGAAATTTTTAATGGCCGCACTTTCAAAATTATCAAAATTGTCAAAATTGTCAAAATTATCAAAATTGTCAAAATTGTCAAAATTGTCAAAATTGTCAAAATTGTCAAAATTGTCAAAATTGTCAAAATTGTCAAAATTGTCAAAATTGTCAAAATTGTCAAAATTGTCAAAATTGTCAAAATTGTCAAAATTGTCAAAATTGTCAAAATTGTCAAAATTGTCAAAATTGTCAAAATTGTCAAAATTGTCAAAATTGTCAAAATTGTCAAAATTGTCAAAATTGTCAAAATTGTCAAAATTGTCAAAATTGTCAAAATTGTCAAAATTGTCAAAATTGTCAAAATTGTCAAAATTGTCAAAATTGTCAAAATTGTCAAAATTGTCAAAATTGTCAAAATTGTCAAAATTGTCAAAATTGTCAAAATTGTCAAAATTGTCAAAATTGTCAAAATTGTCAAAATTGTCAAAATTGTCAAAATTGTCAAAATTGTCAAAATTGTCAAAATTGTCAAAATTGTCAAAATTGTCAAAATTGTCAAAATTGTCAAAATTGTCAAAATTGTCAAAATTGTCAAAATTGTCAAAATTGTCAAAATTGTCAAAATTGTCAAAATTGTCAAAATTGTCAAAAGTGTCAAAATTGTCAAAAGTGTCAAAATTGTCAAAAGTGTCAAAATTGTCAAAATTGTCAAAATTGTCAAAATTGTCAAAATTGTCAAAATTGTCAAAATTGTCAAAATTGTCAAAATTGTCAAAATTGTCGAAATTGTCGAAATTGTCAAAATTGTCAAAATTGTCAAAATTGTCAAAATTGTCAAAATTGTCAAAATTGTCAAAATTGTCAAAATTGTCAAAATTGTCAAAATTGTCAAAATTGTCAAAATTGTCAAAATTGTCAAAATTGTCAAAATTGTCAAAATTGTCAAAATTGTCAAAATTGTCAAAATTGTCAAAATTGTCAAAATTGTCAAAATTGTCAAAATTGTCAAAATTGTCAAAATTGTCAAAATTGTCGAAAACTGTTAAAATTTTTCAACAAAAATTATTGTCATATTTTTTTATTCTCATATGAGAAAACATTCAATTTGCTACCGATTTCAACCTTCTTGGAATATTTTTATGTTCTGAAATCCACTTGTTTTTGATTGATGTCGGCATCAGTTACGATGTTATTTCCAAGAATTCCTCCGAAAAATGTTCCCTCGAGGGAAATGACAAGTGACGTGTCAGAAGCATTGTTCCAAAGTGACAGTTTTCAACTTTTTTTTCTCTCTGAAATGATTTTTCTCATTCTCAAACCGTTTCTAATACCTCTTCGAAAAGCCATGCATCATCGAGACACTATAAAATCGACCACATCGATGACACTTGCCTCAAGTGTCCCCTGGTTTGATCCTTTTTCATCTCCTTCGAAGGCTCAGATGGAAGTGTCACCGAAGCCCGTTGAGAGTGCTCCGTGATAATTTTCGAAGCTTTGAGGACCTAGCGCCCTGCACCCTTGAGAAGACAAATGGATTTGTAAGATCCGTATCTTTGGCTTCAACCAGCACCTGATCTTCGCTCGAAGGCAGGTTGTCAAGATCTCGGTATTTTTCCTTTCAACCTGGAGATCCGACACTAGGATTTTGCTCTTCCTCGACAAAGGGATCTTATCAGGTAACGACAAAAGGACACCCCTTAGCGCCTGCGCCCGAAAAAAAATCCTCTTTGTGGCTTTGACCGATGATGGCCCGGGTAACTCCCTTTCGATCCTCGGCACAATGAAAGTCCCTGTCCATTCTGACCAATTTAGAGCTTAACTCATTTTTCATTTTTATTTCCCATCCTCTTTCATCCCATCAAATCCGAACTAGATCACCGGTCACAAAGGACACAAATCTGCCACATCATTTTTTGTGTTTTTCGGCCAATATCCTTCCAAAGCCGAATTCAAACTCAAGTGGTTCACAATCGGTTAATTCCACTTGAAATTTTCTGCTCATTTCGATTGTTCCTCCGAGTTCCCAAAAGAGATTAGCTTTGTGCACTTTTTTTTGGCTAAGCCGAAAGACAAATATGTATGGTAATTCAATAGAAAATTGTCGAGCCCATTATGAACATTGTTGACTTGCTCCCGAAAGTGGATTATTCGTCGTGAGTCCTGGCATTCGAATGCTAGTTTGAATGTGAGGACCTAAATGGATCAGGATTGATCCTATTTTGTACGAATATTTTTGTGCAAATATAAATGGAGCGATCGTTGGTCGCGATAAGGAAACCAATTAGGATCAGCGAATTTTCAGGGCAGATCCAATTCATCAATATATGCTAAAGAACAAAATTAACAGTAAACGTTCTATATAGCTTCTTTTGCTTCGAAATCACAGTAAAGGGTGTTACGGTCAACATTTGGCCAATATCAACTTGACGTATTTCTTTCAATTTTGCATTTAAAAAACCTGAACACCCCTCATTTAGAAGGTGTGTGTGTGTAGAATGTTGCTCCTATTTTGATTTTGGAATTCGCTCTTCAGTTGTCAAAATGCCGTCCAAGGAAGAAGAGCAGTGTATCAAAATTTAGCTCGCGCATCGCAAAAATCCGAGCTACTCGCACGCAAAGCTGGCAAAATCGCTAAAAGTTGCCAAATCAACCGTTAACCGCCAAATGTATTGGAGTGTTTGGATCGGGGAGAAATCGAAAACCGGAAGCCGCTGAGACGACAAAGAGAGTTGCCGGTAGTTTCAAGCGAAACCCTAACCTCTCTCTCCGAGATGCCGCAAATAAGCTGAGTATATCGTCTACAACCGTGCATCGAGCCAAGAAACGAGCCGGACTATCGACTTACAAGAAGAGAGTGACTCCAAATCGCGATGATAAACAAAATACGATGGCCAAAGCGCGATCCCGGAGGCTGTACACGACGATGCTGACGAAGTTTGACTGCGTGGTAATGGACGACGAAACCTACGTCAAAGCCGACTACAAGCAGCTTCCGGGACAGGAGTTTTATACGGCAAAAGGAAGGGGAAAGGTAGCAGATAATTTCAAGCACATGAAACTGTCAAATTTCGCGAATGAATATCTGGTTTGGCAAGCCATCTGTACCTGGGGCTTGAAAAGCAGCATTTTCATAGCTTCCAGGACTGCCAACTAAGAAATTTACGTGAAAGAGTGTTTGAATAAACGTCTGCTGCCTTTCCTGAAGAAACACGGTTGTTCCGTACTGTTTTGGCCAGATTTGGCATCTTGCCATTACGGTAAAAAGGCCATGGAGTGGTACGCCGCCAACAACGTGCAGGTGGTTCCCAAGGACAAGAACCCTCCCAACACGCCAGAGCTCCGCCCAATTGAGAAATACTGGGCTATTGTCAAGCGGAACCTAAAGGAGACCTGGCTTTCTGCGGCGAAGAAGGTGGACAAGGTGGCTGTACAAAATCTGATGGCAGGGGTTTAGCGTAGGGCCCGGCAATTTGGATTTTGAAAAGCGGAAGCCTAATTGAATATTTTTCCTAAATTTTATATTAATTAAACTTGAAAAAGAAATTTTTATTAGATTTTTTAAATAAACGATTTCACCGATCTACACGCGTTTTCCCTTCGTTTCGTAAAATCTTTGCCACGAATAGAGATTGGCTGATGAAATGGCGATCCGATAGCGTCTGAAGACCAAGCAGAGCACAACGATGAGCATAACGCACAAAGCGTCGTTGATGTGCCTTAAAACGCGTAATCCAAGCAGCTTCGAAAGGCCACCATACCAGGTTCGCCAATTCCAATATTGATCGAGCAGCAATACAAAGCTCGCAAGCAGATCGGATCGGTGAATTCTTTACTCAAACGTATGATGAATCCCTGCATGGGGTTTGCCTTCTCGGGTACCACAGAGTTATGACGATTAAAAGTCATACGACTGTCCAATAAAACGCCAAGATCCTTTATCTCTTCCACACGATGCATTTGCTCGCCCAGTATATTGTAATTATACAAGAACGGATGTTTCCTGCGCCCAAATGTGATAAAACAACACTTAGAAACGCTCAAAACCAGTAATTTATAGGCACATCAGCTCACAACTATGTCCAGGAAACTTTGTAACGCGTAACAATCAGCTAGACTGTTTATAACTAAATATATTTTAAGGTCGTCCGCATACTGGAGAACTCCACAACCAATGAGGAGCAAGTTTATTTCATTACAGAACAGCGTAAACAATAATGGACCCGGATTGCTGCCTTTCGGTACGCCAGATTTTGAAATAAAATCAAAGGATTCAGCAGAACCAATTTTAACAGCTAGTCGGCGATTCGTTAGGCAACTGTTAATGTACGCACACAGTCTTTCGAAAAATCCCTTGCGATGCTATTTTTTCAAGATGATTTCAGGGTTCGCTGAATCGAATGCAGTTGTTATATCTGTGTAAATAGCATCGATTTGTTTGCCGTCATCCGTTTTCGATATACATAATGATGTAAATACGATTAGGTTTGAAGCTACCGATCGTTTAGGGAAAAATCTATGCTGATTCTCAGAGATCGAGTTCCGACAAGCAGAGAACATAACATCGTTGACGATCCTCACCAATACCTTTGAGCATGCAGCTAACGAAGTGACACCTCTGTAATTGAGAACATCTTGTTTGACATCTGTTTTGTGGACTGGACTCATACACGATTTTTTCCAGATGGAAAGGAATTTCAGTTGAACTAGGGACTGATTAAAGATGTGGGTAAGAGGTTTTATCAGTGAATTGCGGCATTTTTTTAATACGCACGCCGGTATTC
The DNA here is from genome assembly GCF_029784155.1 of Uranotaenia lowii. Lineage (NCBI taxonomy): Eukaryota > Metazoa > Arthropoda > Insecta > Diptera > Culicidae > Uranotaenia > Uranotaenia lowii. The sequence continues at coordinate 340,155,543 of NC_073693.1, forward strand.
CATCTTGTCCGAATGAGGTGGAATACTTCGAATTAATGATAAAGAGCCTCTGAGACCATTTCCTCAATTATAGCAAAAACGTCCAGATCCAGAACATCAATGAGTAGTCGCATGACGGCTGCGTTTATTTGATCGGCAGTTAGCGATTCGACTGAAAAAAAACACTGGAGAAGTGCGTTGCAAATACACACCAATTAAAAAAAAACCCTTTGATACGAAGTTTGGTAACAATATCTAGTAAGCATCCAGTTTATTGTTCTTGATTTTCAGTTTGGATCATCATTGGTTGAGAATCCTGCTTTGAATCCTGGTGATGCATTTCAGTCTAAAATATTTAAAATATCAAACCAATTTTAAGATTTGGATTTGAAATTCTTATCCTTAATTTAAATGCAGAGTTGAAACACAAGGATTCATTAGTCCACAATTGAAAAATCTGGAACAATATCATCATTCACAATTTCATTTCAAAGTACAAGTTCAACAAATGATAAATTGAAAACCATAAATTCAGAATCAATTAAGATATTCCTGGTTGAAGGATCTTATACAAATTTCGCTTTTTAATTTCAAACTCATAGGATTTCTCATCTGGAATCTAGATTTAGGTTTTGAATTTAAGTTCAAAATGCAAAATTCCGACTTCGGATTAAAATTCAACATTCGTATTCTGATTTAGCTCCAATTTTAGTTTCATTTTATTTAACGTTATTTAAGGCTATTTTAAATATTTTAAGAAGAGAAATCACCGTGAGTTTGTTTTTTATGAAATTAATTTGCGGCTTTATCGGTGAGGGTTAAAGAGTTTAAATGAAAGACGGAAAGAATATCAGAAGAAAATTCTAAGGTGGTGAAAAGAGCGAAGAGCATTTTAAATTCAATCAAAGTCAGTAAGGAAACACACACCTGCTGAAAATTGCATATAAAAAAAATGATCTGGATTCATTTCAAACAATTTGTTTTTTAATAATGAATAAGTGCAATTAGTTTCCTATATAAATGTATATATAGGGGAGATAAGGGCATAACGAGCACCCAGGGCATAATAAGCACTACTCTTGTCTACAAAAGTACGTATTTTCTTAAATAAATTTTCATGAGAATTTGTTTCGTACTTCCTATAGCGTTAATTTTTCACCAAAACAGGAATCTTTTTATCATCTTTACAGAGATATTTAAAAACAATCAGCTAGGTTCTCAAGTAATGATAATATTTTAATTTTTGAGCATCACGAAATAAGCTCTTATGATCTTAAAATCACCTTCATCTATATTGTACGCACTGCATCATGATGTACACATTGTTTCTCAATTTTACCATTATAAAATTTGTGATTTTTCACTCTTATCAATTTAAAACACGTTTTTACTTAAATTTGTTGACTCGGGGTATATAGAGCACCATTGATCAAGGCACGATGAGCATTTTCTGCCGTAGAATCTCGCAGCGAATAAATTGATTCATAGAGCCACAACTTGACAAGTTTACATCTGACGATTTAGCCTAAGGTATCGGAGAGGTTATCAAAAGACTAGAGTTCGATTTCTGTTCGAGGTGATTTTTTTCTATTTACAATATATGATCGATTTTTTTATTGTTACATTAGGGGCCGTCCATAAATGATGTCACGCAAAATTTAGAAAATTTGATAAATTTACGACTCACCTGACTTATCGAGTTGAATTCGCTGATAGATTTCCCGGCAGAAAACGTTCATCGTGCCCTGATTAATGGTGCTTATACTGCCCCAGGGGGGATTCTCATTATGCCCCTACAGTGGCTGGTTTTCAGCTTTTGACAAAGTTTTTAAAATGTATTTTTGAACGTTTTCTTCTAGTTTTGCAAATTTCAGCCCGTTAGGAAATAGGCTTTTCAAATGTCTGAACACGAAACAATAATGTAACCTCCATATTATAGCAATTTTTTTTGATTAAATAAGCGTTTTCCTTAAGGTGGCCATTATGCCCTAATCTCCCTCTTTATTTATATAAAATGAAGATCAATGAAACGTTTATTAATTTTACATCGAAAGTTTTAAAGTTCAAAATTTCATGCTCTGAATATTTTGTAGCCATCAATTGAAATATTGGGTCCAGGAAAGGACAGAAGGGGAAAACTATGTTTTTCGTATCAAAAATTTAGTTCCAAAGGCTTCCAAAAAAATTATGTTTCAGAACACTTATTGTTTTTATTTACATAGTATTCCGTCTCACGACATAACTTGACGAACATAATTCCTAAAATTCACTCGGTTCATAGCAACCGTTCTCCAATTTCTCGGGCACCCCACGTTCGCCAGATCACGCTCCACTTGGTCTAACCACCTCGCTCGTTGCGCCCCCGCTCGTCTTGTTCCTACCGGATTCGTAGCGAACACCTGTTTTGCAGGACAGTCGTCCGGCATTCTCGCAACATGTCCAGCCCAGCGTATCCGGCCAGCTTTCACCACCTTCTGGATACTGGGTTCGCCGTAGAGTCGCGCGAGCTCGTGGTTCATCCTTCGCCTCCACACTCCGTTCTCCTGTACGCCGCCAAAGATGGTTCTTAACACTCGTCGCTCGAATACTCCGAGTGTACGCAGGTCCTCCTCGAGCAATATCCATGTCTCGTGCCCGTAGAGAACAACCGGTCTAATAAGCGTCATATACAGGTTACACTTCGTACGAGGGCAAAGTCTTCTCGACCGCAGTTGCTTGTGGAGTCCATAGTAGGCACGACTTCCGCTGATAATTCGCCTCCGGATCTCACGGCTGGTGTCATTGTCTGCGGTCACCAGTGAGCCGAGATAGACAAAGTCTTCGACTATCTCCAGCTCGTCGCCGTCGATCATGACCTTGTTATTACTAGACAAGCGGGTTCGGTCGGTCTCGGATCCGCAGGCCAGCATGTACTTCGTCTTGGACGTATTAATCATCAACCCAATCCTTCCTGCTTCGCGTTTCAGTTTGCGGTAGATGTCTTCCACCGCCGCAGATGATCTGCCGACTATATCAATGTCATCGGCAAAGCAGATAAGTTGACTGGATCTGTTGAAAATCGTGCCCCGCATTTCGCCCACCGCTCGTCGAATAACACCTTCTAGCGCCACGTTGAACATCATGCAGGATAGACCATCACCTTGTCGAAGCCCCCTGCGCGATTCGAATGAACTCGACAATTCACCCGAAATCCGCACACAGCACTGCGTTCCATCCATCGTCGCCTTGATCAGTCTGATTAGCTTCCCGGAAAAGCCGTTCTCGTCCATGATTTTCCATAGCTCGTTACGGTCGATAGTGTCGTATGCGGCTTTGAAGTCGATGAATAGATGATGCGTAGGGACTTGGTGTTCACGGCATTTTTGGAGGATTTGCCGTAATGTAAATATCTGGTCCGTCGTAGACCGTCCCTCCATGAAGCCGGCCTGATGACTTCCCACGAATCTGTTTGCTTGTGGCGTGAGGCGGCGGAGTAGGATTCGGGACAACACTTTGTAGGCGGCATTGAGGACAGTGATCGCTCGGTAGTTCTCACAGTCCAATTTGTCGCCCTTCTTGTAGATGGGGCATATTACCCCCTCCTTCCACTCCTCCGGTAGCTGTTCTATGTCCCAGATCCGGACTATCAACCGGTGTAGGCAATCGGCCAACCTGTCCGGGCCCATTTTGAGGAGTTCAGCTGCGATGCCATCCTTCCCAGCCGACTTGTTTCTATTCAGCTGGCGAATGGCTTCCTTAACTTCACTCATCGTTGGGAGTGGCTCCTCTTCGTCGTTGGCTACGCCGGCGATGTACCTTCCCCCACCGTCTTGATCTCCTGCATGTGCGCCGTTCAGGTGTTCATCGAAGTGCTGCTTCCACCTTTTGATCACCTCACGATTGTCCGTCAGGATGCCCCCGTCCTTATCCCGGCACATTTCGGCTTGCGGCACGAAGCCTTTGCGGGATGCGTTGAGTTTCTGATAGAACTTTCGTGTTTCTTGGGAACGATGTTTCAGAACACATAAATTCTGAAAAACAAAGATAAACTTATAAAAAATATTTCATAAAATTTACTTAGTTCGACCTTTAAAACTTGGTAAAGTTATTTGGAAATAAAATAAGAAGATAAAAAAGGTAAGTTTTTAAAATTTTAGAAATATTTTTTTTCAAAAAACTTGTCTAACCAATTTAAAAATTATTTTATTGCATTTATTTTAAAACTCAACGAAACAACATATTGGTGTCTATGATGCAATGATATTTTGGATAGATAATTGATGATATTTGATAGATTTGAGGGTCTTGAAATCGAATCTTTTGTCAAATTTTGTATATAATCTTTAGCTTTGGTGATATGAAGTTTTTAAGCTTTCAAATGTATCAGTTTTAAGTTAATACAATCATTGATAACTGATGAAATAACAAATCTACGTTAAAGAAAAAATCTGATTCTGAAATTGTTTATTATAACTATTTAAGGATTAATATTTGATAGATGATGTGAATGATCTAAAAATTAAATTCTACAGTTTTTTTTTTAATTTGGAAAGATTTCATTACAAGTATTTGTGACTTTTCTTAATAAGTTTAAAAAAAATGTGTTCATAGAACATATTTGTTTAAACCTGCAAAACGATAAGATATTTGTTTTAAAAATATCAAAAACTCAATTTGTTTCATAACTTCTTTGAAAATGGGGAAAAGTAAACAAATCGAAAAGCTGTTTAACTTTTTTCGGAGTACTTAAAATTACCCCATTACAAAGTCTTGGGGAAAGTTGATAATTGATTTTAAACCTTTATTTTAAAATGATATGTTTTTGTGTTAAAGTTTTGTCGGAAAAATGAGAAATAATTTCTTGACTGGTTTATAATTATTTTCAAAGCTGATAGAAAAATTGCAAAATTAGATCTAGGGCACCCAAATTAGTCAAAATTAGGTTAGAAGAACAGGAATCATTACATTAAATTAAGATTGAAATTGGTATCAGAATATTCCATATCAGCACGATTTTTTTGTAAATAAAACATTTTAGTAATAAAGTAGAGAATACCAAGTTTAAGATTTTGTTTTGCTAATTCTGATGACCATCGTGACTCACAAATTTGTGTTAAAGATCTGATCATTTGAATCTGTCTGGACGATCTCAAATTAATCGTACGCAAACAATGTAACTTATAATATATGGTTGTTTTTTCTTGATATGTTCTGGATTTATGCTGAAAAACTGATAAGAGAGCCCCTCCCCTGTCCTTACTTTCACCCCCTGCTGAATGTAGGTCATGATTTTTAATAATCATACCTATTTTTTTTGTTCCCAAAAATCCTCTTATAGCATATATAGTTCCAATGGTTGATAAGTTTTTAAGCTTTACAACAAAAAATATATGGACCCTCCTCCTTTCTTCCCCTCTCTACACTATAAAGCGTAAGGATCTATAACAATCGTAGAAACATATCTCGTAACCAAGTACCTCTCCATGACATATTTGTTTCCTTTTGTTGGCTTCATTAGCAAAAATTGAGAACTTATGCTAACACTATTGTATTGGGCTCACCTCCCTCCTCCTATGTACCTACTCACTGAAAGGAGGATGGTGTGTCAGATAATCATAGAATCATACCAAATTGATTTTTCATGTTAAGTTTTGTCTGTTTCTCGGATTTTGTAAAAACAAAAATAGTTAAATGTACGCCTCCTCTTCCCTTCCTATATTCCCAATTCTATCATCCTACTGCAAGAAAGGGATTGTTTCACATAGAAAAAGTATTTTTCGTACTCAAATACTTTTTGATGCCAAATTTGGTTTCATTTGCTCGATAAATTCTCGAGTTATGCAAAAAAAATCATATGGAATCTCCCCTTTCCCTCTTTATATCTTTCCGCTGAAAAAAGGTTCGGCTTCAATTTATGATAGAAACATTTCTCGTATCCAAATACCCTCATATGCCAAATATGGTTCAATTTGCTCGATCAACTCTCCAGTTATACTAAAAATTGTAAGGGAGACCTTTCCTCCCCCTTTTCATCCACCTCTTTGAAGGAGTGAGGGATACCAAATATTCATAGAAGCATTTCTCGTACACAAATATCGTTTCATGCCAAATTTGGTTCTATTCGCTATTGTAGTTTTTGAGTTATGCTGTAAAAATTGTATGAAACTCCCCTCCCTCTTTCCTTTCTTCCCGCTGGAAGAAGGAAGGGTCTCAAACAATCATTAGAACATGTCACGTTCCAAAATACCCGCCCATGCCAAATTTGGTTCCATTTGCTTAATTAGTTTTTGAGTTGTGTAAAAAATTATAAAAAGGCCCCTCTCTCCTTTATTTATCCCTACTGGAAAGAGAGATGGGTCTCAAATAATCATAGAGATATATTTCGTATCCAAATAACCTCCCATGCCAAATTTGGTTCTATTTGCTTTATTAGTTTTTGAGTTATGTAAAAAGATATGATAGAGGCCCCCTCCCCCTTTCAACTGGAAAGAGGGAGGGGTCTCAAATAATCATTGAAATATTTTTAATATCCAAATACCTTCCCGTGCCAAATTTCGAAATCCAAACTCTCTACAATCAATAACTATGTCGTCAAGATACTGTTTCTGGTCTTGGTACAATTAGGGATGGGGAATTTAATTAGATTTTTCGAATGAAATAATAATAACTTTGTTTACCACATTACAAGTCTTTTCACTAAATTTGTAGCCCTTTGGTGGTTTGGTGGTTTTTCCTATAAGCTCACGTTATCAACATATGGAGTTGAAATAACAAATAACGCTTAAGACAAGACAAGTTTTTTTTTGTTTCGATTATAGTCGTTTTACCATCTTTATGGCATTCGCGACTTTATCAACGTTGCAGTTGGCGGATCGTTATTGAAAAACTTATCCGGTACAACTGTGTTCGATGTTTACTCATGGGCTCGAACTCGCGGACATCGGCTCAGGAGACAACAGACTTGCCAACTGAGCTATATCTCAAGCCCAAGACAAGACAAGTGTTTTAACAGTTAATTATATGATTATGCTTTTTTGGTTTAAAAATCTTAAAAAAAAGTGTTCTTGACCTCCCGGTGGATTATTTCCAATTTGGGCTCGAATGAAAGGGGAAAGTCCCAGTGTTCGAATGGTGCAAAAATTAGCGATGCTTATTTTCGAAAAATGAAGTTTACTCCCAGAGACACCGTAAGTGGACCATCCAATGAGACCAACCAGGGAATAGAATCTTAAGCAGAGGCACTTACAGTATCCAGGATTAAAAGGGAGCAAAACACGAATAGCATGCAAATCAAAATCTCGCGGCGCTAGAAACTCCAAAGTCAACAAGTTAGCAAGTTTTATTACATCAACGTGTCTATCGATCGTCGTCGTGTGGATTCCTTCTTGAAGTTAAACTGTAGAAGCGAATAGTAACGCACCACGCCAGAGTTCTTCTTCTTAGCCCGGGACAATTAAACTTGATGATCACTGCGTACGCGATAATGGCCATAAAGTTCATAGCGCACCACCAACAGCGATTCCAAAGGTTATATTTAGGAGGAGCAAAAAAAAACAACTCGACAACACATTTACAGTAGCCAAATGGGTTAGTTCGGGGGTCTCACTGAGGCCTACCCATAAAAAGAACAGTTGAATGGAAGTGATGAACCACGATCAACAACGTGTGGGTTGACCCAATCTCTAATTCGACTTTCGATTGAGTTTGTGATTGATTGCAATTGTGAGTCTCAAAAATCACAAATTCTTGACGGATGATTGCACGTAAATAGTGACTGGCATACTGAAAATGCACGACGCCCTACCTGATTGTGTATCAATCAGTCGTTCTGGGCCAGACACACTTTCATAAACGATTTTGACGACTTTGGCTGAGCCGCTGATTACCAACCACCAAGTGGCGTTCCACATTTCAGCAGGTCGTCAAACGAAGAAAAAAAAATATAACCGAATCAGATCACGCAAGCTCATTCGTAGGTATACGCTTAAATGTTTGTCCGTATGTCAGCTTTCAACAAAACCTCAACCAACATCTTCAGAAGAGCTTCTAAGCTTTTGCGTTGGGGCGTCACCGATTCGTTTGCTAACTGACTAACTGACTGACTGACTTGGCTTGGCTTGGCGCAAATCGTGAGAAATTTCCATTCCATACGATAATCGTGAATCATTATTTATTTTATTATATTTGTATAGTTATTCAACGACGAACGACTTGTGTTTGGGCTGAGGCAAGTGCCGCGCAGCTACTTCGAAGAAAATAAAAAAACACACGCGTGGATGTGGCCGAATGTTTTATAGCCACTTACCTCTTCGATTTCGGTGGAGGTGTCCAGAGCATGATCCCGGGGAACATGGTAAAAGTGGCCGAACTGATTCCGGTGGCGGTCTTTCTGGTGCTTTTTTCCCTCTCTTCTCTGCATCTAATTCACGCAGGTTATGATGCAAATGTAGTGTTGCCAATCTTTGAGATTAAAGGGTGATACGGTCAAAATTTGGTCAATATCAACTTAACGTATTTCTTTCAATTTTGCATTTAAAAAACCTGAACACCCCTCATTTTGAAGGTGTGTGTGTGAAGAATGTTGCTCCTATTATGATTTTGGAATTCACTCTTCAGTTTTCAAAATGCCGTCCAAGAAGAAGAGCAGCGTATCATAATTCTGCTCGCGCATCGCGAAAATCCGAGCTGCTCGCACGCAAAGCTGGCAAAATCGCTAAAAATTACCAAATCAACCGTTACAAATGTAATTAAAGTGTTTGGGGAACGTTTGTCGACAGACAGGAAGTCTGGATCGGGGGGAAATCGAAAACCGGAAGCCGCTGAGACGACAAAGAGAGTTGCCGGTAGTTTCAAGCGAAACCCTAAATTCTCTCTCCGAGATGCCGCAAATAAGCTGGGTGTATCGTCTACAACCGTGCATCGAGCCAAAAAACGAGCCGGACTATCGACTTACACGAAGGTAGTGACTCCAAATCGCGATGATAAACAAAATACGACGGCCAAAGCGCGATCCCGGAGGCTGTACACGACGATGCTGACGAAGTTTGACTGCGTGGTAATGGACGACGAAACCTACGTCAAAGCCGACTACAAGCAGCTTCCAGGACAGAAGTTTTATACGGTAAAAGGAAGGGGAAAGGTAGCAGATATTTTCAAGCACATGAAACTGTCAAAGTTCGCGAAGAAATATCTAGTGTGGCAAGCCATCTGTAGCTGTGGCTTGAAAAGCAGTATTTTCATAGCTTCCGGGACTGTCAACCAACAAATTTACGTGAAAGAGTGTTTGAATAAACTTCTGCTGCCTTTCCTGAAGAAATTTTGGCCAGATTTGGCATCTTGCCATTACGGTAAAAAAGGCCATGGAGTGGTACGCCGCCAACAACGTGCAGGTGGTTCCCAAGGACAAGAACCCTCCCAACACGCCAGAGCTCCGCCCAATTGAGAAATACTGGGCCCTTGTCAAGCGGAACCTAAAGAAGACCAAAAAAACTGATAAGGAAGAGCAGCAGTTCAAGGCAAACTGACTTTCTGCGGCGAAGAAGGTGGACAAAGTGGCTGTACAAAATCTGATGGAAAGGATTAAGCGTAAGGCCCAGCAATTCGGATTTGGAAAAGCGGAAGCCTAACTGAATATTTTTCCTGAATTTTATACTAATTATACTTGAAAAAGAAATTTAATTTGATTTATTAAATAAACGATTTCACCGATTTACACGCGTTTTCCCTTGACCAAATTTTGATCGTATCACCCTTTAATGTCCAAACTCATAAGTCTGGAAGAAATGTCTAAAGTTTGGAAGTCTGTAAATCAAAATAAACAATTTCTGACGAAAGTCCGAAAAGTCTGGAAGATTTAGATCTGGAATCTAGACGGTTGACATCACTGCTGGAAATCCGACTTTCTTCGCAATTAATCAAGTTTGAATTACATATCCTACGGGAGCGGTTAAATACTGTTATGGGCGCAAGTAACTTCGAAAGCATTACCCAATCGGGACACTTCTTGAGGTCTTCAGAACCTTTCTGAAGTTGGAAAAAGTGGAAAAGGAGGAAGAGAGAAAAAAGGAAAAATAGAAAGAGGAAACATGAGAAACATATCGACGACGACGAGCTGGAGATAATCGAAGGCTTTGTCTGCTCACTGTTGACCACAGACAATGACACCAGCCGCGAGATCCAACGGCGAATGATCAGCGAAAGTCCTGCCTACTAAGGACTCCATAAGCAACTGCGTTCGAGAAAGTTTAGCTCTCGCACGAAGTGTAACCTGAACACGACGCTCATCACACTGGTTTTCCTCTACGGGCACCAGACGTGGATACACTACACTAGGAGTATTCGAGCGACGAGTGTTAAGAACCATCTTAAGCGATGTGCAGATGGAGGTGAAGGATGAATCACGAGCTCGAGCGACTTTACGGCAAACAAATTCAGATGGCGGCGAAGGCTGGAAGGAAACGTTGGGAATGACATGTTGCGAGAATGCCGGACGGCTGTCCTGTAAAACAGGTATTCGCTACGAATATGGTAGGAACGAGGCGAGCTGGGCAACGCATCAAGCGCGGTGGTTAGACCAATTGGAGCGTGATCTGGCGAATGTGGGATTCCCGAAAATTTGAAGAACGGTTGCTAGGACCGAGTGAATCGGAGGAATATTGTTAATCAGGTTATGTCGTAAGAAATGAAATAAATAAATGAACATCGATTCTGGAGTTCTGATTTTATATCCAAAAAAATAATCCGGGTTTATATGATCCTAACCGGCAAATTTTCCTTTTTTTGCTGGATGACTCTGGCACCCTCTACAAAATCCTAGTGAGGGATTGCTTCTCATTTAGGAAAAAAAATCATACTATTTCATGTATCACGCATACTCAAAGACGAGACCACTTTAAGCAATCCCAAGTAAACATATCTCTCCTCTGCACGACTCAAGACCTGATCTCTACTCTAACGAGTCGAGATCTGACCTTCGCAGAGAGGTTCACACGCATACCCCTCCTCTGGTTGAGCCAAGGTCTGATCTCTTCTCTTGAGACTCGAAATCCAAGCTATCGTCACAGAGACTCGGGGTTACAAAAATCTCTTCTCAAAACTGATCGAGAAGAATGTGATACCATTTCTTCACGGACAAGTTCTTTTGTAGAAGTTGCAGGAAGAGAGGTTGGACATCTGTCTGGATTGATTGATGCGGTGATTATGGAGCTTGTGGTTTTTGTAGCGTTCTTTTTTGGCACAGGGTCGTCTTTTTATTCGTTGGTAATCACAGACAGTTATTCCCGGTTTACAGATTGCATCCCGAGGCACGATGAGCCACTGCGTACACCCGGTTTACTACTCTGGGTTCATGGGTGTAGGGATTAGGATTGGTGAGAGAATAGGACTAAGAGTTGAGTATAATAAAAGTGGATCAATTTGAATTTAAACGAGCTAGTCAAATTGAGTATGTTTAACCAATACAAGTTAGTGTGATTTATGAACGCGCTCTATCCCAGTAAGTGCGTCCTCTCAGAAATCGACAGAGCAAAATTGAGAGTTGAGTCACTGAACTTAGAATAAAACGGTTAATCTCGGTTCTCATTCGGTTTGTCCTGCCGAGATACCTAGAGGCAACGAATACGAATGCGTACATGCGAAATCAGTTTGAATCGTACACTCTTACGGTGTGCTCACATTTTGTCCTCGTGTCCCGTGTATGCTTTAAATCGAAGCAGTTCGAAGGGAAACATACGATTCGGATTGTGTTCGTGTGTTTCTCTCGAGGGCGTGTCTTAGATTATTTCGTGGCACTCTCCCAAGGCACGCGTATGGTGTGTTTCTCTCTGCCAATTAGATGATGCAAAACCGCTAGAGAGATCGATACGATTCCTCTGTCGATTTGAGTTACCTTTCTGCCGATTCATGTTTACTGGGATTCAGCTGCTGAGCGAGCGTGCTGAAGTGAGAGAATTGAGTGCTGGATGGGGATGGAAGTGTTGGTGAAATCGATAGCAAATTGGAGCGTTACGTTAGTGTGAAGGTTAGTAAGAAAAGTCAGTTGAGAAAATAACTTTGATAAAGAAAGACGCGTAAGCTGAATTGTGCTCAATTTGAAAAAAAGGCGTCAGGGCACTACAATGGGTACAATAGGAAGACTCGTAATATACTCCGTGTATAAGTCTGAACTCTCCTCGAACGACTTGAACACCGACATCTTCTCGCAATGACTCAAGATTCCCACATCAACCTTTCATCTTCGCGACTTGAGATCTGACCTTTCCTTGTAATGACTCGAGGTACTTATATCCCTCCTCTTGTTGATTAAAAGCCTGAACTCTCATCATCCGAACCTCTTATGGTGAAGACTCGGATTTGACCACACAAAACTTCAGAAAACTCCAGCCCTGACCTCTCCTCTAACGGCTCGTAACCCGACCTCTTTTCTCTAGGATTTGAGGTTTGCCACCTATACGCCCGCCGTGTGCCGATCGAGAGCAACTTATCCTGGACTAATCCTAAGAAGATGTTGCCTTATCTTTATAGCTTCAAACCGTGGTGTCAGACGCACACTACTCGACAGCCCCCCCTCGATGGGGTCAGTCTACTCCGACCGATGTCCGGTCTTCTTTACCCCTTTGGCTGGCAACCCAAATTTTTGGCTGCGACCTTTTCTGCCCGTCGTGTGCCAATTAGCACAGAAGGCTTAAACATCAGTAACAGTAATTTTTTATTTGAACTCAATTGAATTTTTCAACCTTTTTTTTTCAAAAACAAATATGCTCAACAAAAGATGGACAATGTTGCTGCATACATTTAGGGGCAAAAATTACAAACATTTCTGAATATATTTTGACTTAAAAAAATGAAATTTTACTATCATGTAATTCCGTTGGTCCTCCCACTGTTCCTTTGTCCTTTTTTTATTTAAACTTAACCATTAGATAGGGTTTTTAGCCATCAGAAGATGTGTTTGTTTGTCAGTCTTCGAAAAAAACAGTTATTTCAAAACTTTAAAATTTCATGTTAAGTAATATAAAAAATTTCTAACTGTAAACCAAATATAGCCTATAGGAAACTCAATACATAAGCTTTCAATCGTAGAAAACAGTTTTCAGATATTTTAACTTCAGACTTAATTAATGACGATTATCTGCAATATTTCATGTTGATCAAAGGGGGAGCTTTACGATATTTTTTTAAAAAATCAGGACGACCTCTCAAAAATCAAGATAAATCCTGAATAATCAGGACATTTGGCTCCTTGTTTTTTGTTGACGTTCTAGGAATTTCATACATGATTTTAGCACTGATCACACCGAAACTTAGAACAAAAATGCGTCCATTTTCTGGAATTTTTTTTTGTCAAATTATGCAGTTTCGCAATACCGACGGTAGGTGGCGAACGTACCATTTTTTCGATACAAATGCCCTGTAGGAAAAATGTACCTGTTTCGCCCGATTTTATCGTAGGAATTGCCCATTTTTTTTTTAAAGTTGGGTGGCACTTTCTAACTGGGATAGCATGGAATCGATATTGCGTACTGTTGGAAAAATTATCAACAAACGTAATCGAGTGTCCTGTCAGTATGGCCAGTGGTTTTAGCTACGAGTTTAATTGAATATCTTCATTTGGTGAGATGCTTGGGTTATCCTCTAGACTCGCTTTTTTGAGTTGTCCTCACTACTCGGACTTAGAAACCATAAATTCAAGCAAATCTCTCGACTTCCATCATTGTTCACGTTCATCTAAAATTGTCCTTGCAACACGTTTGGTCACAAATTTTAAAAGCAACTAAAGCTGTTCTCCGGTTCTTGCCAATAAGTTCAGGCTATGCCCTAAATTCGCCGTTTAAATAATTATTGTCGCTGAATCCCCAAGTGGAGGTCTTTTGCCACGACCCTATGCGCCGGATAATCCAAACCGTAGTTTTCGTCAATATCCGCGACCGTGGCATCACTGACGACACTGCATATTGACCAGACATCTTTCGAGCATTTTCCAAGTGTCGGTAGCAAACTGAAGAAAGAGTTGTCGACTGCCGAGGTGTTTGATGAATTTTTCATCGTCGCTGGTTGGAAAGGTTGTCAATCACCAGCGCGAAAACTTCGGATTTTAACTGCATTAACAATATAAGTTGTCCTCTTAACTTGCTTGATTTCACATAAACAACTCGGGCTGTCTTCTCAACTCGCTTTTCGATTTCAAGCTGTCCTCTTCACTTGCTTGGTTTCTCATCATTTACTAAGGCTGCACTCTCAACGCGTCTTTCTATTTCAAGCCTCACCTTTCTGTCAATGTCATCTGAACTCGCCTTCCGATTTCAAGCTATCCTCTTAACTCGCTTGATTTCTCACGAAGAGCTCAGGCTGTCTTTTCAACTTACCTTTCGACTTCAACCTGTCCTCTCAATTCACTTGATTTCTCATCAACAACTCAGGCTGTTCTCTCAACTCGTCTTTTGATCCTAAGCTGTACTCCCAACTTGCTTGATTTGATATCAACAACTCAGACTGTCCTCTCAACTCGCTTGAGTTCTCGTCATTAACTCAGGCTGTCCTCTCTACTTGCCTTTTAATTTAAAGCCGTCCTCTCAACTTGCTTGAATTCTCACAAACAACTCAGGCTGTCTTTTCAACTCGCCTCTCTATTTCAAGCTATCCTCTGAATTCACTTGAATTCTCATCAACAACTCAGGCTGTTCTCTCAACTCGTCTTTTGATTTTAAGCTGCCCTCCCAACTTGCTTGATTTGATATTAACAACTCAGACTGTCCTCTCAACTCGCTTGAGTTCTCGTTATTAACTCAGGCTATCCTCTCTACTTGCCTTTTAATTTCAAGCTGTCCTCTCAACTCGCATGATTTCTCATCATCAACTCAGGCTGTCCTCTCAACTCGTCTTTTGATTTCAAGCTGCCCTCTCAACTCGCTTGATTTTTATGACAACTCAGGCTGTCCTCTCAACTCGCCTTTCGAAATCAAGATGTCTTCTCAACTCGCTTGATTACTTATAAATAATTCAGGCTGTCCTCTCAACTCGCTCGATTTCTTATCAATAATTCAGGCTGTCAAAACAGCTTCAAATTTGAAAATAGTGTACCTGTAAATAGACGTTTTGTAAAATTTTTGCCAATCAATTTTTAGAGGTAGCCATTAAATTAAACTATATCTATTCAAAATTTTAATGTATTGTACTCAACGGATCAAACTTTAAATCCATTGGGTATGCACGAAATCAGGTTTAGAAACGCAGGGTGATATTGGTTAAAATTTAACTGATTTTTAACGGTCGCCAAATAAAAGTTTTTTTTGCAACATTCAGGATTAGATAAGCGAAGAAAAAAATATAGCAGAGACAGTATGCTAAATCAATCGACAACCACGTAAAACCGTTCAAGCCCCATTTGAAGTTCTCCAACACATCCGAATAGGATTAGGTGCCATGAAGAGCTAGCGTCACAATTCCACTGATCGACGTCGCCGTCATCGTCATTAGCGGCGTTGTTGGGGGATCAGCACCGGACTAGATTGGCGCTTCTCGCGGGAAGATGCCCCCCGTTAATAGGCAATGTACGTTGGTAATTTCTTTTTATTTGCTTGTTTAGCAATTTCGAAAGCATAACTCAATGGTCTGCCGGTTGCTACTTGTCCGGGGCGGACCCAAAATTGTGCTTTGATTAGCGCCCAGTCAGGTTGCGATCTCTCCTCCCTGGCCGTTGGCGTCAGTCACCGTAAGTGTTGATCTGTGCCGGATTTTTTCCCGCCTTCCCTCTTGCTGCTCCAACAAGTCTCAATGAAGCGTGATGGGGCGGTCCGAATGATATTGTTAGGAAAATACCCAAAAAAAACATATCTCTAGAAGAAACATGTACACGATCGCAAATGGTCAATCAATGTCGGGGTCTTTCTGTTGCTGTTATAGGTGCCGACTGTGCCGCTTCTTGATGGCGATGATGATGTTGATGTTGATGATGATGATAGTTGGCGATAATGAACGGTACCGGTCATATTGTGGGGAGCTGGCCTGTCGGAAGCTTTGACCGGGACCGTTTCGTTACCCCATTCCAAGGTTTTTTGTGACCCTGATTTAGCTAGAGCTGGGCCCCATGAAGGTATGTACACGTACAATATGTAAATCGGCTCATTACCGGGACCGGGTGTTTCTCGAGATTTGAGCCGAGAGAGTGTGTGGCTTGTTGGTTTGGCTCAATTTGACGTACTGATCACGAAAAACCTAAATAGATGCTTTTATTACATGAGAAAGACATCCGCCACATTCGGCGCGGTAATGTTTGATTAGGAGGTAATAAATTGGGGAGAAGTGGTTTAAGTCCATTAACGCGGATTGTAATTTGCATACGGTGGCCATTTATTAAGGACATCGTTTTTGCTCCCACGTTTTCAATACTGCTTTAAATCAGATCAAAAGTTCGATTTCGGAGCTCAACTTCACAAATTAAACACACGTCGAGATTACCGATTAAATATTCAAACATTAATCCCAAACACAAAACTCGGGAGAAGATTTTAAAAATCTTAGATTGAAAGTTTCAGAATTGAAATAACGATTTTTTATCGTTCTTTTTTTTAATTTTCGATGCACAAAGGGGAAAAAGTGTACAAACCGTGAAGAAATTCAATATATTCCCTCCTACATGGACCAAATTTATGAAAATATACTTTTCTTAAGTGAAAATGTCCACAGAATCGATCGGACACTGTTTCAGATGCCGCACGAGCTTACAACGGAGATATAGTCGCATTTTAACCCCTGATTCCCCTATATGTTGTAAACAATCCAGAAAAACACTGATTTTGACGAGGAAATTTTGAAACAAAAATAGACCTATCTTGTGTGATTTTTTTTACGAGGAATTGAGGCTATTTGAGCTCAAGCCGCTTCGAAATATGGAGTTATGGCTGATTTTACCGTCAATTCTCCTATGTTTATCAATTAATTAAGAAAAAAAATGTTCGCAACGCAACGCAAAATGGCAGTATAGTGCTATGGTTGATTCATCTTTAATTATGACTGGATCAATTATACTTCTATGATTGATTTTATGTGTTCAACTATGTATTTACAGTTGTTTTTCGTATTTTTCCTGCATTATTTTTTTTTTGGTTTTATACATATTTTGTTTATTTGTTATTAGCTGAAAGCACACAAAAAACTATGGTTGCAAATAAAAATATGATTATGTTAGCAATCAGCACATCAACGGTTTTGGCATTATCCAGCCATTTATGCTTTCAGATGAAATGCCTTTCGGTGCTACCAGCCACAATGTCCAAGGATTCCCCCAGCGCCATCGATTCCTTCGTTTAGAATTGAGGCGCTGCTACATCTGGGTGGAATTTACTTAAAGGGAGTAATACAAATTTCACAAGTTTATTTAAACAAGAAAATGTAATGCAGGACATTATAATTTAGACAAACACCATAAATACGTTTTAACGATCTTGAATGATGATAAAATACAACATCAATTACATAAAAATTAAAAAAAAATTATAAAGCACCCAGAAATGACGAAAAGATAAAAAAAAAATTAAAAAGCATTAAAACAAATACAAACGAATGAATAGAAATGGCAAAAAATATCTCATATCAGATGCAAAATGACAAAAATAACAAATATGATAAAAATAACAAACATTCTGAACAAAACAAAAAAAAGTTCAAAATGTGTCTAACCATAATAAAAAATAACAAAAAATGACTTAAAATTATCAAAAAATGATGAAAACTCGCTGGTTGCCAAAAACGAAAGGGGCCTGTAGTTGAATTTACTACGCAGCATTTTTTTTTTTTGCTGGAAACCAGCTAAATTTTGCTGGATTTTGTCCCGCTGACTTTCCAGCAATTTGAATTGCTGGATAAATCAGCAAAAATTAGTGCTGGATTCCAGCAATTCAAACTGCTGGAAATCAGCAATCAAGATTGCTGGTAACCAGCTATTTCTTTCAAAACATTCGGCTGTGTTTGGTATCAAATTTATATTTCAATTCGAAATTAAGTATTGAATACTGGCTGTGCCTATGATGAGCAATAAATAAGAATTATTCCATTTTTTTTTATTATGAAGGTATTTATTTCCAAAACTATAATTTTTTTTAATATACCAGCACCGGCTTTGCTTTGGGGTGGAAGCTTTGTGCCAAAGTATTGACCACCTGAAATAGAGTTTTGATAAGTATATTTCATGAAATATCTATCTATCCAATGAAAACTCACCCTTGACTTGATGTCTGCAGACCATGGTTGCTATAATATAGAGGAAAATAAGAATAATTGATTAATCTATTCATAGTTCGTGAAATAAATTCTCACCTTTTTCAGCGTACGAAAACAAACAGACTAAAATTTGACAACTCGATTGCTGATTTTCCAGCAAACTAGATCAGTTGCTGGAAAGTTCAGCAATTTGAAATCCGATTGCTAGGTTTTCAGCAAAAATGACAAGATCACAACCGAATGCTGAAAAATCCAGCAATCAGAAAACCGATTGCTGGTTTCCAGCAAAAAATTGGATTGCTGGACATTTCCAGCTTTTTTTTGCTGTTAATCGAGGAAAAAATTTACTGTGTATATTTAAAGTTCAATATCTAGAATCAATAATACATTTGTAGTTTAATCTATCATAATTACATTTGAATCAATTGTACCAGTACAGTTGACAATATAATATTTATAGTTAAATGTTAGAGGTCAACCAGGGATGTTCAGTTCTGTAATATTTATTGTTGAATCCATGAAATCAATTATACAGTTGTAGTTGAATTAGTCATGTTTACAGTTGAATCAATAATACTATTACCATTGAATCCATCATATTTATAGTTAGATATGAGAGAGCATCCATGAATGTATAGTTGATTATAATATATTTAAAGTTGAATGTATAAAATCAATCATACAATTGAAGTTGAATTTATCATATTAACAATTGGATCAAGCATACCATTACAGTTGAATCTATCAGTTTGTAGTTGAGTCTATTATATTTATAGATGGTTGCGAAAACATCAACTTCGCTTTGATGATTGGTATTACCAGCAGGAATAATGAGAACAACAGTCGTCGTTTTTCACTGTGAAAGTTTCTTCGAGTATGTTTAAAATAATTTCCATGAATGTATTTTCCAATTTAAGCAATAGTGAAAAAGAATAATCGAAATCAACCTTTTTCCCAAACCAACATAACCTAACAGGATCGAATTTAAGCCGATCTGCCAACTACCGTTTCGAGAGGCGTGGCGCCTTCATTATTCACTTGGATGGAACTTTCAATCCTGTTACGCGCATCCGTCGCCGCCGACGGATTGAGCCGAAACCGAAAGTCAGAATCAGAAATCGAATTCATCTTCTGGGTTTTTGCCTAATCCTGCGCCCTGACAGAATGTTATGCCATGTTCCGAAGTTGTTCCCGTTCATCTTTTGATAGCAAACAAAGGAGGCCGAGCGTGACAGCATGGATTTTGTTGTTTCCTTCTATTTTTTTTTTTTGTTGGTGCTTACTTCTGGTAGAATGTAATTAAAGTTTTCCCAAGGATCACCACGACGAGAAGAGCAGAAAACATCAACTCATATCGAAGGACAGGACTACGACGACGGTTTTGTCTTTTCCAGCGTCGGGAAGCTGTTGCCAGGTTTCGGGTCCCGGATCAAAGGTAGGAACGGGGTGCGGTGAACGGAGGAAATCTAATTTACCCAAAAAAGATCGCTCCGTAGAGATCGGAAAATGACAAATTATACAAATTTGAAACGCACTCACCCGGCGCAGAGACTCAGAGACCCAGAGTGGAAGAGAGCCCACTGCTGAGGCCCTCAAGCCTCAAGGGTTCTTTGATCGTTCGGGGCCTCTCGCAGAACAAGAACAAAACGTCCGTCCGATCCAGACAATCCGAGACTCCGGAACGGCATGAGACCAATTTTTCGTTTGATGGAAATAAAAGACAACTCCGGAGCGGGGCTTTTTGTTTGGATGATTTTTCGCTTTTGTTGCCTTATGGCCAAGTCATTCGTCACTCGGTTCGGGGCCTCTTTTGCGCTCGGATTTTGTGTTTAGTAATTTCTGTGTTCCTCGCGTCATCTTTTGGTGCCTAATGGCTGCTTCCAGCCTAAAGTTTTAGGATGCTGCTGCTGATGGCCGATTGGCACCAGCGTCATCCGTCAGCAATCTTCGCCCAAATCTCAGGTGCATGATGAAAGTGAACCGTCCCGAAAGTCAAATGTCATCGGCGTGTCGGACCGGATTGTAGTTTTTAATTGATTTTCGGAGCTTAGTTTGTGCACCGGCTTTGTACCTGTCGTTTTCACTTTTGTTCTGAGTTAGGCGTCAGCCCAAATTCATAGAAACCCATGAAAAAATCTAAATTCTCTATTTTAACATTTACTGTTTAAAGAACGATAAACTACGAAAATAAACTCTTTTCAAACCAAGTGAGAAATGAATCGCACAAATAAAAAAAACTTTTTGATCTTTGTGTTTGGGTAGCTTCGATAAACTAACTTCAAATTTAATTTTCCTTCCAGCCAGGCAGCGTGTAATCATTCATGACCTGATAACTGGTTTTCAGGGGGCTAAGTAGTGTAATTGAAGTTCTTCGCAATACGACGCGGGGAAAATCGGCGTGCGCCCCCGGAAAATAGAACCCCTTCAACTTGGCTGCCCGGGAACAAACTTCGGTCCCGATAATTGGTTTAAATCTGGAAAATTTACACCTCTACAGCTGCACGAACGAGCTGCGTGGCCCGAATTGGCCAAAAAGGTGTGCGCACGATCGATTAACGAGGTGTATCGAAAATGGCGTTTCCAATTTTTCGGGTTAGGTGAACGCGTAGGAGCTAAGATGAACCTACTAAACTCGGCTCCGGGTCCCTGAGTGATTTATCGCCGAGAGTTACGCGAACGAACGAATTTGACTAGCTGCGACCGATCGATAGCAGAGATCAAACGGAGCATTTAGAGCGCTCTAAGTTAGTAGCTCGCTAATGAGAGATTTCCATGGACGCACTCGAATCAATCCAGAAGTAGGACTAAGTAAATCCCGGGCCACACTTTTGCACCGAAACTCGTAACGGTTTATGGCACCAATGTTATTTTTTGAAGATTTTTTAACAAGATGCTGCTCTTCTGGCTATCTACCTTTTAGAAGAATTTGAATGTTTTCCCAATTTTCTGCCTCTTTTACAGTTGAATGGGTTGTGTGAAATTCGAAAAATCAACACACTTGTGATTTGGATCGTCTTTCTTTATTTTCGGGGTTTGGAAATTTTCCCACAACACCGTATCGTTGAGGGTTTGTTGAGGAGATGAAAATATATGCACGGCTGCTGTGGCTAGAGGACCATTTGTATATTATCATTCGCGCGCATTTGTTGTTGGTGCGCTATCCGAAGATTTGCTAGCTGGCCTGGGCGCGCGATGATGATGAGAATGATTTCCTCAAATAGCTGTGATTCGCTGGAGTTCGTAAATGGGCAGCTCATCTCATCGCATCGATTCCTTCAATGCTCCAATGCTTCTTGGGGGAGTAGGAAGAAATCGGGGGATGGATCTTATGGCTCATTTAAATTTGCCAAATGAAAACGAGGAACGAGTTCAACTGGAAATAATCAACTGGCAAACTGGAAATGTAGGGAGTGAGTTGTCGATATATTCTGATTGGGTTGTAATTAGATGATGTGGGATCGGAATTAGGTGTGCGAATGTTCCCACCGTCATCTTCAATTCGAGCACGTCACAAACAAGTAGGATGACCGAAATACGATGCGGGGTAATGAGGAAAAAACCTTAATGAGGTGCTATCAAAGTCATTTATACGGTATGTTTTCTTCTCATCACGTAACTATAAAAATAAAGAAATTTGAATCATTCCACATCACCCTAGAAATAAGTACTTCACTTTCAAAGTCACTGTAATTTTTCAAGCCATCAATGTTTGATTTATTCTTGACTCCCTCCAGAGCTAAACACCAGTCGTGTCCAGACCTTGATCGCGTGAACGCGTTAATAGCGTTAATGGTGATATGAACAAACATATCTACTACCCTTCTTGACCCTGATACTTTCAACCAAAACGTCTCTTATTAGTTCCACTCTCTGATCATTCTTTTTTAACTGGGATCATGCATTTCACTTTCTTCAACATCATGTGTTTGTATCTTCATAGTTTTCCGTCTAACGACATAACTTCTTGCGGATAATTCCTAAAATTCACTCGGTTCATGGCAACCGTTCTTCTTGGTCTTACTACCTCGATCGTTGCGCTCCTGCTCGTCTAGTTCCTACCGGATTCGTAGCGAACATCTGTTTTGCAGGACAGCCATCCGGCATTCTTGTAACAAGTTCTGCTCAGCGTATCCGTCTATCCATCGCCACCTTCTGGATACTGGGTTCACCGTAGAAGTCGCGCCTGCTCGTGGTTCATTCTTCGCTTTCTCACTCCGTTCTTCTGCACGTCACAAAAGATGGATCTTAACACTCATCGCTCGAATACTGCGAGTGTGCGTAGATCCTGCTCGAGCAATATCGACGTGTTGTGTCCGTAGAGGACCACCGGTCTAATAAGCCTAGACTACGCCGCCACGAGCTTCTGGGACTGCCTCTTCTTCGTTGCCCTTCTGGATTCCAGTCAAGCGCCTCTCTGCAAATCTCGTTTTCATCTCGCAGCGTGTGCCCAATCCATCTCCACTTACGTTCCCGAATCTCGATTTCTAGCGCCTTTTGATGACACCGGCGATGAAGTTCAACGTTTCATATCCAGTTGCCAGGCCACCAAGCGCGGATGATGTTCCGCAGGCAGCGATTCACAAAAACTTGCAGTTCTCGCGTCGTCACCGCATATGTGCACCAAGTTTCACACCCGTACAGCAATACGGATTTGACGTTTGAGTTGAAGATTCGGATCTTAGTTCGTAGAGAGATCTGGCGTGAGCGCCAGATGTTTCGGAGACTCGCAAACGCAAATCGGGCTTTTCTGATCCGGGTTTCGATGTCCTTCTTGGTACCACCATCAGGCGTAATCTGGCTACCAAGATACTGGAAGCACTCCACTGTCTCAACTTGTTGTCCAGCTACCACGAAACTGGAACGATTTTCTGTATTGATTTCCATCGACTTGGTCTTTCCGACATTGATTTCGAGACCTGCTGCCTTGGAGCTTTCGGTGAGGTCGTCGAGTTTGCTCTGCATGTCTTGTTGTGTTTGGGCGAGCAAAACAATATCGTCTGCCAGCTCAAGGTCGTTCAGTTGCTCAATTGATGAAGGATTCCACGGCAATCCTCGGTTTGGTCTACAGTCAATCAATCCAGTCAAGATCTCATCCATTACGATGAGAAAAAGCAGCGGTGACAAAATACATCCTTGTCTCACTCCAGCAGTTATCGGGATTGGTTCGGACAAGACGCCGTCGTGCAAGAACTTGCACGGAAATGCCTCGTACTGTGCTTCGATGAGATGGACTAGTTTCTCTGGGACCCCTCGTAGTCTAAGAGCAGCTCAGATGTTTTCGTGGTTCAGTCGGTCAAATGCTTTTTTCGAAATCAACGAACACCAGCAGAAGAGAGTCCTGGAATTCGTTGATTTGTTCCAGTATGATTCGTAGCGTTGTGATGTGGTCCACACATGATCGTCCGGATCGGAATCCAGCTTGTTGCCGTCGGAGTGTAGCGTCGATTTTCTCCTGGATCCTGTCAGGATTACTTTGCAGAGTACTTTGACGGTTGTACAGATCAAAGTTATGCCACGTTACTTACCGCACTTGGTCAGGTCTCCTCTCTCCGGGACTTTTACAAGGATACCTTCACAAGTCGGTCGGGAATGTTACAGTATCCCAAATGTCAGAGAAAAAACGGTGCAACATTTGTGCTGACAAGGCAGGGTCGGCATTGAGCATCTCAGCAGGAATGCAATCGATTGCAGGTGCTTTGTTGGACTTCATGTCTTTGATTGCCGCTTCTATTTCTGCCAGCGAGGGCGCTTCTGAGTTGACACCATTAATGCGGCTTACTGTTGGCGCTCCGAGCTGCGGATTTTGTTGGCCATCGCTATTCGTGACTCGGAAGAGTTGTTCGAAGTGCTCAGTCCATCGTTTAAGCTGATCTGTTCGATCGGTCAATAACTGACCTGCTCGGTCTTTCAGCGGCATTCTTGCATTAGTCCTTGCACCACTCAGGCGGCGAGAAATCTCATAAAGTAATCAGATATCTCCAATGGTGGCGGTTCCTTCTCCTTCATCGGCTAAGTTGTTTGTCCAGGCTCTCTTGTTTTGTCTACAAGCTCGTTTAACTGCCTTTTCTAGCTTGGCATATCGTAAGCGGGTGGCTGCTTTGGCTGAGCCGGTACATGCCTGCTTAATTTCGACTTTCGCTTTTCTCCGATCATCGACCATCCTTCAGGTTTCATCCGACATCCATTCACTTCTTCTTCCACGAACTTTACCGAGAGTACCATGGCTCGTCGTGATAAAGGCATTCTTGATTCCACACCACTGTTCATCGACTGTTCCGTCTTTTGGCAGTTCCGAGGCTCGGGATTCCGCTGTTCAACGTATTCTCTTTTCACCACTGGATTCCCCAGCCGGCGGACGTCGTATCGATATTCGACTTTCTCCTCGCGCCGTTGGACACACGCAACTCTCAGTCGTATCTCGCCAAGGACGAGGTGAGTGTCAGATGCAATGTCTGCGCTTCGTTTGTTGCGGACATCAAGAAGGCTCCTTCTCCATTTCCGGCTGATGCAGATGTTGGAAATTGCAGGTTTGGTTCTAATTCAACTTTCCAGCTCTTTATGTTAGCTGGCGGATTGATATTGAAGCTATAAAGATACTGATAGGCAGAGGTGCAAAGAGATCCCTACATGTAGCATGCAGCGCACGACTTTTAGCCGACTCTAACAGCCCGCCGTCAGCCACGAAAGAATCGTCTAGCAAAGTTGCAAACTGATTCTTTCTGCCTTATGTGCAGAACGTCGAACGTGTCTGCAAGTAAAAGTCAGCCGTGCGGTAAAATCCTTTGACTGCACGTTCCGAAAACTACAAACGATTCTCCGAAGTTAGGAACAGTTGCAAACTTGCAAGCCCGAAGATAAAATCCCTTGAGCCGAACAGAAAGAATCATTTCCGAAGATAGCTACAGTCTGCAAGTTGCTTGCATGCAGCGGGATGGTGCGATGTACGTTTTCAAACTTGCAAGTTACAGACAGCGTTGCCACATTTAAATCTGTATTTTAGAGCCAAAAAATCTTTTAAATCTGTACAAAATCTCAAAAATCTGTATTGAAATCTGTATCAAAAATTTTCATTCCGGATACTTACGCTGAACTGCGGTGACCTTTTTATAATGAGTAGCGCATTCTTTTGGACTACGCTACTCATTACTACGGGCTACTATTTGTGCGACATGTCAAACCAGTGCTATACCTGATATTTTGTACACGTGAACCGTTTTTGGTTTAACTTTGTCCGATTAATTGTAACGGACAAAATACATGTCCGCTATGTGTGAAAAATAAGGTCACGCAAAGTTTCAGGTCGATATATTCCGTTAAATATAACGATCTGTGTGCTTCTGGGGTTTAACAATCGGTTGGGATTTGAACATTGTGTCAATAGTCTTTTCCATCAAAAGTTACATTTCCAATAATACAATGACCAATTTTGGGTATATGATTCCTAAACACAGGTTTTAAAACTTTCTTCAACCATTTGCATGTTGGTTTGCATTGTAACAGTTCCGAACTCTAATATGGATTTATTTTTCTTATTTGCAAGCGTGATAATTGATGGATGATTGAATCATCAAAGTAGATTATTATTGATTGACTCGAAGTATAATCAAAATATCTAGGAAAATCTCTGATTTTCTGAAAATCTGTATGAAATCTGTATAAATTTCCAATTATCTGTAATCTGTACATGCAGATTCTGTGTTACAAAATTTCCGAAAAATCTGTATACTTACAGAAAAATCTGTATATGTGGTAACGCTGGTTACAGAACGGTGGACCCGTTCTTGTGCGGTTGGATTCGTTCCACTAACCTAAGACCGACTGAACCGAATCCATGGAGGAAGAAACCCCCAGGCCCTTTTAAAACCTTGAGCGAACAATTTCGCGCGTAGGGTTGTGGTTGAGCAAAACATTTCTCGCGTAGGGCTGCGTTATATATCAAAAATTGGGGTCTCAACGTTTAACGTGCATCTGTCCAGTCAGCCGATTGCCCGATTGCACACATACATTCGCCTAAAATTATAAACAAATGAATACAACACACGGTCGATTATTTTAACGACTTTCTGCTTGTGAGTGTTAGTGATCCAAGCAGGCCTGAAATTGGGATTGGGCCTGCTAAAAAGAATAAAGCCTGCTCTTTACTCCTACACAGATTTCCATAAGAATGACAGCTAATCGGAGTGAAATTGGAGTGAAGGCTATTTCTCTCTCTGTTTAACACACGAGAAATCGTATACCGGGACTGCGAGCGCGCCCATCGCCCATAATCTTTTAAGTTTCAACGGCCATTTTGCCACAAGTTTTCTCAGCAGCAGCATCGTGATGGAGGTAATTTTTATTAGATATTGCTATTGAATATTTTATTTTAACCTTCAATTTTTATTTCAGGTGACGGAAAAACCAATTAAGTCTCTAGAGCAGCTGAAAGATTCCTGCCTATTTGCGTCCATCAGGTGTGGACGAGTACGAGCCGTTAGGATCTGTTCCGCTGAGTACCTGAAGCGCCATGAAAAAAGCCAACAGCTTCCGGACGGGTGCGCCCTGCAGTTCGGATATCAGCAATTACTCGCTAGCGGTGATAAAAATGTGCGGGTTAAATGCAAATGTGATTTTTTTTATTAATTAACTCTAAATTATGAAAAAGTGTGAAAGAAAATTAGGATTGTTAAAAAATATTAAAAGAAAATAATAAAAATTAGAGGCAATAAAATTCACTCATTTTTATTTATTTTTTTAATTATCCACTACCTCCAGCAAATAAAAATAACACGCACACGAATGCACGCATGCACTAACACATAAGCAAGAAAAATCACACCAATACATTCAAACCATGACAGATGTCAACGAGAGCTGTCATTCTGAACCGGGAAAACTGATTCAAGTAGAATCGGTTGGGCCATTTAATGCTTGAATTCAATGGGAGGAATGCTTGAAGAATGCTTGGAATCCAAGCATTCTTTCAAGCATTCCAAGCATTTATTTTGTTAAGCGGGAAGTGATAGGCCGAGGTGCCGTCGTTCAGTTGCCGTTCAGCCATCGAAGCGTGCGCGCGTAGCGTATGTACATGGCTATCCGCATAACGCGCGGCATGCCGTACAACAAGAGCAAGGACATGATGGAGTTGTTGTTGTTGGTGCCTTCGTGTTCGTTTCGTTTTCTTCTAAGACGGATTCGAAAGGAAGTGGTGCCCAACTGTTATTTTAGTTTTCAATTATCATACCAGGGTGATTGATATAAATCATCAAAGCTAATACAAGCAAATTAGTTTTGATTATAACTTTGTCATCTTACAAGTTATTTATGAACACAAAGTTGTGAAATAAAACTGATCCAAACTATGTTGAAAAATCATCTATGATGTTTTAAAACAGTGCTGCGTTAAAATTCTTTGAAGTTTCGTCCCGAAAACTTCTTTGAAGTTACGTCCCGAAAATTCAATCGATTTTCCGAAGGCAGGATCACTTGATTAGTAGGATCACAGATTAAATTGTGTAAATTTCAAATTTAGAATTCAGTTTCATTTGCTTAGACATGTATAAGAATCACGTCATCTTTACCAAGTAATCTTGGGAGTCATGTCTTCTTCTGTGGTCTGCAACACTCATTTGGTTTTTTACAGAAAGTTTGTACAGCTCAGTTCAAAACTCAATAGAAATTCAGCGCTTGTTCGTCGTCATTCCAACCTTGAACTCAAAAACTCCACACTCTGTTTGATTCAAATCTTCTATCAATGTTTTATAACTGGCTTTGAATGATTTTGGCGTACTGAACTCGAATATTTGGTGAGATTTTGTCTATCGCATCCAGTTTTACTGATAAGGCTTTTAAAAAACAGTTCTATGATAAATCAATCATTGACTATATATTATGTTTTACTTCTTTGCTGAAGACTGTAAAGCGTTTTAAGTTATACTTTGAAAAATATCTATGATTCATTTTGGTACAAATTTTCATCAGAATTTCGTTTCAACAGAAGGAAAAAACCAACAAAATTTCTTTGACTTCAAAGCCAAAATTACTTGCAATCTTCGTAGAAACTTCAATTTTAAAAATCTTACTCTACAGTTGTATATATTTCAGATATTACGAAACTGCTTATAAAAAGCTGGACGTTTCACGGTTAAACATATCACGCTTTCGACCATAAAATTTGGGCACCACTTCCTTTCGAATCCGTCTTAGAAGGAAACGAAACGAGCACGAAGGCACCAACAACAACTCCATCATGTCCTTACTTTTGTAGTACGGCGCGCCGAGCGTTATGCTGATAGCCATGTACATACGCTACGCGCGCACGCTTCGATGGCTGAACGGCAACTGAATTGATGGTCGGTGGCGGTGGTTCTTCGGCCTATCACTTTCTTCCTCCGTGGATTCGGTTCGGTCGGTCTTAGCCAACGGTGCCACATTTTGATCGATATTATCAGTGTATCTCTTTCTGTTATATTGAAACTTTTATGGGTGAGAATAATACCGTATTTGTTTTCACCACCCGAAAGAGTTGCACCTTCCAAGCTGAAAACGAGCATGAATCGAGTTTTGCACCCACCTTTGTTGGTGTACGTGAAATCGGCAGTGTCAACAGAAAACATCAAGCTGTCAAAAATCCATTACAGCTGGTATTTGTTTTCGTTTGATTTCGAAAATTGAAACAAATTTACTTTAGTCGATCATTGTCTAGTAAATAATATGAAAATTTTAACATGAATTTATGTATTATGTTGAATTGTGAAGATTTCAGATTTATTTTGCTTGGTAGATTCGCCTCTGGCTCTGATGATAACTGCAATATCGGCTGATTCTGGGCGGTCTATGTTTGCTGCTGCTAGACTGCAGTTATCCCAGCTTGAAGGTTCCGGTATTTTGAACGTTTATTCCTCGCAAATCTCATCTTCGTTCGAGTACCTATTTCCGTTTCCAGATTACAAAAGAAAAAATCTTGGAAGTCAAATTGGCGAACTCAGATCGCGGAAGTCGGGGGAGAAAATTTTGCTAACAGACCGAAACGAACGAAATTCAAGATCCCATACGAGTGTAGTCTCGAACTACCGTTTTTGAAGGGCAACGGGTGGGAATCCGGGACTTGGCGCAACCGAGCATCGTCACCCTAAGGTACAGCTCGAAGCAGAGTAGCTTCGATGCAGCTGAACGATTCTTGCTGTGGAGACCAACTTATAGGACCCTCCCGAACAAGAAAACTTTTCGGTTTGGGCGATTCCACCAGATCTTTGGGTTGGCCTTTTTGCACTCGGATTTGCTGCTCTTTTTCGTCATCGCCTGGAACCGATTGCAGCAAGCCTTCTGGGCACATTTCTTGGGAGCGTTGTTTGCTTTGGAACGTGCCATCCAGGTGAAATTCTCCGCCTCTGTTGGAAACGGCACTGGTATTGAATCCGGAACAAGTTTCCGTTCTTCGGGATAATAAAGAGAAAAAAACAGCTCGAACGCAATTTTTGCGGTACCAGCTGATATTTGTTTACATCGGGAAGCACGTGCTGTCAAAATTCATGATAGTATTGGTGAGAGCGCAAGCAACACCGAATATTTTCAGAGTGTTCCACCGTCCACTTTATGGTGCACTACCAGTGGACTACTCATCCTGAAAACGAGCATGAAAACAGCAAAAAGTGCACTACCGGTAGTGCCCCGGTGCACCACCACACGAAAACAAATTCTCTATAAGATACACTGATAATACCGATCAAAATGTGACATCGATGGTCTTAGCTTAGGTTAGTGGAACGAATCCATCCGCACAAGAACGAGTCCACCGTTCTGTAACCAGGGTTGCCAACTGTTTTTCGAAAAAGTCTGGAAGATTTTGCAAAAATGTCTGGAAATGTCGGAAAATGTCTGGATAGCTTACTTTTGAAGGTGGTGACCTTTTTTTTTTTAGTCGCCAGATCTCCATGTTGCAGATAGCCACAAATCGTTTGTTTCTGTAACTATCATCAGTTACATGTTCTGTTGGACTACATCTTGAAGCATTTGCCATAATAATCAAGGAATATTCAAATAAGGTAGTATCGAGAGCCATATTGGATTTTTTGTGACGTCGCAAAAACGAATGTATCAAAAATTTATATGCGAATGGCAGAAATTAAAAAAAAACACGTTTTAGAAAGAAAATGAATTCCAATTTCTTTTTAATTGTGTTGTAAGGCCTCCATTTCACTATGTTATGAATTTTTTTGGTCCTTTGAAGATCGCATTATGTTTTTTTTCTCATTTTAATAATGTATGCAATGTCATCTTGAAGCTAAAACGTGCAAAAACGAAGAAAAAATCAGCTTTAAAAAGGTCTAGCTGGTAGTTATTGAGAGTTCAACTGATTGTCCTGATTTTAATCAAACATTCAATTTTAATGTAGAACAACTGACATCAATTAAAGATTGTTGACTCAATTTACTAAAATGCCAATAAATAATTGTGGTTTTGTATGAAAGTTTGTTTTTTGATAACTTTATTGTAATAAGGATCTTAAACTGCACTGACTTGATCATTTTCATGGAAAAATTTGAACTAAAATTTAAGTTAAGCAAATTTGAGTAGGGAAATTACACCACTTTTTCGAACTTCGATGGTCTCTGTTATATAAAACTAACTCGATAATCCAACTTTTTCGTACCGATTTTGAAGAGCAAGTATCCTTCTAGAATAACATGTTTTAAAAGTGGAAAATTTCCAGCAAATTCTCCGAGTTATCAACAAAAAATGCAAATTTCCTAGAAAATTAACAGATTTTTCGTGATTGTGACGTCGCTGTATGTACTAATACTAAACCAGGGCTGCCTTGACACTACCTTCTTTAAATATTCCTTGACAATTAATAGCTTTTTCAACCACTCCTGAATGCATAATTCATAAATTCTAATGATTTCCTGTCATATTCTACCATGACCATTTTGAATTTTCATAGTTTCTAAGAATAAATTACGTCCTAACACAAAAGTCTGGAATTGTCTGGAAGAAATGACAAAAGTCTGGAAGTCTGGAAACCTGGAAAAATGTCTGGCAGAAGTCCAAAAAGTCTGGAAGATCCAGACAAAATCTGGAAGGTTGACATCACTGTCTGTAACTTGCAACTTGCTAGTTTGCAAACGTACATCGCCGCGCTGCAAGTCTGCAAGCAAGCAACTTGCAGACTGTAGCTATCTTCGGAAATGATTCTTTCTGTTCGGCTCAAGGGATTTTATCTTCGGGCTTGCAGCACTTGCAAGTTTGCAACTGTTCCTAACTTCGGAGAATCGTTTGTAATTTTCGGAACGTGCAGTCATCGCGCGGTTGACTTTTACTTGCAGACACGTTCGACGTTCTGCACGTAAGGGGAAAAGAATCAGTTTGCAACTTTGCAAGATGATTCTTTCGTGGCTGACGTCGGGCTGTAAGAATCGGCACTGCATGTAGCGTAAAGGGATCTCTTTGCACCTCTGCTGATAGGACTTCCTGGCACTGTCTCAATATTAATTTTCTTATTTTCATTCACTCGCACTTGCTCTTCCTCCCAGACTTATGAATACAAAAACTATCAGATTGCTATGATCAAGTTTAAAGCCAAATTTATATTCTTTCATTTCTTCTATCCGTCTATATAATTTTCATAATCTCAATATGTCCTCACTAAAAATCATCAATTTTCACCGATGAGGCTGATAAATGAAGTAACTTACATAAAATTTCATAAAAACCGATGTGATTGATTGGTATACAAGCCAGATTTGGTAACTGGATGATTAAATAAAATGAGAAACTCCTTTCATTTTCAAGAGGGGATTAAAAAATAGTTGTAATTTAATGAGATGACTTTTTGTATAGAAAAACTTACCAGAATTGAACCAAAATTATGTTTAGAAATTTACAAATCCTTACAGACCTTTCAAAACAACAGCACAAACAAATTTCTAGCCCCATTTGTTGAATTCACCCAACAAAAATAATTCATTTCAAAGTTTTTAGTCTTAGAATCAAAGACCAATGCATATTTCAACAGTAGAATCGAGAAATCCCGTTTTATACTAGAAATGCATTGAAAAGATTATTTTTTAGTAAAAATGCAAGAAAATTCTTAATTAAGTATTTAGTATTAAGAATCAAAATTTATAATTCTATACCGCTAATGTAGGAAACTAAATTTCTCACTACTCAGCTCTCACTACTTACTAGTGCTAACTGCTCACTTTTTACTTCTCACCTTCTCACCAATATGTGAAACAAATGTGCCAAGGAAGTTGACTTCGGAAGTGTACAGTGTTTGGGTTTGAGGAATAAGAAGAAAGTGCAAATTTCAATAAAAAAGAAGAACATTGAGTTGGTGCATTAACCTGTGGATTAACCATATTTGTACGTCAATTCCTTTCCGGGATACAAATGATTTATTAGTTCGGATTCTAAGTGGACTGGACATAGCTTTACTTGCAATAGAACTTTATTTTATTTTAAAATAACAAGTGAATTTGGTGGGCAAAATAATGGTATGTGAATAAAATCTTTCTCTGGAAGGAAACGAGTTTTTTCATGGTTTTACCTCAACGATGTTTCCAGTCATTTTTCAAACAGAAAAATAAAAACAAAGGATTTTATTATTACCCCAAAGAATTGAAATAATCCTCAGTGTGCCAAAAATAATAATTAATGGGAAAATGGGCCCACAGACGCGTAACAAAGCGAATGAAAGGTTTTAACGGAAATCATGCACTTTCCTGCATTTACGTGTTCCTACTACTACGCTATTAGTCTCCGGCTAGGTTACAAATAGGAAGCAACTGCACGATTTATATCGGGAAATGTCACATTTGCCACGGATTGAAGAAAGTAGACTTGTGTTTGCCCAAGTGGGTGGAATTTTGCGGCAAGATTGCCTACTTCTATAAGAATCCTTGCGGTTTGGCCTTCTTAGAAAATGTTGTATAATTACAGGAAAGCTATTTTGAACTGCTGTGAATTTTTCTCATAGTCTTAATGTTAATATTCCGGCAAATTTCATTTCGAAAAAATGCATTCGAAAGGTTTTTACTCAATTATTTATTCATTTACATAGTATTCCGTCTCAAGACATAATTTGACGAACATAATTCCTAAAATTCACTCGGTCCATGGCAACCGTTCTCCAGTTTCTCGGGCAGCCAACGTTCGCTAGATCACGCTCCACTTGATCCAACCACCTCACTCGTTGCGCCCCCGCTCGGCTTGTTCCTACCGGATTCGTAGCGAACACCTGTTTTGCAGGACAGTCGTCCGGCATTCTCGCAACATGTCCCGCCCAGCGTATCCGGCCAGCCTTCACCACCTTCTGGATACTGGGTTCGCCGTAGAGTCGCGCGAGCTCTTGCTTCATCCTTCGCTTTCTCACTCCGCCCTCCTGTACGCCGCCAAAGATGGTTCTTAACACTCGTCGCTCGAATACTCCGAGTGTACGCAGGTCCTCCTCGAGCAATATCTATGTCTCGTGCCCGTAGAGAACAACCGGTGTAATTAGCGTCATATACAGGTTACACTTCGTGCGAGGGCTAAGTCTTCTCGGCCGCAGTTGCTTGTGGAGTCCATAGAAGCACGATTTCCGCTGATAATTCGTCGGCAGATCGCACGGATGGTGTCATTGTCTGCAGTCACCAGTGAATCGAACGTTGCATTTTTAACATGTATTTCGTCCGAATTCCGACGATTATGATTCAAACTTGGTCAGAGTCATTCGGTGGGAACAAAGCCCACTGGGCTGTTTATTAGAGCGAAGTGAGCTCGAACAATTCTACTCAACCCCAGTCAGTTGAAGTAGTCAATGATGCCAAAAATAGATTAAAATTTTTCAAAAAAAACTTTATCAATCAAAAAATACCAAATCTATTATCAATCTGGATACCAAAAAAAAAAAAACTGGCCGGAGGTCAAAAAGTCTGGAAGATCCAGATAAAATTTGGAAAGTTGACATCCTTGGTCGGGAATAAACTTACGCTATCATCCGCAGCGGAGCAAGTGACTCATGATGGCACAGAAAGTAACTCTCTCGGATAAGGTCTTCCCTACTTCGATCTCATGTACCACTTAGGCGCGTCTCTGCTCAGGCTAGCTGCTCTAGCTGGTGGACTCCTCTGCGCTAGTTCAGACACACTTGCTTACCGCAAGATCTTTAGAGTAGCCCCATCGATCTAACTCTTTTTTAAGTTCAAGACGTGTATGGGCTATAACCTGTTGAAAATAAAGTATTCAACGCAGGTTTCAGTGGTATTTTTGCTGTCTCGGTAAGGTCCTTTCAAAGCTACACTTTACACTAGCGATTGCTAGTCCCACTAACGATCGTCAATACACGAATTGCATAATCGTGAATTTAAACAGATAATCGAATTCGAGGTCTCATCTCATAAAACTTCATTAAGTGTGTTGCGTAAGAGAAATATGATTAAAAAATAATCAATCAAAAATTCGATCTGATGACAGCTATCAGCCAGTGCTTAAAGACTCGATCTTTTTTGTAACTTTATCAATCTGCCAAGATGAGACACAAGACGGACGAGATGATTTGATTGTCACCATTTTCATGCGATTTCTCCTGCGAATCTCTCCCTCCTGAATTCCCAAACATACAGACATTTAGTTAGCGAATTCGCCTAATCACCCCAAAAGAACTCATTAATAATCCCTTTGCTGGCACTTCCTTAGAGCGACAGCAGCAGCCGTCAGATTCCAGAAATCAACCAAGACGACGACGACGACAACATCGCGCAGAAATTTCTTGGTGGACATCGCGCGGGTTCCTCACTCAACAGATGGATGTCAAGCTTGAGCATTTTTTAAAACAAAAATCCCAACCAGCATGACACAAAAAGGGGCGGAGAAGTTAAGACCGATTTAAAATTAGCCTGCCAACATTGCCAACGTTTATGGCTGCTATGATGACGATACACCCAGAGTTTGAATTTGGAGCAAAAGATGTCAAAATTTTCTGTGAAAGATACCTTAAAAATGTCAAACACAGGCGAGTTTTGAACATATATTTTCAGTTTTCAAAGTCAAATTTCCAAAACGTATAGCATGATTAAAACATTAGGAACAGAGGGTAAAATTGACGACCTATGCAAATTAATTTTGAGTGTACAAACCCTGCCACCCTCTTCTTAAAAGGAATAAATCTTCGAAAAATCACTTCAACTCCGAGTAAATTAAAATCTGGACCGCTTGGTTTCGGACAACGATGAACGTTTTGTCTCTTTCATCATCGTGAGGGAATTCCGCTTGGTTCTGTCAGACCCCAGAACAGCCTTCAAATCCCGGCTTCCTTTTGGACACTTTATCAAATCGTTCTTCACGTCGTCATCGTCGTCTTCGTTGTTGTTGTCGCGCAAGTTTCAGGGATTTGTTTCAACCATCAACCCAAACGCCTTGCCGTTGACGAACAAGAAAGGCACAGAAAACTGAACCCATTACCCCCATTGGTGATCATCATCATAACAAATGTAATCGAATCAAAATCAAGCCGGCGCGGGACCAAGAATGTCTTCTCGAGACGGAACGAGGAACCCACCTCCTCCATTTGTCAGGACGGTTGATCACTCGGGAAGACTAGTCTCAGGAACGACGCTAAGGAAAGGCGGCCGGCGGCGGCGGCGGCGTCGATCCGGCAATGATCGACAAGCATCACAAAAACATCGTCATCATCGCTGTCGTAATCCCTAATGGTTTTTTTTACCTTTTTCTTAGCGTTATTTTTTTTTGGAGAATCGTTTGTGTGACGAAGGCGACGTCATCAGGTGATTGATATGGGGCACATTAATCAACAACGGGAAGACGACGACGATCTGGACCATGATTTTCGGGATCGAACTCGGAGCAGAACAAAAGATGGTCGGTCCATCGGAGACAAAGATTCGGCCCGAAGCAAAACAAGATGGCAATAATGAGGAACAATTTCATCTATTTGATACGAGCGGGATGCGGACTGGATTCTGTGTATGGGCTTGAGACTGTTGGAAGTCCAAACAAATTACCTATCTTCTCTCGGATTATCGGAATGCGGCAAAGCATTGGCTGTTGTAATGTTTCGTCAGATAAAATCGAAAATTGATTAATGATCGAATGATTAAAATCGTGGTGTAGTAATCTTCGACAAACATAACGGAACTAAAAATTAGAATAATTCTTGAATAAGTGGAATCACGTTTGAATATGCATTTTTTGTGTTCTAAGAACAAAAGTTTTTAAATAAAGTTGAAATTCTTTGTCTATTTAGAATCCGGAATAGTAATATCATCTGCAAAAAGGATGTTTCCTACTGTACTTTTAGGACAATACAAACCATTCTCTTGATCTCCAATGAAATCTAGGAATTTCATCATTATTCCTCCGAAATTCTTTAGCACATTTGTTTCATATTTTGGGCACCTGAGTCGCGTTCCAAACCATTTTTTCTGAAGCTTTCGCTTCCATTTTACCCAAAATCTCTCGATCGA
This sequence comes from Uranotaenia lowii, assembly GCF_029784155.1. Lineage (NCBI taxonomy): Eukaryota > Metazoa > Arthropoda > Insecta > Diptera > Culicidae > Uranotaenia > Uranotaenia lowii. The sequence continues at coordinate 340,192,160 of NC_073693.1, forward strand.
GCTTTCAGAGTTGTGCCACAAACTTTTAAGTTGGTGTTATTACTGACCCCAGGAAAACCTCCAGGGTGACCAACATCGTACAGAGTATATGTCTACTAGTTCGTCTGCTTCACTCCCGGCTAGCAGTGGGAGAAGAAAAACAAATCACTCAAAGATTCTATAAATTATGCCACAAAACAAAACTAAATTCAAAAGTGTCCTTTATGATAAAATTTCCATGTTTTATTGCATGCCTCTTTCTTGCGATCCCTTCTCTATCGGATGCTGAAATCTCTTTCTTCTTCTACTTTCGCTTGTCATCATCCTCTTCTTCTGTTTTCATTCCGATTCTAATCTTCTTCTTTTTTCGAGTTACCCGGCCTTCTTCTTCTTCCTTCCGCTTTTGTTCTTCTAGCGCTAGTACTTACTTCCTCTTACACTTCTACGTCACTTAGTCACTTTTTCTTTACAGCGACCAATAAGTCATCAGATACCCGAAGCAGGCTTGGACACTGCTAACAGCTGGCGATCGAGTAACGGGTGTTAAATAAAAAATGAGAATGTTTTCAATACCTTTCAGTAACTCAAATAAAGAGCGTGAAATTTTCTTTCTCCAAGAAAATTGCTCTTTGGGCACCCTAGAAACAGTAGGCGTGTTTGGTTTTGCTAGTTTTAATTTAGTCAAAGCAAAGATGGCGTCGAAACAACACGTGCTCCGCGAACACATTGTACGGTTCTACGAAACGCATTTCCAGCAAGGAAAAAAGTTCACGGTGGCACATTTTAAGGAAGAAAATGTACCTGTCAGTTCGGTATATGGTATCCTGGGTTCCCTGAACGTAGAGCGTAAGGTCGGAAGTGGTCGTCCGCTGACGATAATGATGAAGCAGAGGAAGACATCGTTAAAGAAGCTGTTTGACAACAAGGACGCAACAAGCCTGCGTGACGCCGGTCGGAAATATGGCTGATCTCACGTATTGATCCATCGTACCCTCAAGATGGAAGGAATCGTCTGCAGGAAGAAGACGAGGTCGCCGGAGTACACGGAGGAGCAGATTAAGACGGTTAAATCACAGTGTCGGTGGATGACCAAAAAATACCGCGGGACATCATTCGTTCTGGCCGGCTGGCGTACCTTGAGGAGAGAAAGATACCGTTAGTGCCGAAAGATCGTAACCCAATAAACTTGCCCCAGTGCCGCCCAATAGAGGATTTCTTTGGCTCACTCAGTGCCCTAGTGTATAAAAACAATTGGAGGGCCAAAGACACGAAGCAACTGACTACAAGAATCCGGAATTGTATTCGGAAAATGGACGTAAGTGCCGTACAACGTTCTTGTGAGAGCATCGCGACAAAGTTGCGTCGAACATCAGACCACGGCCCTAACTCAAACATTCACTGACAGTTTTTTGAAGAGAATACATTATGTTATTAATAAAAAATACTGAAATCGATGAAAAAAAATAACAATTTTTTTATATGTGATTGAAAAAATTTTCATATTTTATTTAACACCCGTGATCATAATCGGCGAAGAATGGCTTCAGTACTCTCCGCAGGCGATTCCGGAAGAAGTTCTGGTCGGACGAAAAGACCTATATTTGAGGTCTGAGCGCGCTCTAGGTTACTTCAAGGTGTGTACATATTTTAAGATTGAGCTGCCCTCTCATCTTGCCATCCAATTTCAAGCTGTCATCTCAATTGGCTTGACATTTCTAACAAGCTACCACAATACCCTGCAAACATGAAATTGTTTAATCAATATTCTTTATTTGTACTATTTCATCATTACATTTATGTTACATTAAATTAGGTGTTCAGCTCAATGATTAACTGTTCAGAGCCCTATAGTAATCTAGATACTAAAATTTTTTTAACTAGATTTAAATTTGCTAAATGAAATCTAGTATTTTAATCTAGGAGAACATCCTGTTATATCAAAAATATTTTGAACTTAAACTAAAACTAAAAACTATCGTAAAATACATGAAATTGTATCTGAAAAGATAAGTTGAGTTGTTTACAATGGTGTTGCGATTCGCAATTCCAACTCCATTGAAAAAAATCGTATAAAATGTTGTATGAAGTTAGTTGAAATCGGATATTATAGAAAGTCAGCCATATTTGTAAATTTTGAAATGATTTTGCTCCCACGCGAGCTCCAAGTGAGAAAATCATCGTCATGTTCTCTCTGCAACCAGCAGTCAGTCATAATGACCAAAGAGAGATCTGGAAAACATTTACGCTGGCAACGATTTGAAGACTATGAGGGCAAAATCTCGTGCTTTCTTGCATTCTTCCGATAGGTGCGAATAACCCAGACAACCATTTGGTGGGTATTTCGAATTTGCAACGCAAATATACGTGCAAATATACGTGTAAACATATCGTATATAATGTAGCAAAACCAGTATATACGTATCATTTTGGAGGCCATATAGGTACATTAGCGAACATATTCTTGATTTGGATTGTATTAAATTACGATTTGCACGACTTGTCATGCGCATCATTTACGACTACCCTGATTCTTTTTGGAATATACTATGACAATTCACATCATCATATAGATGATTGAGGTTGTAATATACGACATTTTTCGTAACAATATGGAAAGTTTAACGACTTATTTGGTCGTCTTTTGCGACTTGAGTGCAGGGCTCTCATTTTCCGTCAGTTGAATAAAAATATTTTTTTTTTTGGGATTTTAAACCAATTGGTTTAATCATCCCCAAAAAATAATAAAAATAAGATTGTTTCAAAGAAATGTGTTTTTTTGCTGTCAAATTCAAGTTTATATCGTAAACATTTATTATTTGCCTGATTGCTGATTTTTTTCCACGTTCATGAATTTATTGTTAACGCCTGGACTTGATCCGCCGACGATTCGATCAGCAGCTCATGATGGTTCCTTGACGCTATCTGGAATATATAAATTCAAGGAGATTTGATTCAAAGGCATTAAACCAAAAGCAAATCGTATATTTCTTTAGCTTAAATCTTTTAAATCGTAGAACACGTCATCGATGATCTAAAAATAGACCAACATTTTGAAGCCTCCTTTAATACGAAACCAATCATCGATGTCCCATTATCATAAACGATTTTATTGAACTTTTTTGTATTCTTTTACGATTGCCAGCAAATACGTTTTACGAAAATCAGACATGCGAATTAATTTGCAAAGGTATACGATTGCATGCACATTATTACGAATCAATGCAGTTATATACGTTTTTTATTTCGAATTATTTTATGCATAGCACGACAAAATCTCTCAATCACGGCTGATCACCTTATATCGGTCGTTTCACGGATTTTTTGCGAATTGTCGTACACAAAGGTCGAATTCATATGTACATAAATACTTCTTGTCGTAATAAAATCATGCAATGCTTTTAAATACGATAAAGAATATGCATGGACCGCACATTGTAGGTGCAGATATACGAAAATGAGTATAAATAACATTCTATACGATGTAATCTGTAAAAGAAAATACGACTTCTGGTTGTCTGGGAAGGTATCGGAAAACGCCCAGTTGGTGTAGTTTTTGTCGACTACTCTTTGGTATGTAGATAAATGCCGTTTTTTCCACTTTCATATGATCATTCTATAATGTTTATGGAACGTATATCAAAACTGCGTAAGAATATAACTACAAAAATGTTTGCTGGGTAATGTTCAAAATATAGAAAGTGTCCGCCCTTCCCTACTGGAAAATTCACTTGAAGTTTTGAATGTGTAAGTGTTTCAACTCGAAAGTTTATTTCAACCGCACTTGGTGGTCGATTGTGCCAAATTCTCTATTATTGTTTTATTGTTCCAAAACAAAGTGTTTCTGTCCCATCAAGACACATCGTCAATGCAGGTCACTCAACTTCGAAATTCGAACGGAACATCCATCCTCGTCATTAATGGATTGCCAATAAAGCACCAAAATTTACGACAAACTCGTCCCGTTTGCACGGTTCCAAATCTTTCTTTCCCAAGAAAACAAACTCTCCACCATAGACCGAGGCTTTTTGCTAATTCAGCCAAATACGGAGATAGATACATAGTTGGCAAAAGGCTTTAAAATTTCCACTAAAAACACGACCATATCCAATCGCCTTTTCAAACAACCAGCAGCAGTAACAACATCACTGATCCACCATCGGCATTTTTATTTGTGTTTATTTTTTGACTTTTAAAGTGAGTACCAAGTACCACACCACCAATTCCGGCAGCGAGCGCTTGTCAATAACGTTACTTCTTAATTATCCTCCCGGCAGTGTGCGCACTCAGCCTAGCTCTACACTGAGCTCAAATTGCGACCGCAAGCAATTACTCTGAATGTACTTACTCGTAGCTCTAGGCTCTAGCTAGGCGAACTATTTCAGCAACAGGCAGGAGGCAGCAGGTTCCTCGAATCCGTGACTCGAACTTGGACAAACTCTTCCAGGTCGCCAGCCGCTCGCCGGTGCGGAAAAGCCGCCAAGTCCGAAATTGCGCGCTCCTCCTGAGCTCTGAGTCGTGCTAAGCCGAGTGCGCCGTCATACGAGCGGAACTATCAAATGGAGTCATCTTGTATCCCTGATGTCCAAATGGTTTATGATGGCTCTTGGAACAGCAACCTCAGTACATTTGTGCGGCAAATTCCGCCGAACCAACCTTCTTGTCGAATCGATAAATGACGGACGGCCATCATAGGTGGCGAACTTTACCGGTTGCTTCCCTTAGACGCTCACTCAGTAGTAGGCTGGGATAAAATGGTTCAAAGAGCGCGCGGTTCAATTACGCGATATAGGTACGCACGCATTTTAGCCAAAGAGACAGGACAGTGCGGCCTACTGTGATCTGGCCCTAAACATCAACCTTATGGATGCTGGGAGCTAAGATGTAGTTTTTTTACGAGCCTCTATGGCCCTTTTTTGGGAATCCCATAACGTCTAATGGTTCAATTGAGGCTTCATTAAGGCCGGTAAAGTACACAAAAAGACAACAGGCGAACGACCGACCAGTGGCGGTACTTTACTGTCCCGGCTTCTGAGAGATATTTAGACGGGTAATGAGATGCGTGGGTCATCTCATCTCATCTCTCTCATGGTTTTAGTCTATTTCGGTAGCCGAACTGGTCTTGTAAACTGGCAGCTAAATGGGCATAATTAAACTCAAAAGATTTAATCACCCTTCAGGCCGGGTCATCCGGAATAAGTGTCGGGAAGTGTTTTAGTTTCTTCCTCTGGAAGATAATCTAATAACAAAGGTTCTTGGCCGTTGAGTGTCCAGAATATGACGCTTTTATCGTGAGAAACAGTCAAAATGTCATCCAGGTGCAGTTATGGATGGGAAAAAGAGACATTCGTTTAATTATTCCATGAAAGGTTGACGGACTGGTTCACACAGTAAGAATGTCCACTTTCTTCCAACCAACTGTCCTCCCAAAAGTTACGAAACCCAATCTGTTCCACCTCAAAGAAAGGAAAGACGGTCCACTATCAAGCTGACATGATGTCAACAAGCTCGAAACACTTGTAAAATCATCGATAAAATCCCATAAAAAGTTACACATTTCTATCATTTATCTTCCACGGTTGATTCGGTGATGAGCAAAGATTCAAAAGAGAGGACAACAACAAAAAAAGACCGTAACATCCCTTAGACACAAGAACACACAAAAAAGCTACTCATCCTCAGGATAGACAACTGAGAGAAAAAAAACTCCAATCGGAACGGATCGAGAAGAATCATCCCGGAGACAAATGCCGACAAAAGAGGTCCTCGCATCGGACAGACTTCGGTCGTCGTCATCGTCATCCCGATCAAAGAGAGCCCAATCAAAGCCACATTCGATCGAGGAGTTAGTTGTTGTTGACCTATTGTTGTTGTTATTGTCTAATATCGTTGACGAAAAAGAACAGTGAAGAGAGCAACCCAACACAAAATAACAACAATTATCGCTTCATTTCTCACGCACTTGTGTGACGACGGGGGAACGTTTGTTATTTTCAAAATGGCTTTTTTTATTTTTGAACATTTTTTTTTTCTTCTATTCTGCCAGATCATTGCCTAGTCCGAGTCCTTTTGTCCCAACCTGGCTTCAGTGCAGGAATCCCTCCTAATTGATGATCAGATTGTCGTCGCAAGCCCACTCGACTCAAATTGTTGTTGTGCAGCACTTTAATGTGTTCGCATTTTGGATTTTTTTTTGTGTGGAGAAATAAACCATGACAAAATAGGCATAACCACTTTTGAACAGTGGTTTTCGAGTTTTGTTGTTCAACTGATTTAATGACACAATCAACGGGTCTCCTACTGTTGTCTCAAATCGTTAACTCCGAAATAATCGTCTTTTTCTATCTTTCGACAACTAAAGTTGGTTGCACTTCTCTCTCCTACAATTTTAATTTTTTTTTTCAGGAAATCGACATTTATTTTCATCATTTTTGTTCACTATAAAAAGTTGTCTCACATCTCTAATCCTTCATCTCTCATTTTTTAGTCGCCCATCTCTCATCGTTCATCTCTCATCTCTCATATCTAATATCTCACATCTCATATCCCATATATAATCTCTCATCACTCATCTCTCATCTCTCATCTCTCATCTCTCATCTCTCATCTCTCATCTCTCATCTCTCATCTCTCATCTCTCATCTCTCATCTCTCATCTTCATCTCTTGAAAAAAAAAAAACAAAAATGACAAAAATGACAAAAATGACAAAAATGACAAAAATGACAAAAATGACAAAAATGACAAAAATGACAAAAATGACAAAAATGACAAAAATGACAAAAATGACAAAAATGACAAAAATGACAAAAATGACAAAAATGACAAAAATGACAAAAATGACAAAAATGACAAAAATGACAAAAATGACAACAATGACTAAAATGACAAAAATGACAAAAATGACAAAAATGACAAAAATGACAAAAATTACAAAAATGACAAAAATGACAACAATGCGAAAATGACAAAAATGACAAAAATGACAAAAATGACAAAAATGACAAAAATGACAAAAATGACAAAAATGACAAAAATGACAAAAATGACAAAAATGACAAAAATGACAAAAATGACAAAAATGAAAAAAATGACAAAAATGACAAAAATGACAAAAATGACAAAAATGACAAAAATGACAAAAATGACAAAAATGACAAAAATGACAAAAATGACAAAAATGACAAAAATGACAAAAATGACAAAAATGACAAAAATGACAAAAATGACAAAAATGACAAAAATGACAAAAATGACAAAAATGACAAAAATGACAAAAATGACAAAAATGACAAAAATGACAAAAATGACAAAAATGACAAAAATGACAAAAATGACAAAAATGACAAAAATGACAAAAATGACAAAAATGACAAAAATGACAAAAATGACAAAAATGACAAAAATGACAAAAATGACAAAAATGACAAAAATGACAAAAATGACAAAAATGACAAAAATGACAAAAATGACAAAAATGACAAAAATGACATAAATGACAAAAATGACAAAAATTACAAAAATTACAAAAATGACAAAAATGACAAAAATGACAAAAATGACAAAAATGACAAAAATGACAAAAATGACAAAAATGACAAAAATGACAAAAATGACAAAAATGACAAAAATGACAAAAATGACAAAAATGACAAAAATGACAAAAATGACAAAAATGACAAAAATGACAAAAATGACAAAAATGACAAAAATGACAAAAATGACAAAAATGACAAAAATGACAAAAATGACAAAAATGACAAAAATGACATAAATGACAAAAATGACAAAAATGACAAAATGACAAAAATGACAAAAATGACAAAAATGACATAAATGACAAAAATGACAAAAATGACAAAAATGACCAAAATGACAAAAATGACAAAAATGACAAAAATGACAAAAATGACAAAAATTACAAAAATTACAAAAATTAAAAAATAACAAAATGACAAAAATGACAAAAATGACAAAAATTACAAAAATTGAAAAAATTACAAAAATGACAAAAATGACAAAAATGACAAAAATGACAAAAATGACAAAAATGACAAAAATGACAAAAATGACAAAAATGACAAAAATGACAAAAATGACAAAAATGACAAAAATGACAAAAATGACAAAAATGACAAAAATGACAAAAATGACAAAAATGACAAAAATGACAAAAATGACAAAAATGACAAAAATGACAAAAATGACAAAAATGACAAAAATGACAAAAATGACAAAAATGACAAAAATGACAGAAATGCCAAAAATGACAAAAATGACAAAAATGACAAAAATGACAAAAATGTCAAAAATGTCAAAAATGACAAAAATGACAAAAATGACAAAAATGACAAAAATGACAAAAATGACAAAAATGACAAAAATGACAAAAATGACAAAAATGACAAAAATGACAAAAATGACAAAAATGACAAAAATGACAAAAATGACAAAAATGACAAAAATGACAAAAATGACAAAAATGACAAAAATGACAAAAATGACAAAAATGACAAAAATGACAAAAATGACAAAAATGACAAAAATGACAAAAATGACAAAAATGACAAAAATGACAAAAATGACAAAAATGACAAAAATGACAAAAATGACAAAAATGACAAAAATGACAAAAATGACAAAAATGACAAAAATGACAAAAATGACAAAAATGACAAAAATGACAAAAATGACAAAAATGACAAAAATGACAAAAATGACAAAAATGACAAAAATGACAAAAATGACAAAAATGACACAAATGACAAAAATGACAAAAATGACAAAAATGACAAAAATAACAAAAATGACAAAAATGACAAAAATGACAAAAATGACAAAAATTACAAAAATTACAAAAATTACAAAAATTACAAAAATTACAAAAATTACAAAAATTACAAAAATGACAAAAATGACAAAAATGACAAAAATGACAAAAATGACAAAAATGACAAAAATGACAAAAATGACAAAAATGACAAAAATGACAAAAATGACAAAAATGACAAAAATGACAAAAATGACAAAAATGACAAAAATGACAAAAATGACAAAAATGACAAAAATGACAAAAATGACAAAAATGACAAAAATGACAAAAATGACAAAAATGACAAAAATGACAAAAATGACAAAAATGACAAAAATGACAAAAATGACAAAAATGACAAAAATGACAAAAATGACAAAAATGACAAAAATGACAAAAATGACAAAAATGACAAAAATGACAAAAATGACAAAAATGACAAAAATGACAAAAATGACAAAAATGACAAAAATGACAAAAATGACAAAAATGACAAAAATGACAAAAATGACAAAAATGACAAAAATGACAAAAATGACAAAAATGACAAAAATGGCAAAAATGACAAAAAAGACAAAAATGACAAAAATGACAAAAATGACAAAAATGACAAAAATGACAAAAATGACAAAAATGACAAAAATGACAAAAATGACAAAAATGACAAAAATGACAAAAATGACAAAAATGACAAAAATGACAAAAATGACAAAAATGACAAAAATGACAAAAATGACAAAAATGACAAAAATGACAAAAATGACAAAAATGACAAAAATGACAAAAATGACAAAAATGACAAAAATGACAAAAATGACAAAAATGACAAAAATGACAAAAATGACAAAAATGACAAAAATGACAAAAATGACAAAAATGACAAAAATGACAAAAATGACAAAAATGACAAAAATGACAAACATGACAAAAATGACAAAAATGACAAAAATGACAAAAATGACAAAAATGACAAAAATGACAAAAATGACAAAAATGACAAAAATGACAAAAATGACAAAAATGACAAAAATGACAAAAATGACAAAAATGACAAAAATGACAAAAATGACAAAAATGACAAAAATGACAAAAATGACAAAAATGACAAAAATGACAAAAATGACAAAAATGACAAAAATGACAAAAATGACAAAAATGACAAAAATGACAAAAATGACAAAAATGACAAAAATGACAAAAATGACAAAAATGACAAAAATGACAAAAATGACAAAAATGACAAAAATAACAAAAATGACAAAAATTACAAAAATTACAAAAATTACAAAAATTACAAAAATTACAAAAATTACAAAAATTACAAAAATTACAAAAATTACAAAAATTACAAAAATTACAAAAATTACAAAAATTACAAAAATGACAAAAATAACAAAAATGACAAAAATGATAGAAATTGCAAAAATGACAGAAATGACAAACGTCTTTTTTTTTAAATTTTTATTTCTTTTTTTCATACTTTCGTTTTAATTTGTCTTATTCTTGCTCAATTTTTTTCTTTTTTTTTTTTTGCTATTGCGTCTTGTCTTATTTTGTTCCATTTAGTCTTTTTTGTATCATTTTGCCCGATATTTACCCATTTTTGTCATTTTGTTCCATTTTGTTTCATTTTTTTTCAATTTTTCTAATTACATCTCATGTTTTTTCATTTTGTCTTATTTTTCCATATTGTTTTTTCCAGTTTTAGTTATAACTGTTCCATTTTGTCTTTATTTTTTCTATTTTTTTTATGTTTTTTTTTACCCATTCAATCTTATTTATTCTCAGAATGTTTCAGTTTGTATCCTCATGTATCGTTGTATCATTGTTTTGTTTAATTTGATCTCGTCTTTTTCTCATTATTTTTAAATTTTTGTTTTATTTTGTCTGTTTGTATTGGTATTTAATACATTTTTGTCTCAATTTTGGCTTTTTGGATTTTTGTGACATATGCTCATTGATGTATTAACTAGAACTGACTAAGAAGTTGGAAAGAAAACTGATTATAAATTAGTTTAAAGTTCCAAAACATAAAATAATCCATATGAAAACAACAAAATTTGAATCGATTCTTGAAATTTGATACAATTTAGTAAAACTGCGAATGATAAGTTTAAAAAAAACTTAAAACTATCGATATAGTTATAAATTGTTGAATTCATTCGTTTGACTTTTTGTAACAAACTTTGATTGGCATATTCCTGAGCCTAGAGACAGTGTTAACGATTCTGATTAATGTGATTACCATCATTCAGTAATATTCAAATTAAAACTTGTCAAGTTTACAGGCAGATCGTGTATCAGGAGCAGTTCGCAGCCAATGATTCTCCCAACTGAAACCTCCCCAAATCGATTAACGGCCGCTAGCAGCCGTAAAACTACTCCTATCCCTTGAGCAAGTCACCCTCCTATATGCTATGCGTATAATTTCGAAGGGGGGCAAAAAAGCGTGAACGACGGTCGGTGGTCTTTAGCTTAAGTAAGGAAAAGGACTTAAATGTGAACTAGGTATGAAGGTAAAAAAAATATGAACGATCCCAGGCACTTGTCTCAATTTCGCGCGCACCTTCAGTTGAACCTGTCTCGCCAATTTATAACAGCAACAGGCAGGCAGGGGCTTTTATAATATAGACTTATAGCTTAACTCTGTACTAAGCGAGTTCACAGTTCGCCTAGCAGGTTTGGCACGATCTTTTTCAGACTTGTTTCCATTTTTTTGCTGCTACATATATTTATACTTTTTTTGCTGGTGAAGCCTTTCCAGTTGTGGCTGGTCTGGTCGTGTTTTGCCATTACTACTGAGGATTTGCAAACAAGTTTTGGGCTTAGGCGATTTCTTTCACTAAACTAAATTATGGTGTGGCAGTTGCGGTTTTTACGATCACCCTCTAACAACAATTTCTGAGCTCTCGTGTGCGCCATAGATCAGCACACAAATCGAAAACGAACAGTCAAATGTGACATTTCAACTGTCAAAATTGTCAAAATTGTCAAAATTGTCAAAATTATCAAAATTGTCAAAATTGTCAAAATTGTCAAAATTGTCAAAATTGTCAAAAATTGTCAAAATTGTCAAAATTGGCAAAATTGTCAAAATTATCAAATTGTCAAAATTTTCAAAATTGTCAAAATTGTCAAAATTGTCAAAATTGTCAAAATTGTCAAAATTGTCAACATTGTCAAAATTGTCAAAATTGTCAAAATTGTCAAAATTGTCAAAATTGTCAAAATTGTCAAAATTGTCAAAATTGTCAAAATTGTCAAAATTGTCAAAATTGTCAAAATTGTCAAAATTGTCAAAATTGTCAAAATTGTCAAAATTGTCAAAATTGTCAAAACTGTCAAAACTGTCAAAACTGTCAAAATTGTCAAAATTGTCAAAATTGTCAAAATTGTCAAAATTGTCAAAATTGTCAAAATTGTCAAAATTGTCAAAATTGTCAAAATTGTCAAAATTGTCAAAATTGTCAAAATTGTCAAAATTGTCAAAATTGTCAAAATTGTCAAAATTGTCAAAATTGTCAAAATTGTCAAAATTGTCAAAATTGTCAAAATTGTCAAAATTGTCAAAATTGTCAAATTTGTCAAAATTGCCTAAATTATTAAAAAAATTATTAAATTATTAAAAATCCTTCAATGTGTTTGTAGGTATATTTTTCAGGATTTTTTTGGCGGGTGGTTCTAAACACCAAATTGTTTTAAATGTGTTTGTTTCTAGTTTGAGTGTAAATTAACAGGAGCGCTCCCTATTCAGCTGTAGGAAATTTCATTATTACCTACTGGGTTTCCAAGAATCTTGGCGTGTTTGAGTTTGAAGATATGAATGCTTATCGCTCGGCAAGTTCAGTAACCGACAACAAACCCACATACAAACATATTTCACTGATGGGGTCCACTTGGCGAATGGCGGCATCCCCGGGAGGTGATCACGATCGTTAAACGGACTGCCGGAATAGGTTGGACATAAACTTTTCGTACCGGAATGGCGACAGCAAGTAGTTGGACATTCAGTAGCCTAGTTTCTTTAATTGTTGCACTTAAATGGGTCTTAGAAGGAAGTATCTTAAACTAAAATCTAGTCATGATCACATAACCTTAGAGACTCAATAAAAAGAGGATCACAGTTTCTAATCCGTAACACCAAAGGTGATACGTCCAATCCATTCGTTTATTCCTCGTTTTCATTCACCTTCCTCGAAACAATCGCCTGATCACAATCGGGACATTGATCACATTCGAATGGCCATTATTTCGCGTTCGAAAGCCTGGAATCGCTTCTTTGGTTCGGTGCGACTTTTGCTAACAAAGATGTCCGCCCCGGTGTGGAATTTCGTCGGAATCGAGTTTAAGCTCGGATCTGTCCCTTGGGGCGTGGAATCAAAATAATGATAATACGAGCGACGAACGCAGATCCAATATGGCACCGCACCGGTCGTCGTCGTCGTCGTCATCGTTTGGTCCCAGCCAGTAGTGATACTTTGGATTCCGCCAAAGCGAGGATCTGGACTTGCTGGTTTACGAATGGGGGAGGCTGCGAAACCGGTCACCCGGTAATCAGTTGGGTTTGATCGCGCGCGCCTTTTCTTCCTTCCCAAGGCAGCCGAAGGGCTCGAAGATGACTTCTCGTCTCGGCGACAGAGGGAGTTGACCAAACAACTGCAAGGGACACACTACGCAGAAAAGGTACACCACGGATGGTTCATACAGTCAGTGATTCCCAATCTTAAAAGTTGGCCCCATCCTTCCAATACTCCATCTTCATAGCGGCACTAATGCTTGGTACTTTTTCAATGCACGCACAAAATTTCCAAATCGTCCATTTTTTAGTACAGCTTTTTTTTTTCAAACTCCTCGCTCAAGACGGAGAGAACCTCCAATTGTTACAATCTGGGCACGCAGACGCTTCGAGGGGTTAGACAATCAGCTATGATGGAATCGAAAGTGTTTCTGTCTCCGTTCTGACCGAAGTGGAATTTCCCATGTTGACCACCACTGATCACGGCGTGGAAGCACACGCAGAACGAATTCGCACAATCTTGGTCATCGTCATCACAACCACACAGTCTTGGCAACTTCGAGCAGCTCAGCTCCAAAAGCTCCAAACTCCGCAAAGGTACCAGTTAAGCAGCCAGACAGAACCATCGGAAGGTGCGATAAGAGGTTGCGCGAATGAATTCCTCCCCCAAGATTTTGCGCAGGCCTGCGCAACGTAGACGCAAAGGGACATATCCTGGAGGTTGTCCAGATCGTTCTACGTTCGGACCCCGTTTCTAAAGCAAAGACGCAATGGGGACGACGAATAAAATAATCCGCAACGATTTAGAAGACAATCGAGAATCGATCAGCAAAAAAATGTTACCAATAAAGAAACCCGCAGGGGAAGCCATTGTGTTGCTGTGGAATTTGCCATGGACGACGTCGACGGAAAATTCGAAGACGACAACTTCTTTCAAGAATTCGAACCGCGAGGATTCTTGATCGGTTGTTGGTCTTTTTGTTGCTGTTGCCGTTGTTTGTCTGCTGCTCAGGGGTAAAACAAATGATGCGTTCTCGGAAAGAATCCATAAGGACTAACTAAGGTGAGCCTTCCATAGGTAATTGTCTGACCGACGCGACCGGGTAAATGGCCAAGATTGTGCGATATTTCTCTGCTGTTGTTGTTGCGGTGCTGATTTATTGCCAATCATGATTAACTCGTTCGGGAATTGGATGCCAATGTTCAGAATAAAAATTTATAAATAAAAAGCGATTTGTATTGTATGAAAAAAATAGTCCAAGAATATCTAAAAAATAAAAATTGAAACTAAAAAACAAATCAATAAATTTTTGGTATGGAACTCACTCCCAGCATTTTAAGTGTTTCTTTCTTAAAACTATTTGTTTTTGTCATTTTTGTCATTTTCGTCATTTTTGTCATTTTTGTCATTTTTGTCATTTTTGTCATTTTTGTCATTTTTGTCATTTTTGTCATTTTTGTCATTTTTGTCATTTTTGTCATTTTTGTCATTTTTGTCATTTTTGTCATTTTTGTCATTTTTGTCATTTTTGTCATTTTTGTCATTTTTGTCATTTTTGTCATTTTTGTCATTTTTGTCATTTTTGTCATTTTTGTCATTTTTGTCATTTTTGTCATTTTTGTCATTTTTGTCATTTTTGTCATTTTTGTCATTTTTGTCATTTTTGTCATTTTTGTCATTTTTGTCATTTTTGTCATTTTTGTCATTTTGGTCATTTTGGTCATTTTTGTCATTTTTGTCATTTTTGTCATTTTTGTCATTTTTGTCATTTTTGTCATTTTTGTCATTTTTGTCATTTTTGTCATTTTTGTCATTTTTGTCATTTTTGTCATTTTTGTCATTTTTGTCATTTTTGTCATTTTTGTCATTTTTGTCATTTTTGTCATTTTTGTCATTTTTGTCATTTTTGTCATTTTTGTCATTTTTGTCATTTTTGTCATTTTTGTCATTTTTGTCATTTTTGTCATTTTTGTCATTTTTGTCATTTTTGTCATTTTTGTCATTTTTGTCATTTTTGTCATTTTTGTCATTTTTGTCATTTTTGTCATTTTTGTCATTTTTGTCATTTTTGTCATTTTTGTCATTTTTGTCATTTTTGTCATTTTTGTCATTTTTGTCATTTTTGTCATTTTTGTCATTTTTGTCATTTTTGTCATTTTTGTCATTTTTGTCATTTTTGTCATTTTTGTCATTTTTGTCATTTTTGTCATTTTTGTCATTTTTGTCATTTTTGTCATTTTTGTCATTTTTGTCATTTTTGTCATTTTTGTCATTTTTGTCATTTTTGTCATTTTTGTCATTTTTGTCATTTTTGTCATTTTTGTCATTTTTGTCATTTTTGTCATTTTTGTCATTTTTGTCATTTTTGTCATTTTTGTCATTTTTGTCATTTTTGTCATTTTTGTCATTTTTGTCATTTTTGTCATTTTTGTCATTTTTGTCATTTTTGTCATTTTTGTCATTTTTGTCATTTTTGTCATTTTTGTCATTTTTGTCATTTTTGTCATTTTTGTCATTTTTGTCATTTTTGTCATTTTTGTCATTTTTGTCATTTTTGTCATTTTTGTCATTTTTGTCATTTTTGTCATTTTTGTCATTTTTGTCATTTTTGTCATTTTTGTCATTTTTGTCATTTTTGTCATTTTTGTCATTTTTGTCATTTTTGTCATTTTTGTCATTTTTGTCATTTTTGTCATTTTTGTCATTTTTGTCATTTTTGTCATTTTTGTCATTTTTGTCATTTTTGTCATTTTTGTCATTTTTGTCATTTTTGTCATTTTTGTCATTTTTGTCATTTTTGTCATTTTTGTCATTTTTGTCATTTTTGTCATTTTTGTCATTTTTGTCATTTTTGTCATTTTTGTCATTTTTGTCATTTTTGTCATTTTTGTCATTTTTGTCATTTTTGTCATTTTTGTCATTTTTGTCATTTTTGTCATTTTTGTCATTTTTGTCATTTTTGTCATTTTTGTCATTTTTGTCATTTTTGTCATTTTTGTCATTTTTGTCATTTTTGTCATTTTTGTCATTTTTGTCATTTTTGTCATTTTTGTCATTTTTGTCATTTTTGTCATTTTTGTCATTTTTGTCATTTTTGTCATTTTTGTCATTTTTGTCATTTTTGTCATTTTTGTCATTTTTGTCATTTTTGTCATTTTTGTCATTTTTGTCATTTTTGTCATTTTTGTCATTTTTGTCATTTTTGTCATTTTTGTCATTTTTGTCATTTTTGTCATTTTTGTCATTTTTGTCATTTTTGTCATTTTTGTCATTTTTGTCATTTTTGTCATTTTTGTCATTTTTGTCATTTTTGTCATTTTTGTCATTTTTGTCATTTTTGTCATTTTTGTCATTTTTGTCATTTTTGTCATTTTTGTCATTTTTGTCATTTTTGTCATTTTTGTCATTTTTGTCATTTTTGTCATTTTTGTCATTTTTGTCATTTTTGTCATTTTTGTCATTTTTGTCATTTTTGTCATTTTTGTCATTTTTGTCATTTTTGTCATTTTTGTCATTTTTGTCATTTTTGTCATTTTTGTCATTTTTGTCATTTTTGTCATTTTTGTCATTTTTGTCATTTTTGTCATTTTTGTCATTTTTGTCATTTTTGTCATTTTTGTCATTTTTGTCATTTTTGTCATTTTTGTCATTTTTGTCATTTTTGTCATTTTTGTCATTTTTGTCATTTTTGTCATTTTTGTCATTTTTGTCATTTTTGTCATTTTTGTCATTTTTGTCATTTTTGTCATTTTTGTCATTTTTGTCATTTTTGTCATTTTTGTCATTTTTGTCATTTTTGTCATTTTTGTCATTTTTGTCATTTTTGTCATTTTTGTCATTTTTGTCATTTTTGTCATTTTTGTCATTTTTGTCATTTTTGTCATTTTTGTCATTTTTGTCATTTTTGTCATTTTTGTCATTTTTGTCATTTTTGTCATTTTTGTCATTTTTGTCATTTTTGTCATTTTTGTCATTTTTGTCATTTTTGTCATTTTTGTCATTTTTGTCATTTTTGTCATTTTTGTCATTTTTGTCATTTTTGTCATTTTTGTCATTTTTGTCATTTTTGTCATTTTTGTCATTTTTGTCATTTTTGTCATTTTTGTCATTTTTGTCATTTTTGTCATTTTTGTCATTTTTGTCATTTTTGTCATTTTTGTCATTTTTGTCATTTTTGTCATTTTTGTCATTTTTGTCATTTTTGTCATTTTTGTCATTTTTGTCATTTTTGTCATTTTTGTCATTTTTGTCATTTTTGTCATTTTTGTCATTTTTGTCATTTTTGTCATTTTTGTCATTTTTGTCATTTTTGTCATTTTTGTCATTTTTGTCATTTTTGTCATTTTTGTCATTTTTGTCATTTTTGTCATTTTTGTCATTTTTGTCATTTTTGTCATTTTTGTCATTTTTGTCATTTTTGTCATTTTTGTCATTTTTGTCATTTTTGTCATTTTTGTCATTTTTGTCATTTTTGTCATTTTTGTCATTTTTGTCATTTTTGTCATTTTTGTCATTTTTGTCATTTTTGTCATTTTTGTCATTTTTGTCATTTTTGTCATTTTTGTCATTTTTGTCATTTTTGTCATTTTTGTCATTTTTGTCATTTTTGTCATTTTTGTCATTTTTGTCATTTTTGTCATTTTTGTCATTTTTGTCATTTTTGTCATTTTTGTCATTTTTGTCATTTTTGTCATTTTTGTCATTTTTGTCATTTTTGTCATTTTTGTCATTTTTGTCATTTTTGTCATTTTTGTCATTTTTGTCATTTTTGTCATTTTTGTCATTTTTGTCATTTTTGTCATTTTTGTCATTTTTGTCATTTTTGTCATTTTTGTCATTTTTGTCATTTTTGTCATTTTTGTCATTTTTGTCATTTTTGTCATTTTTGTCATTTTTGTCATTTTTGTCATTTTTGTCATTTTTGTCATTTTTGTCATTTTTGTCATTTTTGTCATTTTTGTCATTTTTGTCATTTTTGTCATTTTTGTCATTTTTGTCATTTTTGTCATTTTTGTCATTTTTGTCATTTTTGTCATTTTTGTCATTTTTGTCATTTTTGTCATTTTTGTCATTTTTGTCATTTTTGTCATTTTTGTCATTTTTGTCATTTTTGTCATTTTTGTCATTTTTGTCATTTTTGTCATTTTTGTCATTTTTGTCATTTTTGTCATTTTTGTCATTTTTGTCATTTTTGTCATTTTTGTCATTTTTGTCATTTTTGTCATTTTTGTCATTTTTGTCATTTTTGTCATTTTTGTCATTTTTGTCATTTTTGTCATTTTTGTCATTTTTGTCATTTTTGTCATTTTTGTCATTTTTGTCATTTTTGTCATTTTTGTCATTTTTGTCATTTTTGTCATTTTTGTCATTTTTGTCATTTTTGTCATTTTTGTCATTTTTGTCATTTTTGTCATTTTTGTCATTTTTGTCATTTTTGTCATTTTTGTCATTTTTGTCATTTTTGTCATTTTTGTCATTTTTGTCATTTTTGTCATTTTTGTCATTTTTGTCATTTTTGTCATTTTTGTCATTTTTGTCATTTTTGTCATTTTTGTCATTTTTGTCATTTTTGTCATTTTTGTCATTTTTGTCATTTTTGTCATTTTTGTCATTTTTGTCATTTTTGTCATTTTTGTCATTTTTGTCATTTTTGTCATTTTTGTCATTTTTGTCATTTTTGTCATTTTTGTCATTTTTGTCATTTTTGTCATTTTTGTCATTTTTGTCATTTTTGTCATTTTTGTCATTTTTGTCATTTTTGTCATTTTTGTCATTTTTGTCATTTTTGTCATTTTTGTCATTTTTGTCATTTTTGTCATTTTTGTCATTTTTGTCATTTTTGTCATTTTTGTCATTTTTGTCATTTTTGTCATTTTTGTCATTTTTGTCATTTTTGTCATTTTTGTCATTTTTGTCATTTTTGTCATTTTTGTCATTTTTGTCATTTTTGTCATTTTTGTCATTTTTGTCATTTTTGTCATTTTTGTCATTTTTGTCATTTTTGTCATTTTTGTCATTTTTGTCATTTTTGTCATTTTTGTCATTTTTGTCATTTTTGTCATTTTTGTCATTTTTGTCATTTTTGTCATTTTTGTCATTTTTGTCATTTTTGTCATTTTTGTCATTTTTGTCATTTTTGTCATTTTTGTCATTTTTGTCATTTTTGTCATTTTTGTCATTTTTGTCATTTTTGTCATTTTTGTCATTTTTGTCATTTTTGTCATTTTTGTCATTTTTGTCATTTTTGTCATTTTTGTCATTTTTGTCATTTTTGTCATTTTTGTCATTTTTGTCATTTTTGTCATTTTTGTCATTTTTGTCATTTTTGTCATTTTTGTCATTTTTGTCATTTTTGTCATTTTTGTCATTTTTGTCATTTTTGTCATTTTTGTCATTTTTGTCATTTTTGTCATTTTTGTCATTTTTGTCATTTTTGTCATTTTTGTCATTTTTGTCATTTTTGTCATTTTTGTCATTTTTGTCATTTTTGTCATTTTTGTCATTTTTGTCATTTTTGTCATTTTTGTCATTTTTGTCATTTTTGTCATTTTTGTCATTTTTGTCATTTTTGTCATTTTTGTCATTTTTGTCATTTTTGTCATTTTTGTCATTTTTGTCATTTTTGTCATTTTTGTCATTTTTGTCATTTTTGTCATTTTTGTCATTTTTGTCATTTTTGTCATTTTTGTCATTTTTGTCATTTTTGTCATTTTTGTCATTTTTGTCATTTTTGTCATTTTTGTCATTTTTGTCATTTTTGTCATTTTTGTCATTTTTGTCATTTTTGTCATTTTTGTCATTTTTGTCATTTTTGTCATTTTTGTCATTTTTGTCATTTTTGTCATTTTTGTCATTTTTGTCATTTTTGTCATTTTTGTCATTTTTGTCATTTTTGTCATTTTTGTCATTTTTGTCATTTTTGTCATTTTTGTCATTTTTGTCATTTTTGTCATTTTTGTCATTTTTGTCATTTTTGTCATTTTTGTCATTTTTGTCATTTTTGTCATTTTTGTCATTTTTGTCATTTTTGTCATTTTTGTCATTTTTGTCATTTTTGTCATTTTTGTCATTTTTGTCATTTTTGTCATTTTTGTCATTTTTGTCATTTTTGTCATTTTTGTCATTTTTGTCATTTTTGTCATTTTTGTCATTTTTGTCATTTTTGTCATTTTTGTCATTTTTGTCATTTTTGTCATTTTTGTCATTTTTGTCATTTTTGTCATTTTTGTCATTTTTGTCATTTTTGTCATTTTTGTCATTTTTGTCATTTTTGTCATTTTTGTCATTTTTGTCATTTTTGTCATTTTTGTCATTTTTGTCATTTTTGTCATTTTTGTCATTTTTGTCATTTTTGTCATTTTTGTCATTTTTGTCATTTTTGTCATTTTTGTCATTTTTGTCATTTTTGTCATTTTTGTCATTTTTGTCATTTTTGTCATTTTTGTCATTTTTGTCATTTTTGTCATTTTTGTCATTTTTGTCATTTTTGTCATTTTTGTCATTTTTGTCATTTTTGTCATTTTTGTCATTTTTGTCATTTTTGTCATTTTTGTCATTTTTGTCATTTTTGTCATTTTTGTCATTTTTGTCATTTTTGTCATTTTTGTCATTTTTGTCATTTTTGTCATTTTTGTCATTTTTGTCATTTTTGTCATTTTTGTCATTTTTGTCATTTTTGTCATTTTTGTCATTTTTGTCATTTTTGTCATTTTTGTCATTTTTGTCATTTTTGTCATTTTTGTCATTTTTGTCATTTTGTCATTTTTGTCATTTTTGTCATTTTTGTCATTTTTGTCATTTTTGTCATTTTTGTCATTTTTGTCATTTTTGTCATTTTTGTCATTTTTGTCATTTTTGTCATTTTTGTCATTTTTGTCATTTTTGTCATTTTTGTCATTTTTGTCATTTTTGTCATTTTTGTCATTTTTGTCATTTTTGTCATTTTTGTCATTTTTGTCATTTTTGTCATTTTTGTCATTTTTGTCATTTTTGTCATTTTTGTCATTTTTGTCATTTTTGTCATTTTTGTCATTTTTGTCATTTTTGTCATTTTTGTCATTTTTGTCATTTTTGTCATTTTTGTCATTTTTGTCATTTTTGTCATTTTTGTCATTTTTGTCATTTTTGTCATTTTTGTCATTTTTGTCATTTTTGTCATTTTTGTCATTTTTGTCATTTTTGTCATTTTTGTCATTTTTGTCATTTTTGTCATTTTTGTCATTTTTGTCATTTTTGTCATTTTTGTCATTTTTGTCATTTTTGTCATTTTTGTCATTTTTGTCATTTTTGTCATTTTTGTCATTTTTGTCATTTTTGTCATTTTTGTCATTTTTGTCATTTTTGTCATTTTTGTCATTTTTGTCATTTTTGTCATTTTTGTCATTTTTGTCATTTTTGTCATTTTTGTCATTTTTGTCATTTTTGTCATTTTTGTCATTTTTGTCATTTTTGTCATTTTTGTCATTTTTGTCATTTTTGTCATTTTTGTCATTTTTGTCATTTTTGTCATTTTTGTCATTTTTGTCATTTTTGTCATTTTTGTCATTTTTGTCATTTTTGTCATTTTTGTCATTTTTGTCATTTTTGTCATTTTTGTCATTTTTGTCATTTTTGTCATTTTTGTCATTTTTGTCATTTTTGTCATTTTTGTCATTTTTGTCATTTTTGTCATTTTTGTCATTTTTGTCATTTTTGTCATTTTTGTCATTTTTGTCATTTTTGTCATTTTTGTCATTTTTGTCATTTTTGTCATTTTTGTCATTTTTGTCATTTTTGTCATTTTTGTCATTTTTGTCATTTTTGTCATTTTTGTCATTTTTGTCATTTTTGTCATTTTTGTCATTTTTGTCATTTTTGTCATTTTTGTCATTTTTGTCATTTTTGTCATTTTTGTCATTTTTGTCATTTTTGTCATTTTTGTCATTTTTGTCATTTTTGTCATTTTTGTCATTTTTGTCATTTTTGTCATTTTTGTCATTTTTGTCATTTTTGTCATTTTTGTCATTTTTGTCATTTTTGTCATTTTTGTCATTTTTGTCATTTTTGTCATTTTTGTCATTTTTGTCATTTTTGTCATTTTTGTCATTTTTGTCATTTTTGTCATTTTTGTCATTTTTGTCATTTTTGTCATTTTTGTCATTTTTGTCATTTTTGTCATTTTTGTCATTTTTGTCATTTTTGTCATTTTTGTCATTTTTGTCATTTTTGTCATTTTTGTCATTTTTGTCATTTTTGTCATTTTTGTCATTTTTGTCATTTTTGTCATTTTTGTCATTTTTGTCATTTTTGTCATTTTTGTCATTTTTGTCATTTTTGTCATTTTTGTCATTTTTGTCATTTTTGTCATTTTTGTCATTTTTGTCATTTTTGTCATTTTTGTCATTTTTGTCATTTTTGTCATTTTTGTCATTTTTGTCATTTTTGTCATTTTTGTCATTTTTGTCATTTTTGTCATTTTTGTCATTTTTGTCATTTTTGTCATTTTTGTCATTTTTGTCATTTTTGTCATTTTTGTCATTTTTGTCATTTTTGTCATTTTTGTCATTTTTGTCATTTTTGTCATTTTTGTCATTTTTGTCATTTTTGTCATTTTTGTCATTTTTGTCATTTTTGTCATTTTTGTCATTTTTGTCATTTTTGTCATTTTTGTCATTTTTGTCATTTTTGTCATTTTTGTCATTTTTGTCATTTTTGTCATTTTTGTCATTTTTGTCATTTTTGTCATTTTTGTCATTTTTGTCATTTTTGTCATTTTTGTCATTTTTGTCATTTTTGTCATTTTTGTCATTTTTGTCATTTTTGTCATTTTTGTCATTTTTGTCATTTTTGTCATTTTTGTCATTTTTGTCATTTTTGTCATTTTTGTCATTTTTGTCATTTTTGTCATTTTTGTCATTTTTGTCATTTTTGTCATTTTTGTCATTTTTGTCATTTTTGTCATTTTTGTCATTTTTGTCATTTTTGTCATTTTTGTCATTTTTGTCATTTTTGTCATTTTTGTCATTTTTGTCATTTTTGTCATTTTTGTCATTTTTGTCATTTTTGTCATTTTTGTCATTTTTGTCATTTTTGTCATTTTTGTCATTTTTGTCATTTTTGTCATTTTTGTCATTTTTGTCATTTTTGTCATTTTTGTCATTTTTGTCATTTTTGTCATTTTTGTCATTTTTGTCATTTTTGTCATTTTTGTCATTTTTGTCATTTTTGTCATTTTTGTCATTTTTGTCATTTTTGTCATTTTTGTCATTTTTGTCATTTTTGTCATTTTTGTCATTTTTGTCATTTTTGTCATTTTTGTCATTTTTGTCATTTTTGTCATTTTTGTCATTTTTGTCATTTTTGTCATTTTTGTCATTTTTGTCATTTTTGTCATTTTTGTCATTTTTGTCATTTTTGTCATTTTTGTCATTTTTGTCATTTTTGTCATTTTTGTCATTTTTGTCATTTTTGTCATTTTTGTCATTTTTGTCATTTTTGTCATTTTTGTCATTTTTGTCATTTTTGTCATTTTTGTCATTTTTGTCATTTTTGTCATTTTTGTCATTTTTGTCATTTTTGTCATTTTTGTCATTTTTGTCATTTTTGTCATTTTTGTCATTTTTGTCATTTTTGTCATTTTTGTCATTTTTGTCATTTTTGTCATTTTTGTCATTTTTGTCATTTTTGTCATTTTTGTCATTTTTGTCATTTTTGTCATTTTTGTCATTTTTGTCATTTTTGTCATTTTTGTCATTTTTGTCATTTTTGTCATTTTTGTCATTTTTGTCATTTTTGTCATTTTTGTCATTTTTGTCATTTTTGTCATTTTTGTCATTTTTGTCATTTTTGTCATTTTTGTCATTTTTGTCATTTTTGTCATTTTTGTCATTTTTGTCATTTTTGTCATTTTTGTCATTTTTGTCATTTTTGTCATTTTTGTCATTTTTGTCATTTTTGTCATTTTTGTCATTTTTGTCATTTTTGTCATTTTTGTCATTTTTGTCATTTTTGTCATTTTTGTCATTTTTGTCATTTTTGTCATTTTTGTCATTTTTGTCATTTTTGTCATTTTTGTCATTTTTGTCATTTTTGTCATTTTTGTCATTTTTGTCATTTTTGTCATTTTTGTCATTTTTGTCATTTTTGTCATTTTTGTCATTTTTGTCATTTTTGTCATTTTTGTCATTTTTGTCATTTTTGTCATTTTTGTCATTTTTGTCATTTTTGTCATTTTTGTCATTTTTGTCATTTTTGTCATTTTTGTCATTTTTGTCATTTTTGTCATTTTTGTCATTTTTGTCATTTTTGTCATTTTTGTCATTTTTGTCATTTTTGTCATTTTTGTCATTTTTGTCATTTTTGTCATTTTTGTCATTTTTGTCATTTTTGTCATTTTTGTCATTTTTGTCATTTTTGTCATTTTTGTCATTTTTGTCATTTTTGTCATTTTTGTCATTTTTGTCATTTTTGTCATTTTTGTCATTTTTGTCATTTTTGTCATTTTTGTCATTTTTGTCATTTTTGTCATTTTTGTCATTTTTGTCATTTTTGTCATTTTTGTCATTTTTGTCATTTTTGTCATTTTTGTCATTTTTGTCATTTTTGTCATTTTTGTCATTTTTGTCATTTTTGTCATTTTTGTCATTTTTGTCATTTTTGTCATTTTTGTCATTTTTGTCATTTTTGTCATTTTTGTCATTTTTGTCATTTTTGTCATTTTTGTCATTTTTGTCATTTTTGTCATTTTTGTCATTTTTGTCATTTTTGTCATTTTTGTCATTTTTGTCATTTTTGTCATTTTTGTCATTTTTGTCATTTTTGTCATTTTTGTCATTTTTGTCATTTTTGTCATTTTTGTCATTTTTGTCATTTTTGTCATTTTTGTCATTTTTGTCATTTTTGTCATTTTTGTCATTTTTGTCATTTTTGTCATTTTTGTCATTTTTGTCATTTTTGTCATTTTTGTCATTTTTGTCATTTTTGTCATTTTTGTCATTTTTGTCATTTTTGTCATTTTTGTCATTTTTGTCATTTTTGTCATTTTTGTCATTTTTGTCATTTTTGTCATTTTTGTCATTTTTGTCATTTTTGTCATTTTTGTCATTTTTGTCATTTTTGTCATTTTTGTCATTTTTGTCATTTTTGTCATTTTTGTCATTTTTGTCATTTTTGTCATTTTTGTCATTTTTGTCATTTTTGTCATTTTTGTCATTTTTGTCATTTTTGTCATTTTTGTCATTTTTGTCATTTTTGTCATTTTTTTTTTCATTTTTGTCATTTTTGTCATTTTTGTCACTTTTGTGATTTTTTTTTTCATTGCTGACATTTTTGCAATATTATTTCATTTTTTTCAGCGCTTTAAAAAATGCCCATCAACTTTAAATCGCCCGACAAATTGACAGATTCAATTATACGTAATGACTGTTAATAAATTTAAAAAAAATCTCCTAAGTCAAAACAGAAAAAATCCTAAATTTTGAAACAGTATCAATAAAATTAATGACAAAACTCCTCCCCGGGGATGTTACGGTTGGACCTTAGCGACTCTTCGATTTTCCTAGAATAACAGCTAATTTATGGACTGCTTCATAAACAAGAAACTTGAAAGGAACCAACAAAAATAAAATAAAAAACAACCGTTGAATTTTCATTTGCTCGATTGACTCTGACGTAAGATTTGCAAGATCATCCTTAACCTGGATGTGGGATTTGTTTTCCTTTCTTCCTTCTCTATTTTCATTTCGAGAAATAACCATTCCGTTACAAAACTTGAAACAAGGATACGATTTATGTTCGCCAGCTCACAGCTTCAGCTTCAACTTCAGACAGACTGCATGATCTCGCAACTTGGCCGCAGCGAATTAACGCCCCGCTATAAACATAAATTTTTATAAAATTTTATTAGATTACATCTCATTTGTCTCGCATCTGTTTTTTTTGTCTGCCTTTCCCATTTTTGTAAGGTACCAGTGATGATGCTGCTGTGTCTTTTTCATATTTTCGTATGTGTACTCATACATTTGCGTTACTCTCTTTCTATGATCATCATGGCTGGGATGATTTTTTTTGCTGATGGCGTCGTCGTCGTCGTTTATTTTCCAACTTTGTGGCCGACTGTTGGCTGCTGTCTGTTTGCATAGGAGATAAACTTTTCGGGGCAGGAACTCATCATCAATTAGAACCTGGTTTTACCTCTCTGTGTACTACTAATTTATCTTGATGGTTGATTTCTTTGATGTTGAGGTTTTTTTTTCTCTACTTGCTTTCAATATATTTGTCTAGTTTCTGCCAGTGTCGGCTCCATATGGTACTTTTATTTGATGTTAGGGATCAGAAATATATTGTGACTTAAACAAACATAATTTTGAACTCAAAAAATATTATGGTCCAAAATTTTTAGCATTTTTTTTTATTTTTTAATAGAGCTTTGCATTTGATGAGAATTAAACCGTGAGATATTTTAATTTTGAAACACAACAATGATTTGTTTTATATACCATATTTTGTATTCTTCTTTCTTCTGGATTGTGAATAACAACAGTTTGTAATAATCGAGTGATTTTTTTTAAATATTCCTCTCAAACTATGCTACAGATAACTGCCGGAAAAGTGAGCTATGCATGAGTTTTTTCTATTATTATTTTTGACAATTTGTTACATTTGTGGATATTTGTCCTCTTCATCTAGAAACTATTTACATTTTAAATACACCCTAATGGGTTTTATTCTCAAATTCAATAATCCTCGTTTTCAAGAATTAAACATAATTGAAATTCAGAATTCCTTTTAAGCCACTCATAAAAATTCCCTTAGCGTCTTATTGCCCGAATTGCATTTTAGGCAGCGCATACCAAGCTTTGGGATACTTGGGATAGCTGACAATACGTTTTTGACGGATTTCACGCCAAATCTGAGTTGGCATGACCCTCTCTGAATTTAATGAAACTTTGCGGGCATAAAGATCTTACTTAGTAAAGCAACTTAACATATTTAGTTTTCCCAAAAAAAAAAAAATATCTAAACCAACATTTGAAATGGGCCAAATTTTTCAGGCAAAAATTTTATAAACTTTTTTGGCTCGAAAATTGCAATTTCTTCACAAATTTAAAAAATAAAACTCAGTTTCCCCAAAAACTATCATCTCAGAATATGTTGGATTTTTTTAGCCAGGTTATAATAAGACCTACAAGTAGTTCATACATTGCAACTTGTGCATATAAAGGGGAAAATAAATTCAAGCAAAAACTTTTTATGATTTATTTTTGAAAATCATGTAATTTATTTTTTCATTGTAGATTCCCAACTTTTAATTCAATAACTGCTCCGTTGAATGGATTGTTCTGATTTTGAAGAAATAAAAACTTCGATTCTAATAATTGATAGTGAAATATGTGGAAATCCTACACTGAAAAAAATGCAAACTAAAAAATTAAAGTCGATTAAAAAAATGACTGTATCAGAACTCAAGGTTTTTTTTGGTGGTGGGGAATAATGTGGTCAACAGCTCTTCTGAATATCGCAAAATGAGCTCTCTTGATTGAAAAAAGTTTTTCTAACAGTTTTTTTTAATGTTTTTTTTTTAAAATGAAAAACGAAAAACAAATGTTTTGGGTGTATAATGATAAAGCTTAATAAGAAGCAGATCATTATATTGACAACCAGCGACGATGAAAAATGTCATATCAATTCAGCAAACACCTTAGCCATCGCACAGTGGTCCAAAATGCGAAAAACGTGATCGTTGCTTATAACTTTTTTAGGTCACATTTTAGCATTTCGGTGTCTTCGGAGAAGTTTGTCAGTAAAATCAGCTCTATAATAAAAAACTATTATTTTTCTGATTAATCGCCCTACAAGTGAGATAAAATTTCTAACTTCTCTGTTATAAGTTTTAGCTCTTTGATGTCTTCGACAAACTTGTTAAAAATCAAATTTTCTACAACTTTGTCTCAGATGCCAAGTTTCTAAAATAATTATTATCCGAGATATCGGCCAAATAAGAAACTTAACCTCTTAAAATCAGTTTTTTAATAATAACTTTTTTCAGTAAATTTTAAGTTTAATAAAATGTTCCACAAAGTTGTTTGTCTTACTAAAATACACCACTTTGTTGAACATTTCATGTTTGTAAAATGTGATACTGCAGAGCTATGTTAAAAAGATTACCGAAAATAGGGCTTTTTCACGCCTTATTTTACAAACACCGGGCAACATCGGGCAGCCCGCTTTAGATGCAAAATAAAGTCGAAGATTTCGTCTACAAGATGCAGGTAAAATCGTCAGTATCCACTTGTATCCAAGCGAGATACATCAATTTTACTTTTCCAAGTTTGCATTGAAATCAACGATTTCTATGAAAGCACATACAGCGCATTCTACTACGTGTGTTTTCTTCTAGTTTTTCCCCGCGCGATGTCAGAAGCAAAGGTTTGGAAGCGCATTTGTATTATTAGTACCTACAGGTTATTGTGTGTTCAATTGAAATAGATATCTTCTACAAGCTGGAGATGCTAATAATACAAATGCGCTTCCAGACCTTTGCTCAATGCAAACTTGGAAAAGTAAAATTGATGTATCTCGCTTGGATACAAGTGGATACTGACGATTTTACCTGCATCTTGTAGACGAAATCTTCGACTTTATTTTGCATCTAAAGCGGGCTGCCCGATGTTGCCCGGTGTTTGTAAAATAAGGCGTGAAAAAGCCCTATTTTCGGTAATCTTTTTAACATAGCTCTGCAGTATCACATTTTACAAACATGAAATGTTCAACAAAGTGGTGTATTTTAGTAAGACAAACAACTTTGTGGAACATTTTATTAAACTTAAAATTTACTGAAAAAAGTTATTATTAAAAAACTGATTTTAAGAGGTTAAGTTTCTTATTTGGCCGATATCTCGGATAATAATTATTTTAGAAACTTGGCATCTGAGACAAAGTTGTAGAAAATTTGATTTTTAACAAGTTTGTCGAAGACATCAAAGAGCTAAAACTTATAACAGAGAAGTTAGAAATTTTATCTCACTTGTAGGGCGATTAATCAGAAAAATAATAGTTTTTTATTATAGAGCTGATTTTACTGACAAACTTCTCCGAAGACACCGAAATGCTAAAATGTGACCTAAAAAAGTTATAAGCAACGATCACGTTTTTCGCATTTTGAACCACTGTGCATCGTCAGCTTGGGATGCCAGGTTTTAAGGATAAAAAATCAGGGCAATTATAAAAAAGTCTGTGTATGTCTGTGCACAAGGAAGTTCACAAATTTAGTACCAACAACAATTTTGACAATGCGTGTGAGTTTGGTTTTGGTGTGGTGTAATAGTTTCCTACCACGTATAATGCCGATTTAATAAAAAAAAAGCTTTAAGGAATGATTGGTGAAAACCAACACGGAGAAAAAAGACCACAGTTGTTCCAATTATTTCAGCTGGTTATACCAACATCAAAGTGTAGTTGATTTTTCTGGCATCCAACTATAAATATAATAGACTCAAATTCAAACTGATGATTGACTTTACGCAATCGCAATGATTTTAGTTATTCAACTATAAATATAATAGATTCAACTATACGCATCTGGTTTACCTCTAATATTTCACTATAAACATGATAGATTCAACTGTAGTGGTATAATTTATTCAACCGTAAATATGATAGATTCAACTGCAAATGTATGATTGATTCTAGGTATTGAACTATAAATATGTAAAGCAAATTAAACTACATATATTTTTATGATTTATTGTATGCTACTTGAATACTATGGTGTTCATCCGTGTTCATCAGCAAAACAAATTGTAAGTATGAGACCATGTACGTGTTCCCTGCAGCGATCGTAGTGCTGTTTTTAGGGCTCAGCCGTTCCTGACGTCGGTGGCAAAGCTCAAACGCTCTCTAGCGATGGGGAAACATTTTCCTCTACCAGTTCCTGGCAGCGGTCGTGTAGTTGGCCGACAGTTTCTGGAATTGGGAGAGATACACCTACTCTGACTGCTCGCGAATTCGACGTGGGTCTCGACGATCCTTTACGTGATCCTGGTAGGACTCCAAAGGAAACTAGCATTGGTAAGTCAGCGTATGATAGATTGATGTCATGATATTGAGTGAACTTTCTCCCCACAAGGTCAATCTTCGCCGAGTGCAGAAGCACGGACTTCTGAGGACATCTTCCGGGACCGATTAGTTAAGACGCACAATTTGCTAGGCAACCATGCATCAAGATGCAAAAAAAAACAACAGTGGATATCGGGATTTCCGGTCAGTTTTCTTGCATCGTGGTGGCTTAAACGAACTAGATGCAAAATGCTGAAATAATCAATTAAAAGAAAAAAAACGTAGTCATAAAATTATTCCGAAAAATAACATTTTAAGATATGATAACTTCCAATGCAACCAGAATTCAAATTTGCATTATTTATAGTTCAACTCATTGATCAATCATAGAAACATAATTGAAACTATCATATCTATAATCAGTGTTCGGCATCGCCAACTGAAAAATTAACGCCGCTAATTACATCGCTAACTCATAAAAAGTTAGCGAACGCTAATTTAATACGCTAAATGTGCCGAAAAAGTTATCGCTTTAAGCTTGAAGCGCTAATCGCCAATCGCTAACTGTTGACCAACATTAAGGCCAGAACAAATATCAAATACTTCTTTAGCCACGCCCTTTACATTTTTACAACTCCCCAAGAGGAAATAAATAAAGTTTCAAGTATTTCATCAAAAATTAGGTAAATTTATCGAACTTTTATAAAATTATATTAGCAAACCCCAAATGTCAAAGATAGGCATTTTAACAAATCTCTGTGTTCTACAAATGAAAACAACCAAATTTTCGAACAATTACAAGAGTAAAAGAACAGAATGTGGAAAATGGGAGCTATATCTTTTTTTTTTTTTATTAAAATTTTGGTTAAAAATTTACTCGATTTATCGGTTTTGTGCAAAGTAGATAGTATGCAATTTAGCAGCAAACAATCTGTTGTGTAATTCATTCCATTTTGTTGTTTTTGGCATTATTTTATACTATCCTCATTTAAAAATCTTTAACCTGTTTTCCCCTTTTTCAAACTTGCAGGAGCATTGTCAAACGTGAACATTTATACAATTTCTATTTGAATTTAAACCGAAGGCTACAGTGGCGATTTATATGAATTGATCTGTAAAATCTCTGAAAAACTGTATTGTGAAAAGTAAATATCTCAGCCACTCGAAATCAAATGCTGATGAAGAGATGTTAAAATAGTTTTATATTGTTTAACACCGTTTATTGTTATCTTCTTCTGTAAATGTTTCGAAAATAAAGGGCTTAAAGAGAGAAAAACCACACTAAATACATCTTATCTCGAGTACGCGTTCCTCCAATCAATTCAATTAAGCAATCGGACTGCTGTCCAATGTCACCTTAAATTGATTAATGAAAAATAGTTTATTCTATCACTAATAATTCGAGAGATTGGTACAAATATACGGGAGTTAGCGATCTTCAATTAGCGGAACCGAAAAATAGTGGAACTTTTTATTTCGCTAAAACAATCAAAACTTAGCGGCAAAATCAAACCGCTAGCAAAAAGTTAGCGGACTAACTAGCGGATTAGCGCTTTTTTACCGAACACTGTCTATAATTAAATCAATCATTTTATTAAAGTTGAATCTATCATATTTATGATTTAATCAATCATATTATTATAGTTGAATCAACTATAATTATCGTTGAATGTATGACATCAATCGTACATTATAGTTGAATCTATTATATTTATAGTTGAATGCACAAAATCAATCATACAACTAAAGTTGAGTGTATGTATTATATATTTATATTTGCGTTTTTAAGACAAATCTGGGCAACTGGCTACCCAGTTGGCAACCCTTTCTGTTGTCTGGTTGTCTGATGTCTGGTCAAAATGAATTGTTGTCAGTTAATGTCACCGGCGCTGATGTTGACGAAAACTACGGGTTGGATATTCAGCGACAATAGTAATCCGTTGACTCTGGGCATATTTAAAAATAAGAACTAACATAAAACATCATCTCATCGAAAGCATCCTCCTTACTGATACCGGATGCGTCAAATACCGTCAAACGGGGCATCATGCAACAGCGGGGTTCGATGCAACATTTATATAACACTACATTAAATCAATTTTTTATTTAATGTATTGTAATAAAGTTATCTTTTAATGATCACAAAATGATGATGACATAATTTCTCACATCTTAAGCTAGTTTTCTTAAGTTTTTTATTTTTACGTGAAATTTGAAAAATCGAGCAATAAATGTACAAATTGTTACATTTTTTTTATACCGAAAAAAACTTTACCCAGTATGACGGATCGGCTTGATAATATTACCTACAAACTTTTTACTGTTTTCCTCATGTTATACCAACATTGTTGGTGTAAAAATATTTTTCGAACAATCACCCAATTTTTTTAAATAAATATTTTTAAAATTCCGTTAGGTGTCTGGGGTTAAATGCAACAAAATGCAAATCAAAGAAATACCTTGTAAATCTCGTTTCCATGTGTTGGAATATGAATGTTTTGCATCACGCGTTTGTAAACATTGGAATTTCATTCATACAAACATTTATTTTAATGATTTCAGCTTTTGGAATTTTTCGTAGTATTATTTAACCCCTAAATGTATGCAGCATCTTCATTTTCAGAAAAAATGTGAAAATTAGTTATCACAGACCCAAAAACTACTGCAATTGGTGTTGTCATGCGTAATGATCTTTTAGGCATCGCTAATATATTAAAAACTATAAATTTTCGTACGTGTTAATAAGATTTTTCATTAAACACAAAGTTTGTTGCAAGTTACCCCATTTTCTAAGGAGGGTGAAAATCGCATGTTTTTAGAAAATTAAAAAAAACTCAAGAAACCTATAATTTTTCTAACTACGCCAATTTGATACCCCAGCATCCTTAAAACTTTTGATGCATAAGGGGTAGGATTAATTGTGAACATAAGTTTTTTAGAAGCCATTGAAGTTGAAAATTGTTGCATGTTGCCCCAGTTGACGGTACATTTTTCCTCACTGCTTGTGTGATTTGCGATGATTTTTTTTTGTCCATAATCCTCATGATGAAATTGGTGACACATTCAATGTCAATACGATACTGTTGAACTGCAGTGATGGAGCTGAGAAAAAAAACTAGTGTAAAGTAAAGTCAACAAAGAAAAACGCTGTGATCTAAATTTATAATTTTCAATTGAATATTCTGCTTGATACTGCTGCATTTTGCGAACATTCCTTGCCACTTGTTGATGGTTTTGGACTTTGAAGTCTTTTCAAATCATTTTCTTAATGTAAAACTGTTTAGTTTGAGGAATAATTCTGTAAATGCTTGCAATGACCAGCAATTGAAGCCCCCAACGCAGACATAGATTCGTAACTCTCAGCTCAAACCCACCAAACCCCTCAGCTTGGAGCGTTTCCAAAGTTCGAACAAAAGCAGTAGAAGCTAATGGGTCCAAATGATGTGATAATTGCCATAGCAAAGCAGAGATTAACTTCATCATCCATAATCAAATAGTAGGCGGGTTGAAGTTTTTAAAACCAATACCCAGCGATCAAATGTGCGCGCGCATACGTATAGTCTTTAATCGTCCGGTGGTTGGTGGCCATTTTTTTCCGTCCGTCCGTTTCTTGGGGTCTCTCTCTTGTTTTTGGCTTCCTAAATCGCAGGGCCTACTTTGGGTGCTGGTGAATTATCGTTTGTTGAACCCACGTGCTCCGGCTTTCGGGGCAGTTTTGGAGCCCTGAATCCACTTACGGTTTTGTGGCCGCGCGGTAACCGTGAAACGTCGGATTCGGAGCTAGTAATTTCGCTTCCGGTCAGGAAGTGCCAGCAAACGGAATCGACCAGCTCCGGTCCGAGAAGAACTCGATGGCTGGCTGGCTGGCGGCATCTTGGGTGATTTCCGAGTTACCGTATGGGTTTGATGGATTGGGCAGTCTTTATTTCCCGCTTCTATCTAGGTGTAAGCATTTCTGGTATTGGCCCGAGAGACCCCCGTGAGGTTTCCCGTCGTTTCGGGCTGATCCGTGGCTAGTTTTGCTGCCAAGTTATGTGAGAAAACAGTGACTCGCTTCAATATTGGGTTCACTTAGGGTTTTTTGTTCAACTGCCGCTATTGCCAGTAGGCTCCCTACAACAGATGGTTGATTACGGTGGGCAGATTTAATAGTTAAAAGTTCGCAGTTCGGTTTCGGAAAACGGTAATGTGACCTCCATCCATTGATTGATCACTTGAAGATCAATTTGTAGGCCCACGGGCTTTGCACGGTGGCATCTAGCGCCGAAGAGAAATTGTGAGAAATGACAGTTGTTGTATCGAGCAGCAAAATGTGGCTGTTCGATTATTGGGGATTATTTCGATGATCTGACAAACTTTCTATTTTTTTGTAAATTTTTTTGTAAACATTTGGAAATATTGAAGACACAAAACAAATATTAATCAATCTATTTGAAAACTGTTGAAAAAGGAATCTTTGCTGCCTCAATAAAGAATCAAGATATCAATTTAATGTGGAGCTTCATTAGCGGGATACTCAAGGACGTTACTGGTTTTCAGACCCCTCTTGGAGGGACAATATTATGATGAGCTGAGGCCGCCATTACCCGTCATTTTGCTATGTCCTCGTCCTCGTCATCCTCGTGATGATTATGAGCCGGTGAAAAATAAGAGCCCTCGTTGTTCCAGGCTCTCGCTTGAATGAAGCCTCTGATGAATGGCGCTGATTGCAGCTCCCATAGACTAGAGGGACGTTATATCTATTTACAAACATGTACCAACGTTTGTTCATCAGCCACGCCGTCGTCCTCGCTGTTCCATTATCCTTGCGCTTTGCAATATTTGTAGTTCCAGTAGCAGTCGGTAGATCCTGCCAGCAGTAAGGGCACGGTTCAATGGTTGAGAACAGTAGTTTGGATCGAGAGATAGAGAGACAGCAAAGAAAAAAAGGAGGACCATCGGCATCATCATCATCATCAAGCAGGAATGCCGCCTCTCAAGAGGACCGTCCTCAACAGCCATAGGGCGTTCAATATCTGTGGTGCAAGACCAACCCAATAGTGAAGGAAGGTACAATATTGCGCATCCCGGACTACTGCATAATCCGGACTAATCTGACCCTCCTCTATCTCCCTCGGAGTTACTGACACCCCCTCAAGCCGAGGCATTCAATCCATCCATCTATCCGCATGTCCCCTTGGCTTACAGGATTTCGTTCACCGGATTGTGTGTTAATGAAAAATTGTTAATAACTGCTCTTCAGCTTCGGAAAGCCAGCAGCAATTTGTAGGGCACACACTTACACATACCTACATACAAACATTCATCTCTCGAGCTCGAGCACCAAACGGATAGGAATGAATTGAAATATTTCTATTAGTTCACGGTTCAATAATATTCTTCCGTGCCGAGAGAATTGAAGAGCAGTGGCTTGGAATGTTTTTCCCTTCGTGTACTTCCCACGGCCCACCCTAGTCCAGGTCCTATCGTCGCTTTGTGGCCACTCCGAGTATGCAATTCCAATCGGGGCTTTAGTATATAACGGCAGATGGACACTACTCATGTAATCCTACCCGATTCAAACCAGCCTATCTCCTTTAACGTGGTGATATTAAAACTCTGGTCGTCATTTTGGTACAAAACTTTTACAATCTTACCAGTAAGTGTATTGTATGTCCTGCGAAAAAATGTCCATGAACTCAAACCAATCGTAGTAGCCCTTGTTGAGCATTTTTTTGAATATCAGTCGTAATGTTTGCTATGATTTGATAGAATTTCCCTTGAAAAATGCATTTTAGAAAAAAAAAATGAGAAAAAAAATCCTGAAATCGTACATGAAATTTTTGTTAAAAAAAAATGTTATGAAATTAATTTAGAGAAGATAAAAATTATCAGAACATATAAATTTTTCTGTTCAAAATTTCGTTGTCGATCAACCCAAATAATAACAAAGGGCATGGTTTTTTTTAATAACTAAAAAAACGTGTCATTTTAATTTATGATTCGGCAATGTTTATGCAAATGTTACAGAGAATATTCAATGTAACGGAATCAAACGCAATACCTTCAGTGAAATTTATCAACATGTCGCAAAAAGCCGATGGCGAGACTTTTGTTTGACGCCACCCATCAGATTTTGTACAGTCACCTGATCCTCCTTCTTCGGCGAAATACGCCAGTTTGCTTTGAACTGCTTCTCGCTGCTTACAATTTTAAGGGTCTTCTTACGGTTTTACTTAACTAAATTTTCCAATTGGGAGAAGTTCTGGTGTGTTGAGAGGGTTCTTATCCTTGGGCACAATCTGAATGTTGTTAGCGGCATACCACTCCATGACCTTTTTTTCCTGGCCTGGCTGGATGCCAAATCCGGCCAAAATAGCATAGAAAAGTCATTTTTTTTTTTTAGAAAAGGCAGCGAACGATTTGAAGACACTTTTTCAAGTAAATTTCCTGGGTGACGATCCCGGATGCAACGAAAATGTCGCTTTAAAAGCCTCAGGTACAGATAGCTTCCCAAACGAGATATTTCTTGACAAACTTAGATAGTTTAATATGCTTGAAAATGTCTTCCACCTTTCCCCATTCGGTTACTGTATTAAAATCTTGTCCCGGAAGCTGTCTGAAGTCTGCCTTGACGTGAGTTTTGTCGTCCATTACCAAGCAATCCAAATTTGTCAACAATGTCATATACAGCTTCCGAGATATTGTTTTTGCCGTAAGGTATTTCTTTCCATTGCGATTAGAAGTCACTACCTTCTTATAAGTCGATAGTCCAGATCTTTTTTATGCTTTATTCACGGATGTAGACTTTATTCCCAATTTATGGGCGACATCTCGAACGAAGGGATTGGAGTTTCGCTTGAAAGTGCTAGCCACTCTTTTGTTCGTCACTGCAGCTTCCGGATTTCGATTTCCTCCTGATCCCGGCTAACCTAGTTGTCGAAATACTTCTCCAAACACTTTTGCCAAATTAAACGATTTTGCTATTTCTGCGTGCGTGTAGTTTCACGACGCATGTACAAAATTTGGATTCGTAGCTCCTCTTGCTTGGACGCCATTTTGAAAACTAGACCTTAATGTCAAATGCCAAATAGAAGCGCACACACCTACAAATTGAGGGGTGTTAAGGTTTTTTTTTATTCGAATAATTAGAAAAAAAATACGGCGAATTTAAGTTGCCCAGTTAACATGAAATCGTAAAAGAAATGATAATCCAAATCGAATATTAAGACATTTTCAATTACCGTAATCCGGGGTAAGATTGATCACTTTTTTCAATATGTTTCGATTATTTTATCTGTTAAGGGGAAGGTTGCATATTTTTAAAACCAGTAGATACTGGACTCCTATGAACGTAAAACATGGATGCAGAAATTTATTAGACTATTTTAAATTTGATTTAAAAATCGTCTTCGTCTCTGTTCAGAATTTGATCATTTGGGGTTACATTGATCAGTCTCTATTTTGACTGTTTTAACGAGTTTTCTTGATCGAAAAGGATACAAAACACCTTCATAATATTTACATACATATGCTAGTTTATCAATTTAACCTTGATTTTTAACGTTTTATTTTAAAAATATTTTTAATCGAAAAAAGAACTATGATGCTGCCTACATTTAGGGGCAAAAATTGTAATAATTGCTAAATAGTTTGAATTTCAAAATAAAAATGAAATTTTACCTTCACACATTCCCCTAGGCCCTTCTACTATTTCCATTTTCATTTTTTCTTCAAAGTTAACGATTTGATAAGGTTTCTATCCATTTCTCCAATACGGGTTATCTCTTGGAAAATGTAATTATTTTTTAAATGTCAAAAAATTATCATTAAATGACTATAAAATAGAACTATAACTGTTCATATACAAAGAAAAAAAGTTGTTCTTTCCCATTAAAAACCCCGTTTGATTCTAAATGGTTTTTGGTATCATCAGGAGAGTTGTTTGTTTGCGAACCTTTGAAAAATAGATATTTTAAGATTTTGAAATAAGATTTTTACTAACAGAAAAAAATAATTCAAATACAAACCAAATTTTGTCTATTTAATAATCAATTTATAGGCTTTCAAACGTAGAAAACAGTTTTCAAAAATTCAAACTATAGACTAAGTTATTGATGATAATGTGGAAAAGTTTATTATTGGTCAAATTTACCCCGGTGATCAATGTTACCCCGTTTTACGGTACCATCGTAAACCCGTTGGTATTGAGGGATTTTCTACCATTCATTTACCACAAGCTTTGCCCAAAATAAGTTGAATCGGATAGCAGTTTAGTAAATTCGTAAAAATGTCTCTAAAAAGTTGATAATATGCTAATTCGACATTAACGATTTGAGTTGTCTAAAAGTGAACTGATTTACGGGCGGTCCTTAACCTTCCAAAGTCGTTCGCAAAATTTCCGTTTCGGGGAAATTTGAGTTGTAGTTTTATGGCGTTCTCCTGGCTGTAATTGTTAACCGATTTTGATCATATTATATTCATTGTGTAGGTATTTAATTCTCATTACTCAACATTTCAAAATAAAGTCGATATGTATAATCTGGTTATCAGAAAGCAAAAAGTCCGATAAATCAATTTTATTTTTAAAATTCTCGTAACTTCTGACAGCTTTCCTGCATTTAAGTGTTTCATTGATGTTTGAAATTAACAAGAATCCATCTATCCGACAATATATAGATATGTTGGGGTCCAATGAAAGTTTTGACCGCTATCTCAGATCTTCCGGTAGAAAAAAATCTTACTTTAAAAAAACGGCATCCAATTTTGGCTTTTCTAGGCTGTATTTCGTTTCCCAATGATCCGATGTTCAAAAATCAAATTTTAATTTTGTGTCGTTAATTTGATCATCATTTTCGTAGAACATACTTGGTCTGTCAAAATTCCAAGTTCTTCAGTATATTGCAATGAAGATAAAGATGTTTGAAATATACGATTCGGGTCATATTGACCCGAACGGCTTTGGAGGGTTAAATTGACACTCTATCCGGTCTCTCCCTTTCTTCCTTTGACCGGTTCGTAAAATGGAAATCTTACCTTTAGAGCTATTGTGTTGATCATTAGACTGAGTCGATTTAGGGTCATTTTGGAATTTCTCAAACCCTGGGGTCTAAAAAGCTTTGTATTGGTCTAAAACTCATCCATGATTTTTTGCAAAATTTTTAAGTAACGTTTACATGAGAAAATTTGAACTTTTAGGTTTGTATGGGAAAATTGAATATTTTGTAATGAAAAATCAACATCATTTTTGTTTCTTCTGTGGAACTGAGCCAGCTTATGGTTTTTATGCAAATTTATAAAATTCCTAAAGAAAATTTTCCGCTGAACAACTTTGTCGAGAACCGTAACTTCGTATCTTATTAGGAAAAAAAAAGTTATTTGCTGTTTAACAGGGGTATGTCTTTTCGCACTGATAAACAATAAATTCAATTGACATCCCTGCAGAGTGCTAGCGAGGTATTGCGTCACTACTTTCCATGCAACACTTCGCGAGGCTCAAGCAGTGATGTCAATTGTTTATCAGTGCAAATAGACATACCCCTGTTAAACAGCTAGTAACTTTTTTTCCTAATAAGATACGAAGTTACGGTTCTCGACAAAGTTGTTCAGCGGAAAATTTTCTTTAGGAATTTTATAAATTGACATAAAAACCATAAGCTGGCTCGGTTCCACAGAAGAAACAAAAGTGATGTTGATTTTCCAGTACAAAATATTCAATTTTCCCATACAAACCTAAAAGTTCAAATTTACTCATGTAAACGTTACTTAAAAATTTTGCAAATAATCATGGATGAGTTTTAGACCAATACAAAGCTTTTTAGACCCCAGGGTTTGAGAAATTCCAAAATGACCCCAAATCGACTCAGTCTATTGATCATATCAACTGATGGGTTAGCATCGTGGTAAGATATCGACAGCGAACTCGGAGGATTGGAGTTCAAATATCGGTCGAGGATTTTTTTTTGTGGGGAAATAGAATCGATGGAAACTTGTCATTGTAGATATGTATGTCACCTCCAATGTTGTAGCTATATGCTATTTTGGTAAGTTTAATACAATCTTTCCTTCTGGTATTTTTTTTTTTGAATAATTCTGTTCTTTCTGCGATATACCGTCAACTGGGGCAACATGCAACAATTTTCAACTTCAACGGCGTCTAAAAAACTTATGTTCACAATTAATCCTACCCCTTATGCATCAAAAGTTTTAAGGATGCTGGGGTATCAAATTGGCTTAGTTAGAAAAATTATAGGTTTCTTCAGTTATTTTAAATTTTCTAAAATCGTGCGATTTTCACCCTCCTTAGAAAATGGGGTAACTTGCAACAAACTTTGTTTTTAATTATAAATCTTATGAACACGTACGAAAATTTATAGTTTTTAATATATTAGCGATGCCTTAAAGATCATTACGCATGACAACACCAATTGCAGTAGATTTTGGGTCTGTAATAACTAATATTCACATTTTTTCTGAAAATGAAGATGCTGCATACATTTAGGGGTTAAATAATACTACGGAAAATTCTAAAAGCTGAAATCATTAAAATAAATGTTTGGATGAATGAAATTACAATGTTTACAAACGCGTATTTCTTTGATTTGCATTTTGTTGCATTTAACCCCAGACACCTAACGGAATTTTAAAAATATTTATTTAAAAAAATTGGGTGATTGTTCGAATAATATTTTTACACCAACAATGTTGGTATAACATGAGGAAACCAGTAAAAAGTTTGTAGGTAATATTATCAAGCCGATCCGTCATACTGGGTAAAGTTTTTTTTCGGCATAAAAAAATGTTAAAATTTGTACATTTATTGCTCGATTTTTCAAATTTTACATAAAAATAAAAAACTTAAGAAAACTAGCTTAAGATGTGAGAAATTATGTCATCATCATTTTGTGATCATTAAAAAATAACTTTATTACAATACATTAAATTACAAATTGATTTAATGTAGTGTTATATAAATGTTGCATCCAACCCCGCCGTTGCATGATGTCCCGTTTGACGGTACCTTCTAAAATGTTTGCTGGGTGACCACTTGTTGATCCGAACACCCTTTAAATATGACTGAATCAATATTTTTCGGCAGCTCTAGGTGACTCATGTCTCTTTAAATTTACTCAGGAACTTCTATCGTCTTTTGGATGGTTAAAATATCGATAACGAAACTTCTAAGCGCTTTTAAAGCTACTTCTAACCAAAGATCTCATAGTTCCTCAATATTGAGCATGAAAAGTTCACATCAGGCTGAATAAATAATACACGAGATAACTTAAACGAACTTTCAAAGAACCTTAAACACAATTTTTTGCTTTACATTTCAAAGTCCATTTATCTTTATCGAGCGTGCTTTTGAACTTTTAACGAACTTTTTGGTTCCATTTGAAACAAAATAAAAAAATTTCCGAGATTTCAGTTGTTTTTGCCTCAACATTGATATTAAATCTTTATTCGAGGGATGATGAAAACATTTCATTTATCCTTTTTTTTAGAAATTATTCACGACTGATTCAAAGATTTTATTATGGTCATCGGTCATTACCATTTTATTGAAAGAATTTGTAATATTGAAATTATTATCCGTTTATAATTTCAATCTTACAAAAAGTCAAAGACCGACCAAAGTCTAGACCGCATGGCTTGAACTGGCTCAGCAATAGGAAAGCTTCACCAGAGCCATGTGGTCTAGACTTTTTGTCCGATTGGGAAGCACGTGCTTTACCAATCCATCGGGTTGGATGTATGGGTGAACGTAATTAGGACTCTCGCTTTTACTTCTCTCAGCCATTCAACTGATGCGGGACAAAGGGTTTAGAACGCACCTTTGAAGCTTTTCATTAAATATGCTCTTGGCTCAATTTAAACATCTATTAATTTTCTTCTATTAAGTACCTGCTTTATCTATCCGAGATTTAATTTCAATCTTTAATTCTTGTATCAAGAATTTTCGTCGTAACGATCAGCGCAATGCCATTAAACTTAGCATATAACAACATTTTCCGAATTTCCATCGTAGTTTTATATTTTAGATCTTTTTCATCATCTCATCATCATCATGAGGAGGGTAATCAAAGTCGCATAGGTATTTGATGGTGTGCATTCAAAGTTCACATTTGGCTGAATAAAAGGTACTCGAGAGAAATGACAACAATTATTTATAAGTACTCAATTTATCAAATCCAAAGAAATATCATTGAACATTTTTGTGCGTTCCGAGTGACTTACACAATTCGAAAATCATGTTAAAAAATCGTGCTTTCTAATGAACTTCTAGCAAACTTTTTAGTTCCATGCGGAACTTCTAACGAAGTTTTAAGTTCCTTGCGGAACTTCTATAGAACTTGGGTGCTGTTCGAATTGTGTCGAAATCTTCCACTTAAATTTTTCGCATTCGCTTAGACAGTAACAGTTCAATCTATCATGTTCATCTGTTTTTTTTTTTCCAAAAAATAAAAAGTATCTTTTTTCCTACGTCGATGATGAATTGGACAATAATGGTTGGAGGGAGCAACGTTAAAATGTTGTTGAATTTGTTTCTGCAGCTCTTGAATGTAATGGAAAACCAGCTTTTTTTTTCAGGTTGCTGCAGTTTTCTATGAATTTATAAGATGATTTCATACGACGTAAAGAAAGCTCACGAGAGATTTGCTGGTTGTTTTGAAAATATATAATGATTCGTCAAGACTCTACTCCTGAAGAAAAAAACGACAATTTTAAAAACGATTATATTTGAAGTTCAATCTCATGATACTTTTGCTTCGTTTTAGTTAGATTTTTTCAGCAGAAATTCCAGTAAAAACGTTTTATTAGTTGTACAAAAATAATCAGGTTTTGCTCGAAACAGTTGAATCCTTGATATTTTAATCAATTTCTTTCAAAAAAGAAGTAATGGTCCAAAAAGTAGCAGAAATTGAAGGAGGAGGATGCAGTCACCCAAAATATAGATTTTAGGAAGTAAAGCTGAGTTCTTGTAGAATTGGGGCACTTTCTTTTACTGATAGCTCATTACTAAGAATCGGACTATCAATCGGACATTTTGCTGCCTGTCAAAAGTTCTATGAGAACTATTTTTTTTTTTCAAAATTTTAAATGCACGCCTTTC
Source organism: Uranotaenia lowii (assembly GCF_029784155.1). Classification (NCBI taxonomy): domain Eukaryota; kingdom Metazoa; phylum Arthropoda; class Insecta; order Diptera; family Culicidae; genus Uranotaenia; species Uranotaenia lowii. Next base: position 340,235,588 of record NC_073693.1, read on the forward strand.
TGAGATATTTACGATGCAAGAGAAAAAGAAAAAATATATTTTGCACAATTTCCTTCAAAATCCATCATTTTCAAATTGATAGCTGACAAAACCATTGATTATTCAAAGAATTACTTTATGTGAGTGGTGGAAAAGTATGCAAATACTGTCAAAAATGTCCACAAAGTTCAAATTAAGCATTCGAGTGAAGCACATGAACGGCAACAACGGTTAAGGGTCATCAGGGAAGTCAAGTCTCATACCAGAATTTTTAATTTTTAATAAGTGAAAAACTAAGTGTAGCTCGCTGAAATTTCAAAAAAAAATTATTCCGATAAGCCGAAAGTGTTGCCTAGTTATGAGTCATCCAAACCTACCCTCAAACAACAAGTTTTTGGTAATCCAGAGCTAGTAAGCTGTATACCCGGTACCGAGGCAATATCACAGATGATTTCTTATGGACGACAAAACTTATGAAAAACCCTATTTCAAACGAGTTCCAGCGATTCAATCCTATAACATTTCTGCTCGTGGCAAGGTCCAGATTTGCAGATTTGAATTTGTATTTGCTAGTTTTTGTTTTTGTTTTTTTTTAATGTCTTTATTATAGAGATTTTCAGCTTTCAGCTGGTTCATCTCTTGTTTTTGCTAGTTGTTTTGTATAAAATAAAACGATTTGCCAACATTCTGCTCCTGTGGAAAAGTACAACAATTTTTAAAACTAAAGCTTTGGTTTTCGCAGGTTTTCAAAAGCCAAAAAAAAAGTAATCTTGTCCATACCCTTCGCAGCCTACGATCTATACTAACCGAGTGGGCTTGTGATATAGCTCAGTTGGCAAGTCTGTTGTCTCCTGAGCCGATGTCCGCGAGTTCGAGCCCAAGAGTAAACATCGAACACAGGTGTACCGGATAAGTTTTTCAATAACGATCCGCCAACTGCAACGTTGATAAAGTCGCGAATGCCATAAAGATGGTAAAACGACTATAATCGAAACAAAATAAAAAAACTAACCGAGTATTATTTGAATTCATCTCATGATGGTTTTACTTCGTTATTGACAGATTTTTCCAGCAGAAATTCCATTTAAAACGCTTTTAAATAGCTCAAAAATTATCAAGTTTTGTTACTTTCGGAACAGCTGTATCCATTAAATTGCCCTTAGTTCTTTTTAAAAGTTAAGTATGAACTAAGCTTTATGCTTGGAAAATAAATTTTGCTTGAGCAATTAAAAACAAAAAAAAACATCCACAAAAACTCTCGACAGGAATAAAATATCACTCGAAAGTTGGAGCAAGGGATTAAAATTTATCATTTTAGCTCTCCGACTGATTTTTCATGTCCTTTGAATTCTCTGCTTTATGCAATTGAAATTGTAAAAAAAACCTACTTCGGATTAGATGATCCTTCGCAACGGACACGCTCGAACTAGTCCAGAGGATGCCATTGTAGGTTCCGCTTGCCCGAAACAACAAATTGCAATAACATTGCAATTAGGATTTTTCCCCTGTTCTTCTTTCGCAAGTCTGGTCCTAGCTGTTCCTCTTCAAATATTTCAACAAATCCATTACACCGTAAAATTGATGCACCTACTTTTTTTCTAAGCCCATCAAAGGTTGCTGTGATTTGTTGTCGATATACCGCTTCGTCCCCTAAAATGCCCGAAATGCAAACATAAAAGACAACAGAAGGCCGCTTCTCTAAAATGTGAAATGAATCCGGTTCCCTCTAATTCACCAACGACTGATCGCCGTCAGTCATTTAATCCTCCTCTCTAGGTTTTTCTCAGTAGGAAACCTTGAAATGGAACCATAATTGCACAAAGATATACCTAAATATCAAATTTCTCCCAGGTTGTCTGCCATATTAGGTAGGTACCCAAAGCGCGCAGTTGTCATCCATGATTGTCATTCTCGGAACGCCGCACATGGTCGTTGGTTTGCTTGGTTGACAAACTCGTTTCAACACTCACTCATGTCCGCTGTCGTGATTTGCTTTTCGTGTCATTTCGATTTTGTCCCTTTTTAGCCGCCTGGGGGCAGTCCACGACATGACAGCTGTACAGAAGGAAAGCCGAAAACCAGTTGAGCATGACAAAAAAAAACCTGAGTCTGTTGACAGCGGTGCGGAACCGGTTCCAGATCTCTGTGATTTGCTTGTCCTCTCTTTTTCTCTCCCAGTGGAAGGCTCTCGCATCGGATGCCAAGTTTGTCACCACACTTGAGACTTGAACAGAGACCATTTTCGATACGTTTGAATGAAAAAGGGAGAAAAAGAGAGAAAAACGACATAAAAAACGATTGAGTTGACAATGACACAGCTTGCCGGGTGACACAGCGTACTGCCATTGGTGGTGATTTTTTTTTCCAATTTTTTTTCACTGTGGAAAGGGAAGGTTGGAAAACGCTTTCCGAGTAGGCGACAAATCGCTGCACTGTGATTGGTCGTCGTCGTCGTCGTCGTTGCTGGTCATGGCAAGTTGAGATTTGTCACATCGAAGGACCGGTTTGTAGGTTTTCACTCGAGTGGAACCAGTTGATGGGGAGTGGGAGTTGTAAAACTGTCATTCGTCGAATTTTTGATTGAAACCAATATGGACGGCAGGTTTAATTTTTTCCACTTTTACAATTTTGAAAACCATTAAGGTGGGTAACAACTCCTACCAGTAAAAAAACAATAGATCCAACTCGCCGTCGAACAATCAATCAAAGTCACTTTGTTTGCGTGCAGTTGTCCAGTGAAAACAAAAAGACATCTTAGTCAATCATCCACCGCACAACAATAACAATAACAAAGGAGTCGGGTACGCGTTGGTAGTTTTTTTTGGTTTCCTTCAACTAGCCCATCATATTTGTCGGCAAATTTGTTGCCTAATTTCGTCATCACCATTCACCGTACTTACTTACTTACAAGTCGTCAAAGTCACCACCATTCAAGTGGACTCAAGTAGTCGAACCGGCGGCGGATCCGTGCCTCCCTGCTGTCTCATGCTTTTGTCCAAAAATGGCTCGTGTTAGTAACTCAATTGCTTCAATTGTCTCTATTTTAAGTCAATGGTTTTGGAGGTTTAAATGAGTAGGGTTTCCAATGTTTCTTAGTTCACAAAAAATATAAAAGTAAGGGTAAAGTATATAATAAATACGTATTTTCGCAACCTTTTAAACTCTATCCGGTTTTCACAATTTGTCAATGATAATCTTTTGATCAACGTTCATAAAATACATCTAATTTGAAGGATTCTGAAGCGAGCTTACTATGGTCAAATAGCGGTGAGTCCGTGCACCCATAGAGGATAAGCAATCCATGCAGGTACATTAGAGTGCCCCAAATGACCCGACTTTTAAAAAGGTTATGCGCTGCAGTCTAAAATTGATCCATGGCCTAGTACAAGATCTCATGCCAAATTTGGGCCACATCTGATCACGGGAAGGGGTCACTCAAGGAGCCTGAAGTTTAGTTCCTGTCGGCCGGTTTCTTTAAAAAAACGGTTTTTCTTAAAGCCTAAACTATGAAAAATATTTCATCCGAAGACTGCATATCGATAAGAGTTAAGATAAAAAAGTTATTAGGCTTCAAATATGTTCGACCACCCCGACACATTAACAGTGATGAATGCCATCCTTAAAAAAGTTAGCCCATTTTTGAAGCCTAATAACTTTTTTATCTTAACTCTTATCGATATGCAGTCTTCGGCTGAAATATTTTTCATAATTTAGGCTTTATGAAAACCCATTTTTGATGAAAAACTAGTTTTTCATGTTTCTCTCGAACAAAATGTCTCAAAATCTCATACAAACTTCAGGCTCGTTGAGCGAACCCTTACCGTGATCCGATCTGGCTCAAATTTGACATCAGATCTTGTACTAGGACTAGGATCAGTTTTAGCCTGCGGCGCATAACATTTCACCAGTTTTGAATTTCCCATACAAAATTGGGGCAGTCTAAGGTACCTGTATATTTCACAATTTCGTGCATTGTGAAAATTTTAGAATTAGGTGTTAAATTCTTTTCCTTGCAAATTTTTAACACTTTCCGAGGCTCCAGCCTTTTGTCTTTGAAGGTGTTTACAATATTTTTATGAAAAAACTAACTTAAGACTATTTAAGATTTGTTCTCTGGACGTATTCAGATTTATAACGTTAGTTTCAGGTCTAAAAACAAAAGCCCGACAATATTTTGCGAATCTATGTTTTCGATTATCGTGTCGACAAGTTCACAAGTAGCAATTGAGGTTCTAGAATCAGCTCAAAATCTATACTGTAGATTTTAAAGGATATTATTTTCTTCCCAGAATTGATTCATCCCATTAACAAACATTTTTTCAATTACTTTGTTGAAAATACTTAAAGTAGGAATCGAAATTCGGGAGAATTCGAGAGAAATCATCGCAGTTTTCTTATAAAAAGAAAGTAGGGATTTGATCGTTGTACAGCTTTTTTTTATTTTAAGAGAATATATATTTAAAACCAATTCGATTTTGTTCCCGGATATTGGGAAATGGAGATAGAAACACGATTAGTAAAGGATAACGGGTCAGATTAAGAATAGTTATGAATTGTTTTTGCTAGAGCTTTACCAATTTTTGTAAAGTGATTGTTCAAAGCTTCGCATACTTCGGGTTCTGTCCAAGGTTGCCGAAATCACAGAAAAATCTGTAATTTCACAGAAATTTGAGCAAATTTTCATCATCATCTGAATCAGAATACAGAATTTTGAAAAATTCACAGATTTCACAGAATTTTTGAATTTTGAATCGATTTCCAAATTTATGATTTTTTAGTCAATACAAAATTTAGAGATTTTTTACTTTGAGTTTGAAAAGTATGATGGGATATGTAATTTTAATTGATTTTGCCAAACTTTAATGTAAAAAATACTCAATTTATCATGAATTTTCTATGAAAATAAAGGAAAAAGCATCACAGAAAACCATCACTGAATTTTCGGGTAACAGATTTTTTTTCGGCTACCTTGGTTCTGTCTCGAGAAGGATATTAATTATAAGCATTAAGTTTCATTCCATTATTAGGATTATTTTCCTAAAATTTAGTTTATGCTTTTCCACACTTTGGAGCTTGTTGTGTTGCTAAGCAAATTTTCATAGTTTTTTTCTTTCTGTTGTGTTGTGAGCCTGCTTGGTTGAATGATTCAACTGAATCAATGCAATCGAAAGATTCCTTTTAATTCAACCACGGTAAATGAAAAGTTCATATACCGGTATTTCGATAGCAACTTACTACCTTCTTCAGTGAGCGATATCGAAAACGCTCACTAAAGAAGGTAGTAAGTTGCTATCGAAATACCGGTATATGAACTTTTCATTTACCGTGGTTGAACTAAAAGAAATCTTTCGATTGCTTTGATTCAGCATTTTTTCTTACATTGTACTACCTTCTCAGAGATTTGTTCCAACATTTCTCATGAGTGTGAATCTTGGGGATTCCGTTTTATATAACTTTTTTTTATTTCGATTTAAGTACACAGATTGAAGGACATAATTGGCCAAAGTTTTCCCTTCAGTCTCATTTCTTGAGTTATTTTTTTGGTACATTCCGATACTTGTCTATAGTAAACGGTACATAAATATTTCTCTTAAACTGTTTTCGGAATTCTCAATAATTTGTATGTACACTTTTAAGGTAGTCAGAGAAAAAACTTTTTAATTTTTCTCGATCTGTGATATTTTTATGCAATACAATTTTGCATTTATTCATGACATATATTTTCTGTTAGTCTACAGTTTAAATTTTGTTTAACGTACACTGCAAGGCCTCTGTACGACTGCTCTCTATATGAAAAATATGAGTTATATCCAGGTATGTTAGGTAATTAACAATTTTCTTCCTTCAACAACGTTTCACTCATAACGATCACATCAATACAAGCATTTATAGATTCAACATTTCACAAAATGCTATCGAGCTTTCAAAGTTTTTCGTGGTACAAATTTTCCACTGAAAGATACACAAATTGTTTTGATGATTAATTTGAACTGAAGATTGAAATCGTCTTACGTTACATGATATTTATTGAGAACTTGTGTTTGTGATAACTCGTGATAACTCGTGATAACTCGTGATAACAGTGTTTGCCAGATATTTGCTCTCTACCCGAGCCACATCATTTCTATCTTTAACTATTTCAGGTTTAGAGATAGCATCTTTCTTTACAAGTATTGCTCCTCTCCTACCTCACCAAACGTATTGCAATTTGCAAACCTAAAATTTGTTGAGATTCGTGAAGATCGTTCAAAAGTTCCATAGCAAAAGAAGTTAATTCGTCTCGAAGGGTAACGTTGAAACTTTCACCATCAATTACAAAGTTCGGGTCTACTGTGGAAAAACTTAGCTAACCAAAAGTTTATTTGAAGGAAAAGAGCTTCTTTAACTGAAATCCCAAGTAACACAGATTAGGACAATTGGCTTTTTTGAGTTTTGATATTTTTTTATGAAGACTTTTCCATGGCATCCAATTTTCAAAACGGTTTTATTGCAACATAGGAAATGTTTCATTTATGGTGTGTTTTAAAAGAGCCCTGAACGTTTTGCTAAAACTTAAAAAAACACTATCTTAAGGGTGTTGTAAAAAAGTTGCAAAAGTATTGCTACTTTCCTGTTTTTTTAGAGCTTTGGTACCAGTTTTAAAAATGCGCTCAATGCGATTTTAAAACTAGCGTTCAAGCCAAGTTGAAAAACTGTTTCATTGGAACAGTGAATGTAGGCATGATAAAACTAAGTGACAGATGATTTGACAATCGAGAAGAACGTATACACGCTTAACTTTTTTACCTCTTTTTGAGATAGCATAACCTGTTTTGAAAGGCTTATCACTCAAAATTGGGAAAAACGGGCTGTCATAAAATGGTATAAATGAAATAAATTAACACACCCAAATTCATCTGAAAAATAAAAACAACTTTGTTGCATCCGCATTCAAATTGCAAAACAATCGCAAATCAGTCTACATCATTATTCGTTCGATTCTTAGGGTTCGCATAAAAGCACATTGAGAATAAACGGTTTTTGTGATTAGATAAGAATGAATGTATTAGATCAGGGGTGAGCAACCTTTTGAAGCAACGGGCCACTTTTAATTTAAAATTCTTTCGGTGGGCCGCATTAAAATAAAATTTAGGCAATGATAGTTTGCATAGCTTTACGTTATTTTTATAACGACATATATATTTGACAAAAACAAAACTGAACAAGGATAATTAAAACGAGTTCATGTACTTGCATAATTTTTTTTTAAATTTAGGGTGAATAAACTAGCCAAAATCGAATAGGTTCCTTACACAATCTTGATCATTTTTCAATAATTTATTTTTTTTTACTTGATTTGAAATGTAAAGAAAATATTATTTTATACAAAAAAAATCATTTGGTTTCCTTTTTTTTAAAGAACGAAATAAGCTTAACCATGGCAATATTTTTTTTGTGCCCATTTTCTAAAAGTTTTTTCACAATTCAATTTTGTCGTGAAGCTTCAATTTTTTTTTCTATAAACGGTGATTTTTGTTTTATTAGAAGTTCCGTATGAAATCATTGCATTGAGATTTTGAGCAAGGTCCAAAAATCATGAAAAATTCATAATTTCATAGATTTTTAACCAGATTTGTCAAATTTGCAGTTAACATTTTTGATTCTGGAAAATGTTTACAGATTTCATAAATTTTATCAAATTAATTTAGATTCCTCTTTGATAAGCTTTCTATGGTTGAATCATGAAAATATTATGACTCTGGTAATATGAATTGCTAATTTTGACGTAAAATCACTCAATTTATTCAATGTTTGGCATGATTGGCCTATGAAATTTCTGAAAATAGCATCATACATAACACAAGGCAACAAAATTCACATTTTTCCAGGGTGCAACTGAGATTCCTTGACTTATTGTGACTGATTTTGACTTATTCAGAGGCCCTGAATTCTAATATTCAATTAGTTTTTTTTTGTAAGCTCAAGTTTTCGAGAGAACTTTTAAAAATTGCTAAAATATTAGTTATTCAATTTTTGAACATTTTTGACAACAATGTAAAATACAAATACTTATTGACTCATTGATCAACAATCCCAAAGACTGCAAGTTATTTTGAATTCAGAGAGAAAAGTTATGGAGATTTTTTTTTTGTTATTTTTTTCCAAACAAAAAAACGTCAATTTCAACGAAATTTAAAAAGAAAATTAGCTAAATTGAATTTTTGATATTTTTAAACCCGAAAATCAAATCATTTCGCAGTCTTCGATAAAGTTGTTAAATGAGTAAAAATCTTTAATATCCAATATTCAATATTTTTCTTTAATGATGTCAGAAGAAGCTGTAATCTTATTTTAAGCAAATTCTATAAATTGTACAATTCAATTTTTTGAAAGCGCCATTTCTCTGATACAATAATATCTTGGCAATATCTGAGTTCTTGATTGAACGGAGGGTAGTCAATTGATTGAAAATTAGCTCTTGGTTTTTTATGTAAGTTTATTGGTTTAGCAGTTATGAAAGATCGATTGTACCCAAAACTGATCAATTTAAAAATTTCCACTCGCCATATCACCGAAACAAGAAGTGATAGACGAAAACTGTGAAATGTTTTGAATTTAGGACACTAAAATCCTACAAAATCAGTTATTGGAACATAAGCACCAAAAATAATGTTCCTCTGCCCCTGTGTAATCGTTACAAACTTTTTGGGTTGAATCACAGTATTACAGATGTTGTTTTTGTCGAGAAATCCGAATTTCGCTGAGTCATGTCGATAAGAAATCTAAATTCGTTCACCCAGTTTTTATTATAAAACTTTCCTTATTTCCATCCTTAATCAAGAACAAAAACATTTTACATCATCATACAATTTTAACTCAGCTTCAAATGATAAATAATGACTTAACTAACTGAATATTTTGTTTTTTCCAATTAATAATATTGCATCCATGCCTTTAAAAGAAGTCAATAAAAAGCTTAAATCTTACAAAAAAGTCAACAATCAGGACAATTTTGGGACAAATGCAAATGCAAACAAGTGACGTGCATATCAAGTTATTGGTATATCATTTTTTTGGTTTTGTAGAGACTGCTATTTTATGAAAATTAATAATCTTTCGCAGAAAAATTCGTGAAATAAATTTAACTTGAGATAAGTTTCGCGGATCGCACAAACATGTCTCGAAGGCTCATCCCTGTATTCGATAATTAATTTACAAAAGCGCCGAATAAAGTACTTGTTTTATTTATCCATCTCAATGCGAAGTTAGTCTATATTAACGTCATCCAATCCAGAGTTAAAAAAAATTCTTCTCTTAAAAGAGAGTTTGGATTTTTTTTCAATTTTATTGCAGTTCGTGCTGATCGAATCAACACTGTCAATTGTGTTTGCCATTTTTAAATGATTTTATGAAAGCAATTCGGAAACCAAAGTAGTTTTACTGGGCCCAAATAAATTCAAAAGGAAATAGTTACGAATTGAAATTTAGTAACATACAGCTCATATAATGAGAAATCGTAAAAAAAATAATGAGACTTGTTCGATATACAACCCCGTTCGATTTTGGCAACATTCGATTTTGGCAACATCTGAGCAAAAACCGTTGGATTTTGGCAACATAAAAAAAACGGTTTTTTGTAACTTTTTTATTTTTTATTTTCATTTCAAATTCATCAAAATTAATGTAAAACGTAATATTACCATGAAATTTTTCAATTTGGCTTATTTATAATAGTTTTAAACTGTAAAAACACGAGATTTTTCCATGTTTTACTGCTTAAAACTAATATGAGCCAAATTCAAAAATTGTATGCTTATATAAGGTTTTACATTAATTTTCAATAATTTGAAATGAAAATATTAAATAAAAAAGTGACAAAAAAAAAACCGTTCGATTTTGGCAACATTCAATTTTGGCAACATGAAATTTACGGGCATGTTGCCAAAAACGAACGGGGTCTGTACATTGAAAAACTTTTTGTATCCAACACTTCGCCTAGATCTTTAAATAAAGATGTTCTTGTCTTTATTTAAAGATCTAGGCGAAGTGTTGTTTTTAAGACCATAATCTTGCACTGTGTTGCTCATTTTTCTAGAAAGTAGGTCACATTTTTCTATATCACATTTTTGTAAAGTATTGCAGTGCTTACGTTATAAGACCACAAAAAATGGTATGAAATTGGCTTTCTGGTGAATATAAATTTATTGCGGAAATCTTTAAATCCAGTGCAAATTCGAATTTTAGTGCATGAAAATCTGAAAAAAGGCTTAATGCCAAAAAATTCGAAAAACAGCTCCCTTCGAAAATTCGTCAACAATTCTGTGTTTCGTATTTTGACAACCTTAAAAATGCCAAAACGTGCCAAATAATGTCAATTTTTCAATCCTCTTTTCCAAATTTATCTGTTGTGACTTAACCAAATTTTTTAAATATTTTTTGTGGTCATGATCTTAAAAAATTTCAAAAAAATATATCCTTATGTGCAACGTATAGCTTCTTACTTTGTTACCAAACAATGTAACAAATGGTTTTTTTTGTTGTTAATTGACGTGTTTGGTAGTTTTAGTTTTTAGTTGATTTCAGATTCTCCAATCCCTTCCATTATCCCTTTTTGTTTCCCTTTTGCGGCATGGGTCAGTATTGAAGGCTGTTGTTGTGAAAACGCATCTAGCAACACTGGGCAGAAAAGAGGGAAAAGAACACGGAAGAAGGAATTCGGGGAGAAAGTTTGAGACCGTCAGCCAAATCGGTCGGAATCGAGAACGAGCGCATCCGGGTGTCGTGAACCATCATCACGAACACCTCGTGGTCCGGCAGATCGATCAGGAGGCCAGGGACACCGGTCCTCAAGATCCGGAGTTTACCAGCCGTGAGGGCTCAGGTGTCGTTGCTCCGTTGCGGGGTAACCCAGGAGTCTCCTCGAGAACAGCCGACCACGTGTCAGGCATTCCTCCGTCACCATAGGAATCGCCACGTCAAATAACCACTGGTCATCAAATCCAGGAAGGTCGATCGCTGCAGCTCAATTCCCGGTCACAGGAATCGAGGGTCCGCCAGTCACCCGTCGCCGGTAATCCCTGTGTTCTGTGTCAGCCATTACCACCCGAAGCAACAGGAAGGCCCACGTGTTCCGAAGTCACTACCAGGTATGATCAACCCAGCACACATCCGTACCCTAACGCCGTATGTTGACCCTTATCCTGCTACACTAAAAACCCCAATATATGTATAGAATGTAAAATTTCCCCTTTATGCACGTCAATCCGAAACCCCATTCTATTTTGTTCTACCAAAGTCCGCTGTTGAGTGACCGTTATCGTGCTCGAGAGTCCGCCCCAGACAAGTGTAGCCGATCCTGAGAAGGAACAGTCCGGTTGAGCTAGTCGGCTGTTACAACTTAAGATTTTTTGGACACTAACTGATTTTTTTGAGTATTTTGTAGCTGATTTCTTTTTTTTTTTTTGGTTTTTTTGAAGAAACTGAAGTTTTGAAGATGAATAATGTCTGACAAACATGTTTGAGTTATATTACAAGGTTTTCAAAAATATAAGTTTTGTAAAAATCGGTTAAGAAACAAGAGAGATATAGCGGTTTTAAGCGATGAGTGTCAAATTGATACTCCAGGTCTAATTAGAGAGTTTTTTTTTCTGAGACTTCAGGGTGCGTCCATGAAAAAAAGGATGCAAAATTAAAGATTTGAAGAACTTTTTGGGGGTTTTCGAAGAAATTGTTTTATTTAGACGCACCCAAATAGAGTTACAAGCCAAGTTACTTCCAACAGTGTCATATTGACACTCAAAAGCAAATAAGGGCTAACGTGTTTTGGAAAAAAAATTTCAGTTTTTTAAAAAATGTTCCTTGAGAGTCAGTTGATTATGAACTTTTTGTCAATGCAGTTATAGTGGCCAAGATAAAAAAGTGAATCTTTTTTAAACTTTAAAATTCTGTACATTGATATTTTTGGCTTTTCTGACTCATGAAGTTGCCGACCGCTGGTCCAGGGTTGCCTTCGGTCTGTTATCGAAACTTTAAGCGGTTCTGGTCACCCTGAAGCTTGAAATTGATGTCCCTTCGCTCCAACAACAACGAAGTGGTAACAAATCACACCATCGTTGGTCAACAAAGATGACAGTAGGTACCAACTAGTATTTAGGTAGCAGCCTTCCTTTAAACCTCAAAGTGAGGGTACATCACTTTTGGTCACGCCACAGTCACATAAAGTATTTTGTGATGCCCCATTGTCCTACTGCTCTGCTCCAATCCATTCAAGTTGAGAGAGGGAGGGGGGGGGGGGGGGGGATCCATTACCATTTTACTACCCCGAGATAGTTAGAGCTGGTAGACACAAACAAAAACTAAGTGAGTGAGGACACTCTAGCAATGTGACGTGACTAAGACGAATATGTGATTGAAAAGTAGTTATTTGCAAACTTGCAATCGCCGCTCAACCCTTGACTAGCCATGCGTAAAACAGTCACTGGTGAGTTTTTTTTTTCAAAGGTAGACTCTCTAGTTTTAATTCTAGCTGTCTTCGACTACTTAGTGTCCCTTGTCTTTGGTTTGTAGGCAAAATAGTTGTAAAATGATCACCTGGCTAAGGTAGGATTTCGTGTGTTTGTTATTTCTCCCCTCACCCTCTCTGATCATCTTCAGTCCGGCAAACTGTCCATCATCACAGTCACAAAACAATGTTGTATTGGGGCGTGAGGCGTGTCTGACGACGACGAGGAGTATTTGCATTTCGAAAGTACAGTGATTATTGTATTTTTGCGATGACGCCGACAACTGGCTTGGCTAGACCAACCAGCAATGTCGTCTTTCGTGACCAACTACCTCACTCTCTTGGATGGATGCACTCGTGATGTGGATAAATGAATTTGAAAGAAGTAAAAAAAAACTGGAATCTACATGCAAAGCGTGTCTCGAGGGTGGATGAAAATTGGCGAAGGGAGTAGACAATACTCTCCTCTACTGAGTTTTGAGGCGCTCATGATAGATGGCATCCCTCTGATCAAATAACATCTCCCATCCAAATGAAGGAGGGGTGAACGTTGAGGGATAAATAAATTCAACACACGAAAAAAAGACGTTTTAATTTTCATCACTTGATTATGAAGGAACCGCCACGAGTTAGTTCTATCGTTGCCCGATGCCTATCTGAAAGTGATCACGATATCATCATAATCAACATCATCTGAGCGACGTCGTCTCAGTGTGATTGTTGGCGTCTTCTCCTCAGCCGTGTGTCGGATACATTGGTTGTTGTTGTTTGTTGAATCTTTAACCAAGCGATTTGATGCAAAATATTTGATTTTGATATCGTGATCTGTTATCAACTGCTGTAGATGGACTCTCAAAGTCACGCAAACCAGATGACGCTCTAGCTTTCGGGAATTTTCTACAGAGTAATAACAATTAACTTACTCGAGATAATCGAGGTTGTTTTCGGCACTGTTAGCAGAAATTTAAAAAAAAATACAACAAAACTGAGCGCATAAAAAGTTTATTTGCTTTTTTAGGGTAACAGACTTATTTTGGACCAGGGGACCTATTTTGGACCATCTTGTCTAGCTCTCTTATAAAGCAACTAATTATGAAAAAAAAATAGTGCGTTACATCAGGTGCCCTGGCTTCAAAGCCGTGCGAACGTGATGGGGTTTTTTGCAAGTAAAATTTCCACCGTAGTAATGGAAAACTATTTGATCTTAAAATGAACATATTTGAAAATAAGTGTTAACAAGCAAGTCAGAAATTTTTCTCGCCCCCGGCGGAATTTTGTCTGAGATCACCATTGACTTGAGACATTTCGATCTACGACACTATCTGACGTTCACGAATTGAAACTAACTTTGATTGTAAATATCAATTTGCAGTTCAATCAACATTTTGTATTGGAACATGAAACTTGATTTAGAAAACCCCTACCTCGTCTTAAGAATAAGTTTTTATTAAAAAAGTGTAACTAAATAAGAACAGAGTCCCCATTATCCTTACCCCACAGAATAGTACAGGTTACTCTACTTGTACATTCATTCCCTTGAAACAGTCCACTCAAAGGCATTTTTAGGCAATGAGTTGGAAATCGAGATCGAATTGTTATGTGCGAATAGTTCGCTGCAAACGGGCTGTGCCACGCTACATAGAATGTAAGCTTACATCATACATCATACAACTAAATAAGAACAGAGTTTGAAACGAACCATTTTTTTATTGAACAAATCGTTTATGTCATTATAAATGTCAGACTGATATAAAATATTCTTAAAAAACCAATTTGAGGCTAAATTTAATTTCGTGGCTTTTTGTTCATCTAAATGCTTAGCAAAAAAAGTTTTAATAATTTACACAGGGCCACAAAATTTACATTTTTCTGAGGTGCAATGAATTTAGAAGGTAATTTCAACTAATTTGGGTGCCTCGAATCCAAATATGCAATATTTCTACCAGCTTTTGTTATTAAAATGAATTGTGGAAATAAGTTAAAAATCATTTGACAAATTTCTGCACTTTTTTACAAGACTGAAATCTAAAACATATTATTAAAAAATAATTTTTTTATGAATTATAAACTTTCATCAAGACTTCAAGTATCTTCGAGTCCTGCGAAAAACGTTATAGAAGCCTTATGTTTTACTACTTTTCCTCATTTATCAAATTTCTAAGAAAAGTTTTAAACTAAAATAAATTAAAGCTATTTTTAAAGCATAAATCTTATTACTTGTTAGTAAGTTTCAACAAATATGTTAAATAAAATCAAGTTTTTTGCTGTAATGTGAAAAATACTTGAAATGATATTTTTCCATTTTTTTCAACAGTTGAATTTCACTTTTTAGACCATGGATAATTATCATCATAATATTATTCCTTAATGGAATGAAGTATGATAAACAGAATCAGGATCAGATTTTTTCATAAATGTAGGCTTGTTGGTTAATCAGTTATCAATATTTGATAACACTAAAAATTGATACATTTTAAAACTCTTTATCACCATAACTAAATGTTTTCGACCAAATTTGGCAAAAGTTAGAGCTCAAGAAAAATTCACTAAATCAATCATAAAAAATAAGCACCAAATTGCTGTCGCCTTGAGTTATTAATTTTATCCTGTAAATGGTAATGGTGAAACATACTTATTAAAAAAAACTCCTTCTGAAATGTTTTTAAAAACTAATCTTTTTCATTTCCATATTTTGTTTTTATTTTCATATAAATTTACCGAATTTTAAAGTACAGTTTTTTTTAATTTTCTTATTATTTGCCGAATTCGAATAGTCAAACTATTTAAATTTTTAGAAATATTTTAAACAAATTTGTCTTTATTTTTTAATTCTGAAATTTTGTGTTCTTGAAACATAAGGTCTTTACTCAATATTTTAAATTAAAAAACCATAGTTTCAACCTTTTGTTCTTTACGGGACCCAGTATTTCAACTGAAAGTGACAAAATACTCAAGGCTTGTAATTCAAAACTTTTTTTTTATACGAAATCATGTTTTTTGGATCGATCATGATTTATAAATTAATCTGAAAAAGTTTGAACTATTATTCAAAGAAGCAACTTTAAAACTAGATTTTTATACGCAGTGTTAACTTACTTTGTATTTTCTTTGTGCTTTCAATATTAACAACTAAACTTTGAACTCCTTATTTTTTAATTTTTTATTGGTTTTTGATCATTCACGGAATTACCCATTTCCCAACATTTCCTTGTCAGTATGATTGAACATGAAGTTATTATTTTGAGCCTCAAATATGAACTTATTAAGCCGTTTATTTTGATAACTGGAGGATTTTTTTTTATAAAAAGTTTTATCTCTGTCTACTTCAACTGGAACTTTTGAAAAATAATAAATATATGTTTTTATCGAATTAAATTATACCAACAACCATTGAATAAATTCTAAAAAGTTCAAAATGGATTTTTTTCAGTCATCGGAAATTTACATTTCATATCGCGATTAAATATTTTTTTGTTAAAATTAAAAAATTACCGCAGAACTTTTCAATAAACCCTCCAGTTTAAAACGAGGAAATAAATTTTCAGTTAAGATGAATAAAAATTAACAATTATTATCATTTTCCTAACAACTAATCATGGTAAGTTTTGTACAAGATTGGATTTTTATAAGATTTTTTTTTTAACTCTGTATATTTCAAACGTTTATTTTAAATTTTCTTAGAAATTATTTTGAAACAAATTTCTAGTTCAGAATTAAGAACATCATTTTGAAAACAATTATCAATGACTTACCGAAAATTTGAAACTTTCAATGTAATATGTTTCGAAAATATAGTTTTTTTTATCAGTCATTTTTTTCCCAATTTAAAAACAAAAACGAACACAAACAGGATCTCAATGAAACTTGATGTTTCCTCGAAGAGATTCCTTTTTTCTTAACCAAAAGCGTACATCTTTCGAGGATATGATGGCTAGCATCTTACAAATGTTAAAACCACCAACCCACAGAAAGTATACTATGTATGCCGTGACCGGGATTCGATCTCATGCCCGTTGGCTTAGAAGACTTGAAGGTTAACCTCCACGCCACGGGCAGCGGCAAATGATGATGATTTTTCAATATTTCCGCCAAAGAAAAAGTTGTATGATTAATTTTTTCAGCAGATTTTTTTAAAAATATTATTATTTTATCAAATCGGCCAACCACGTTAATTTCGTTGGTAATTGAATTAAAACTAAAAATAAAAATTGTCTAAAAAATCTATGTTCTTGACAAAACCCATATTTACAATTTTTACTTGATCCAGAAAATCGGTGAAAATTTTCTTTGATATTAACTATCATTTTAACAACGTCAAGGTCATTTTTTAAACTAGCATTTGAAATCGTATCCAAGCATCAAAAAAATGTAATTTAGAGCATCTTCTCAAAAATGTTGAAAAAATTAAAAAAAATAATGTAAACTCTATCCATAATTTTAAGATAAAATTTGCTTGGAAATCTGTGAAATTATTGTTATTCCAAGGGTTTCAGCAAAATGTTAATCAAATGATGTTTGAAAGGACGAATGTTTGCAAAGAGGTTCAAGTTGATTGAAAAAAAAACCAATGTTGAAACGATGTTAAATTTCTTTTTTAAGATGTGAAATAAATAACATTGATCTTTAAAAAAAATGGCTTAAAATTTGTAGCTATTCCGATTTAACTTTTTTACCTAGTGAATCTTTTTGTTGTTATCTATAGAGTTCTGCTAATAATTGACAAGTGTAATTTTATATAAATGAGTGTGGCCAGCCGAGAAGATTTTGAATCAAAACTGGCCCATTGCACAGTGGTTTAAAACTCGAAGAACGTGATCATGGGGTTTTCGAAGGCTTAAATGTCAAAATAGCTTATGGAATGTTTTACAATGTTCCATAACCTTTGAATGCGCATATTATATTGTAAATTTTTTCCTGATCCATTCACCTTTAAGTGAGATAATTTTTCCATTTTTTGTATTTATCGTTATCACTATGACGTCTTCAAAAAAGTTGTAGATCATCAAATTTTAAGAAACTTTGTCAGAGACGTCAAAGCTCTCTCAAAACAACATGTTTAAAACTCATTTTTTTTCAAAAACTAACCTCAATAAACGAATAATTCGTATAACTTTTTTCGAAGCGAATTTTGAGACAAACTTTGGATCAAAGAGTTGTGGAAATTGTAAAACTACACAACTTCATTGAAGATGTCAAGTCACTATTTTGTAATTTAATGGTACTTTTTGGGTGTTTTCATTGCTGAAAATCTCCAAAATTTGCAAAAGTACCAAAACTAAAATAAATACATTAGAAAGGGTAATCTTTCAACTATTGTGGACATAAAGTTTCATTTGTATGTATGAGCTCTTACTGAACTTAACTTAACTGAAAGATGGTAGATTGTCAAATTTCAGTATCTTTTCACACACTTTCATAAGTTCCCGATTCAACAGGAGTTGTTGAATTGGCTATACTAAAACTATAAAACTGGTATCTTTCAGTTGGAAACATGAAACTATATGTTCAAAAAAGTTGAAAGATTGTCCTTTCTAATGTGTATATTTTTATTTTGGTAGGTTTGCAACTTTTGGAGATATTGAGCGATAAAAACATTCAAAAAGTACCATTAAATTACAAAATAGTGACTTGACATCTTCAATAAAGTTGTGTAGTTTTACAACGTCTCGGTGGTCGAGTGGTTAGCGTGGTAAGACGGTAATCGCTGGTTCACTGATGGCATGGGTTCGATTCCCATCTCGGTACTGGGTGTTAAATGTTAATCTTAAGTTGTCCATGTCATTTATTCAGTCTGTAAAGCCCAAATCGGCTAAGACGGTGTATGTCTTTTAAATAACAATATTTTTCTTTGAACTCAAACATACCGTTTGAAGCGTTCAAAATGCTCCTAATTAAACGTTACTTTCAATGTTAAAATCAGTCTCTCCTTGTTCATCTGTTTTAATTCTCGAAGCACCGCATCACACCCCATGTCAAATTATTTAAATTTCTAGTCCAAATCACCAACGGTAATGCGTCATGGCAGACTGCCGAAAGTGGTCCTTTAAAAACGTCAACAACGGTGTAACCCTTGACAACAAACTCACATACACATACATAGTCACAGAAAATCACATCCAGCTCGTATTGTTTGAACCCCGATTTTCCAAAAGGGGTTGAATTATGCCATTTTTGAATGCATAAATTAGCCGTTTCCTCTGGGTTCTTGAACGAACCAGAAAAAAAAACTGAAGGGATGTCATTTTTAATAACGAGTTCCGGACCAGTTTAATTGAGGGGGATTTCCGTCCTTCGTTTAATTATGTTTGATTTGTGTTTGACTGAAACCGGTGAAGCTGGGATTTTATTTTTAATAAATCGAACCTCGTCGGTTTGGAAAATGTTTGAGCCGAATATTGACACAAAGCGATGGAATCGCTAAATTGCAGAAGCTCGAAACTATTGAACTGGTGGAGGAATGAAGGAGCAACATTCTTCAAGAAGATGTTGAACAAATAACCCAAAAATCGTAGTAATCCGGTTGAACTTCCTTTTCTTTGTATCTCAACAGCCGTGGAAATGCAATGGTAGAACATAATTGAGTCAACGGCTGCTTTGATGCCACATTTCATGTCATTGATCCAGTTTTTTTCGCTTTGTGTAAGATTAATTCAGGCAGCTTGTTCAAATTCTCATGAAGCAATAGAGGCTTCCTTTGAAATTGAGCCCACTATTTGTGGAAATTGAACCAGAATCCATTACCTGTCCCCGAGAAAGGCCGCAAGGATGAATAGCCAAAATTTAAGGAATAACTCGAGAGAACTCCGCCTTGTCGTGCCTTCTTTATGATCTTTGTCTCCTTATTGCTTTCGCTTACTTACATCCACTTTCATTCAGCAGAAACCGTAGGCAGGATGTGATCTCGTGATGTGATCCAACTGTCACTTGGCACGCAATTCCTTCATCCCTCGACGCATCGGGACCCTCAAACTTTCCCAACAACCGACAGAAGCTGTTTAGATTGAGAGACGAAAAAAAATGAAAGGACCATGATGCATCAGTTCATGCGTAACGCAACATCTTCCTCTTTTCGGCAGTCCAGCTGAAGGTAGGAAAAATTTACCCAGGAGAGAGATTAGGCCTCGTCGTGATGCAGGGGCCAGGGATGATGCTACTGAAATCCGAGATTTAGCCTGCAAAAAAAAAAATATAGAAATCATTGAAACCTTCCAAATAGCGCATCTTTTGTCGTTGCTGAGTCAGCCATCTTTTTCCACCCCTCTCAAAATATCTATATTAGACAACAGACAACAGGCACGGCTGTCATTGTCACAAAGCGGCACTGCTAACAACTGCTCCGGCACTGCAACTAACGGGTGCTCCGATTCCCAGATTAAATCCGTCATTGAGGCCTACAATGAGGAGGACGATGTTGATCTGCTCCGTAGGGAAGATACAGAAGTGCCACTCGAGTTTCGATCCTTTCGAGGAAAAAGATTTGTCTCTAAGGTCCAGCCTAGGGGAAGCCATATTGGCGTTATGCAAAATGGCTGCTTTTCTGATTGACAGATGCGTGAATGGATTTGTCGCAGCAGGCTAGGAGCTATAAGGGATGAATTTTTTTCATTTTTTGGCAATATTTGACTAGATTGAAATTATAGATTTTTTAATTAAATCTATCAATTTTACACAAATTTCTTATGTTTCTAGTTTTTCATTTTAATAAAACTTCAAAATAAACGTTACAAAAAATGGGAAACTACGATACAAAAAAACCCGATATAATACACTTGACAGCAGCATGTAGCATTTCTTACATTTTGTTAATTATATGTAGATACACATGATACAAAATCCAAACAAGCTAAGCTAAGCTATATGTAGATACACATGATACAAAATCATGGACAAATGATAATTTTCTCAATTCTGAATCCTCGAAATATGATTAAAGAATTTCTTACGAAGTAAATCCGAACGGATTTAAAAAAAAAATTCAAAATTGTATATAGAATAAAAGTATGTAGGGTGATTTGCCAATCGTTGCACAGCTAAGCACTTGATTTTGGTGTTTATGCTGTATTTTAGTGATTTTAACCAAATTCACTCGATTTTTTTTTGTCGATGCACTCATACAGGATTGGTCAACAAGACCCAAAAGTTTAAGTGTTTCAAAAAAGTGACATAAAAATTTAAAAAATCATTTAAAACAGCTTGTCTGTGCCCAATAGTTGCACAGGCAAATTTTGTGTCGTGCATAATGTTGTCCGATTTTTTCCAATGGTTGCACATTTAAAAAATCAGTCACAATGAGGTCGAATAGGCTGATATTTGTTACGGAAGCTTATTATGAAATCTTCTAGTTCAAATGCAATCTAATTTTAAGACGGCCCCTTATGAGGAGGGGGGGGGGGGTCTTCCATATAAACCGTCCAATGCACTTTCCAATTCCAATTCGGCCTAAAAAAAAACACAAAGCCGCCGGTTTGAGTGTCTGGAATAGCATTTATCACACGTAAAGTTTTCTCAGAAAATCAAATCCACCTCAATTTACCCGAAGCCATTTAAGTGGAGTGTTATTTAACCTAATTTGCCCAGTGTTGAGCCTTTTTCTTTATATGTCCTACCAACATAAATCTTTATGTCTTCAAAATCCCATAGAATGAACTGAACGGTATTAAATGCTTGATTTTTAAGTGGCTATTAACAGGTGAAAAACTTAGAGAGCGTGATCTGTTTTGCCCCCTTTTACCCCTATGAAGAAGATCCGATTTTACAAAACAAATGTTTTAGGACTCACTTGGAAGTCGATCGATTTTTAAAATAATGAATCTCAATTTAAAATTTGAAAATGGACACAACCACTTTCAAAGTTTCAAATCGTTTGACTGATTTATGCTCATGCTATACAATTTTGTATAAGAATTTTTTTTTCGAAAAGTTAATTGATTTAAATATCTTTTTCATATAAGTGGGTTTATTTGTAATTAATGTAACCTCTGTAGCATTTCATCAATCTTCAGGAAACAATCACATCACATAGAAATGCTTCCCGAGAGTTTTCCGGCTGAAAAACTGTTTAGATCAAATTTAGTTTCACAAAGCTATGACTGTTTATTTTTCTGGATGATAAGGGCCAAATAAAGCTTCACTTAGATGTCTCCAGTGACGGCAACTCGACGGCAGATTCGAATTCCTGAGAAAATTGCACGTTAGAGAAGTAATATTTCGGGTCTTCCAACCTTCGACTTCTAGTTTCTGAGATTAACGGTCGTAGTTTTCCTTCTGTACAATATTCTGACAATATTAATAACAATATCAAAGGGATCGCTGTTAACATGGAATAAAATTTTTTTAGATTTGTCGTCACGAAATTAGAGAAACAGATTTTAGATTCTTTGCATAAAATGTTGAGTAAATGGTCGGGATAAAGGATTTCAAAATAAATCTGATAAAAAAGTAGTCTCTCAAAGCCAATGCAGTTGAGTTGACTTTGACATTTTTCACACAATGCAAATTGCCCGACTTTCATATAAAGAACTAATATTAATTATAAAAATAAAAGTAAATAAAAAAATAAATTTTAAAAACATAAGTTTTTCAACGAGTTTAATAATTTCAAACTTCATTTTTAAGATTTGACGGTAGAAAAAATTAACTTATGGATATATAAAGTGTCTTTGAATTATTGAATGAATTATTAAAATCAACATTGAGTGCAAAAAATGTGAAAATTCTGAGTGTAAAATAATTAATTAAAGCACAGAATTTACTAAAATTACTAGTTAAACGTAAATATCCACTTATTCAGAAAATAAAACATGTCATATCAATAGAAAACTCGAGTTGTTTTAGTTGCATGTAGTCAATGAACGTGTTCAATGTTGTATGACAATTTGTATGCAAGAAGAACTTTTCGCATATACAAGAAATTCAAATAAGTTAGAAATGAATTTTGTTTTAAATTATTGATTTTGCCCATTCCTAAGAATAATTGTTTGCCAGCATGAGAAGAAGCAAAGTATTTCATGAAAAAAGTTATAACAATTTTAAATAAAAATTCGGTATCCATTGAAAAGAATAGTAAAATTGCAGGTTTTGCTTTCTGAAGCTTTCAATAATGTCATGACATGTTTTTGCGAAAGTTTTGAATCATCACACTAATTGGCTATGCAAAGCAGTATAATGCGATTCTTATTTCCATCTGGTTAACCAGCTTTCAAATTAGCTGTCAATACACTAAAATTAAAAAATATTTACCTTTTTTGAATTTTTTGTATGACAACGACTATCAGGAGTACAAGTTAGGTTTAGTTTTTGTTCACATGCAATGTATTGCAAGAACCAAGAAATATTTTAAAAATACAAAATTATGTTTTTGAACTTTCAGTACATCTCAAATGGTTTTTGAATGAAAATTTGGATTTTTCCGTACAAGCCTCCTTACTAATTCAAAACACGTTATAATTCAGGACTTAATCAATCGCTTTCAAAACTTTTATTGCAATTTTTGTTGTAAAAACAATCGAACAAATTTATTGGAGGTATACGAATTTATAGATTTGAAATTTCCAAACAAATTTTGCAGCGGAATTATGTACAACAATGGGGCAGGAGGAGATTCAGCGGACCAATTGTTGCACGATCCAACATATTTTCCGGTTAAGTATGGATCATAATTTTTTTTCAAAATCATGGTGCTAAAATTGTCCAACAAACGTTTCGTATAGAAAACTGATACGAAAAATGTTTTGTTCTGACGTAAAACCTTATTTGCCATAGAAGGAATGTTAAGGTTTTTGTTAACAATTAGCACGAAAATCGAGCGAAAAAAACAAGAAAAATTAAAACTGTCCTTAGATGCACACTTACCAGCAGAGAATATCACAAAAGCCTCATTTCATCAGAAAACATTCCGAATTACATGATTCAGTGTTATTTTTGAGGAAAAGTTGAAAAACAGCTAAAATATTGACAATGTAAGTCATGCTGTGCAACAATGGGTTAGGGGACAACGATTGGCAAATCACCCTAGAAATTATCATTATTTTTATATAAATAACTTCATTTGCATTTATTTGGAGATTTTCAAATTACTAAATTCAGGAATATCCTGTAGATTTGTTGGAGTTACAGCATATGGTAACTTAAAATAAAAAAAATAGGACTACAACTAAAAAAAGATGCTCAAACATTTGCTTCGAAAAAAAAAGAAAAAGAAAAAGAAAACAAGTACATACATTGTAAAATACGATGTGGTAACAAAAAGTTCAATGATCGGTCGAATTAACAGTTGATTATAAAGGTTTTCATAATTTACACGATAATGAAAATTTTGTCAATAATTTCAAATAAGTCGTTTTGAAATCTTTGTCAAATAAGTTAATTAAAACTTGAAGTTTTTGTCAATTTGGTTATTTTTGACAATTTTGTCAATTTTATATTTTAATCTCAATTATTTCACTCTTGCGAATTGCATGACTTCTTAATAGAAAATGAAAGATTTGAGAAAATTTAAAAAAAAATAACAAAAATTGATAAAAATGACAAAAATGACAAAAATGACAAAAATGACAAAAATGACAAAAATGACAAAAATGACAAAAATGACAAAAATGACAAAAATGACAAAAATGACAAAAATGACAAAAATGACAAAAATGACAAAAATGACAAAAATGACAAAAATGACAAAAATGACAAAAATGACAAAAATGACAAAAATGACAAAAATGACAAAAATGACAAAAATTACAAAAATGACAAAAATGACAAAAATGACAAAAATGACAAAAATTACAAAAATGACAAAAATGACAAAAATGACAAAAATGACAAAAATGACAAAAATGACAAAAATGACAAAAATGACAAAAATGACAAAAATGACAAAAATGACAAAAATGACAAAAATGACAAAAATTACAAAAATGACAAAAATGACAAAAATGACAAAAATGACAAAAATGACAAAAATGACAAAAATGACAAAAATGACAAAAATGACAAAAATGACAAAAATGACAAAAATGGCAAAAATGACAAAAATGACAAAAATGACAAAAATGACAAAAATGACAAAAATGACAAAAATGACAAAAATGACAAAAATGACAAAAATGACAAAAATGACAAAAATGACAAAAATGACAAAAATGACAAAAATGACAAAAATGACAAAAATGACAAAAATGACAAAAATGACAAAAATGACAAAAATGACAAAAATGACAAAAATGACAAAAATGACAAAAATGACAAAAATGACAAAAATGACAAAAATGACAAAAATGACAAAAATTACAAAAATGACAAAAATGACAAAAATGACAAAAATGACAAAAATGACAAAAATGACAAAAATGACAAAAATGACAAAAATGACAAAAATGACAAAAATGACAAAAATGACAAAAATGACAAAAATGACAAAAATGACAAAAATTACAAAAATGACAAAAATGACAAAAATGACAACAATGACAAAAATGACAAAAATGACAAAAATGATAAAAATGACAAAAATGACAAAAATGACAAAAACAACAAAAATGACAAAAATGACAAAAATGACAAAAATGACAAAAATGACAAAAATGACAAAAATGACAAAAATTACAAAAATTACAAAAATGACAAAAATGACAAAAATGACAAAAATGACAAAAATGACAAATATGACAAAAATGACAAAAATGACAAAAATGACAAAAATGACAAAAATGACAAAAATGACAAAAATGACAAAAATGACAAAAATGATAAAAATGACAAAAATGACAAAAATGACAAAAACAACAAAAATGACAAAAATGACAAAAATGACAAAAATGACAAAAATGACAAAAATGACAAAAATGACAAAAATGACAAAAATGACAAAAATGACAAAAATGACAAAAATGACAAAAATGACAAAAATGACAAAAATGACAAAAATGACAAAAATGACAAAAATGACAAAAATGACAAAAATGACAAAAATGACAAAAATGACAAAAATGACAAAAATGACAAAAATGACAAAAATGATAAAAATGACAAAAACATCAAAAATGACAAAAATGACAAAAATGATAAAAATGACAAAAACATCAAAAATGACAAAAATGACAAAAATGACAAAAATGACAAAAATGACAAAAATGACAAAAATGACAAAAATGACAAAAATGACAAAAATGACAAAAATGACAAAAATGACAAAAATGACAAAAATGACAAAAATGACAAAAATGACAAAAATGACAAAAATGACAAAAATGACAAAAATGACAAAAATGACAAAAATGACAAAAATGACAAAAATGACAAAAATGACAAAAATGACAAAAATGACAAAAATGACAAAAATGACAAAAATGACAAAAATGACAAAAATGACAAAAATTACAAAAATTACAAAAATGACAAAAATGACAAAAATGACAAAAATGACAAAAATGACAAAAATGACAAAAATGACAAAAATGACAAAAATGACAAAAATGACAAAAATGACAAAAATGACAAAAATGACAAAAATGACAAAAATGACAAAAATGACAAAAATGACAAAAATGACAAAAATGACAAAAATGACAAAAATGACAAAAATGACAAAAATGACAAAAATGACAAAAATGACAAAAATGACAAAAATGACAAAAATGACAAAAATGACAAAAATGACAAAAATGACAAAAATGACAAAAATGACAAAAATGACAAAAATGACAAAAATGACAAAAATGACAAAAATGACAAAAATGACAAAAATGACAAAAATGACAAAAATGACAAAAATGACAAAAATGACAAAAATGACAAAAATGACAAAAATGACAAAAATGACAAAAATGACAAAAATGACAAAAATGACAAAAATGACAAAAATGACAAAAATGACAAAAATGACAAAAATGACAAAAATGACAAAAATGACAAAAATGACAAAAATGACAAAAATGACAAAAATGACAAAAATGACAAAAATGACAAAAATGACAAAAATGACAAAAATGACAAAAATGACAAAAATGACAAAAATGACAAAAATGACAAAAATGACAAAAATTACAAAAATTACAAAAATTACAAAAATTACAAAAATTACAAAAATTACAAAAATTACAAAAATTACAAAAATTACAAAAATTACAAAAGTTACAAAAATGACAAAAATTACAAAAATTACGAAAATTATAAAAACGACAAAAATTAATAATAACAAAAATTACAAAAATTACTAAAATTACAAAAATAACAAAAATTACAAAAATTACATAAATTACAAAAATTAAAAATATTACAAAAATTACAAAAATTACAAAATTTACAAAAATTACAAAAATTACAAAAATTACAAAAATTACAAAAATTACAAAAATTACAAAAATTACAAAAATTACAAAAATGACAAAAATGACAAAAATGACAAAAATTTCAAAAATTACAAAAATTACAAAAATTAAAAAATTACAAAAATTACAAAAATTAAAAAAATTACAAAAATTACAAAAATTACAAAAATTACAAAAATTACAAAAATTACAAAAATTACAAAAATTACAAAAATTACAAAAATTACAAAAATTACAAAAATTACAAAAATTAAATATTACAAAAATTACAAAAATTACAAAATTTACAAAAATTACAAAAATTACAAAAATGACAAAAATTACAAAAATGACAAAAATGACAAAAATTAAAAAAATTACAAAAATTACAAAAATTACCAAGATAACAAAAATAACAAAAATTACAAAAATCACAGAAAATACAAAAATTACAAAAACGACAAAAATCAAAAATTACAAAAATTACAAAAATTTTAAAATTACAAAAATTACAAAAATTACAAAAATAACAAAAATTACAAAAATTATGAAAATTACAAAAATTCCAAAAATTACAAAAATTACAAAAATTTCAAAAATTTCAAAAATTTCAAATATTACAAAAATTACAAAAATGACAAAAATAACAAAAATTACAAAAATTACAAAAATTACAAAAATTACAAAAATTACAAAAATATCAAAATTTACAACAATTACAAAAATGACAAAAATGACAGAAATTACCAAAATTACAAAATTTACAAAAAATACAAAAATTACAAAAATTACAAAAATTACAAAAATTACAAAAATTACAAAAATTACAAAAATTACAAAAATTACAAAAATGTCAAAAATGACAAAAATGACAAAAATTACGATAATTTCGAGAATGACAAAAACTACAAAAATTACATTAGTTACAGAAATGACAAAATTACTGAAAGTGCTCTTATTTTCGATATGAAAGTTGAAAATAAGTTAAAAATTCTTTTAATCAATTTTGGTAAATCTATAGAACATTACCAATATATTAAAAATAATGGTTTAATATTAGTGATCAATGAATCAATGATCAATGTTTTGTCTTTTTTATTTCAATACTGCAAAAACAGGGGTTTTTGACGAAATATTAATATACAAATCCTAATCCTCGATATTTTTCTACGCATGAGTAAAAACATTTTGCAGGCTTCAGCAAAGTTGTTGCATGAGTCAAAAGATTCATTATCAAATACTGAAAGACTTTTTTGAACGATGTCAGATATAGATATTGTTACTTCATAAAAATATATATATTTTTCTGCCTTATACAACTGATTTCATTAAATAGTTCAAGTGAATATCATTTGAACTATTTAATGAAATCAGATGTATAATAACATATGTATATAACACGTAAATTAATACGTGAAATATTGATCATTGATTAATAATGATTTTTCATAATGTTTTATTCATTTAAAAATGATATTTTTCTTAAATTATAAACAAATGTTTTGATAGAATTTCTTTGTTAGGATTATGTAAGAAGTATGCATATCAACATATTAACAATGATTAAATTAAACTTCTTTTCAGCAAATATTTTCGGTGATTGTTTTATTGAATATTTATTGTATTATATATTATTTCATATTTATTATATTTCATTTCATATTATATTAAATTGTATCATATTTGGCTGGAATAAATATCAATTTCTTTTTTTTTGTCTTTACCTCCCCCTTCGAAATTAATTTAAAAAAAAAACCCGAAAGGGAAAATAAATAAAAGTTAAAGTATTTATGTAAATTTCAAAAAAAAAATCAAATATCCGAAAAAGTACAAGTCCAAAAAACTTAATTCTGAAAGATAAGAGTTATTGCACCTTTTGTATTATTGATTTTATTAAATTTTTGTAAAAAAATCTACTTGATTTCCAGGTTTTGTGCAATGATGTAGTATGTTATTTTGCTGCATACAACATTTCGTGCAATTTATTTAATTTTCGAATTTTTTTTTACTGACCCCCCCCCCCACCCCCCCGCGATGTTCCAACTCAGAGTGACATAAGGAGGATTTGAAATTTGTTCCAGTTTTATTTTATATGATATTTGATTGTATTATATTATTTTACTATATTATATTTTATTGTATTATATAACATCATATTTTATTATAACAATATTATTTATGTTGTCATTATTACATATTTATCTAAGCAACACGGGCAGGGGCATCTGAGTATCCTCGTTTTACAAAAAGAGCGGGTTACCGTGTATGCTAGTACCGCATTGAATACTAGACGTTCCTCAATTTATGTCAAGGGAATTTGGCATGGTTGAGAAAAATAAAGTATTTGATTACTTTTTGTAAAATAAGGACGCACTCTTTTTTCGGAAGCCTTGGCGGCGGGATTATAATTTGCATGCTATCGTGGTTAGTCAACAATATGGTTATAGCTTCTCGAGACTTTCCCCCTTTTTACCCTGGTTACCGTTAGTGCCTCTGCTTACGATTCCATTCCTTTAGAAGTCTCATTGAGTGGTTATGATTGTGTTGTGTGGTAGCCAAGATGGACGTGTGGGTAATTTTTTTTGCCACAACCGCGGCGCTGCCGTAAACCCAAGGTGGATACAATACATACATACATACATACATGTCAGATATAGATATTGTTTTATTTTTCTAAGCGTTGTAATTCTGAAACAAGACTTTTTAAGCAAGATATACAGTAAACTTGAATGAATGAAGGTGAACAGAAAGATTATCCTGATGTATGTATTCATGTAGGTTTCAGTTAGTAAAAATTTAAAATGAATGATTTGAATTCAGGAACCTAAAATTCTCCAAAATCAATTATTTAAACATAGAAACACCAAAAATGATCTTCTCTTGTGTAATCTTAATTCGAAATTCAAGTATTGTATTTATTACCGATAGAAAATTTATATCAAGGTAAGGGTTTAATTTTTCAATACAAAAACCTAAATTCTAGGTTAGTGAATCGGATTCAAATTTCTCAATGATAATTGTAGGTATAATAAACATTCAGTTGTTTTCATTCGTAATTTCAATTCCAGTTTCGCACTTTGATATACATTTTGGAATTTTATAAATTGTCACAAAAACCATAAGCAGGAACGGATCCACAGAAGAAACAAAACTAATGTTGAATTTTCAGTACAAAAAAATCAACTTATCCATACAAACCTAAAAGTTCAGATTAACTCATGTAAAAGTTACTTAAAAATTCTTCAAAAATTCATGGACGAGTTTTGGACCAAAACGAAGCTTTATAGACCCCTTGGTTTGAGAAATTCAAAAATGACCCCAAATCGACTCAGTCTAAGATTCCATATCGAACATACTCTTTTTCTTACGTGCAATATTCCCAGAATAACATCCCGAAATCTTTTCTCATGCTTCCCGAGTCGCATACTGCCGCTTTTGGGGAGACTGTTGTCTGCTTTTGTCATTCCACGAACAAACGTTTTCATTTGTCGGTTGAGGTTAGGTTCATCCTACTTCCCATTCGGACGATCCGTTTTGTGGATCTGTCCCTCTAGAATTTTAATTGAAATTCCACTCCAAATCAACTGCTTCGTCGCCTGTGCCCCGAAGGCAATTTGTTTGGCCAGCGACTTGGCAACATCGGCTCGGTCAAACCCACGAAAATGGAGACACATCCCTGCCATCGTCTCGTCGTCATCATCAACCGTTTTTTGGGGGTCAACGTGAAGAGGTTTTTCTCGCCTTTATTTTTTCCCATCCAGCCGGACCCAACCAGTCCAGACCAGACGACTGCAAATCATCTTTCGGCGAGGATCCTTCATCCCGTGAGCACTATGGATGGTGCCGTGCAACACGAACCCATGAAGAAAAAACTGGACCCAACGAGAAAATTGGAAACAAAAAATAGCGGACCCAAAATCTTGACAAGTTCCATTCCGAAATTGCCTTTTGGCGCACACATAAAATCAGTCGAACGCATTAGGGAACCCCTGCCCTTTCTTGGACCCCCGAACCTGGACGGTTAATGGAGTAAGACCTCTAAACTATATCCAGCAAAAAAAAAAAATTAGTCCTGCGCTTAGACAGAAGATTTGGCCGTTTAGGAGGAACGACAAGAGGACGACAAATGGCTATTGATTTCGGGGTTTGCTGAGGTTAAGTGGTTTTCAGAAATTATTTTGGGTGTCGCCGACAAAAGTATTCCAGAGGATCTGAAGAAGATTCAAGGATTTGATCAACTCTTGTTCTACTCTTCATTATCCTAAAGGAGCGTTTTTTTGTCCCTTATGTTAGACCGTTGCGTTGTGTCACATTGATTTTTATTTTAATACGCCTGTAGCCTTAAAAAGAGTGAAAACCAACCTGAGATGTTTTATTAGAATTTAAAATTATTTTAAGATTTCAAAACAAGAAAAGCGTGTTATAGTTTGGAGTTTAGTATGCAAAACTGCGCATATTTGTTCGGAAAAAGTTGTTATTTTTAGTATTTCATGGACATTTATAAATACGCTGCTTATATTGAAGAATGAAAATTAAAGTACGAACTACAGTTGGTGAAGAAAAACATACATTCCAAACATATTTACGGTAAGTTTTTTTTTGCAAAATCAGTAGGGGAAGAAATGGCATAATGACAATCTAAAGAAAAATCTTATTTGACCATACTTGATAGCAGTCTGTCGTGTTAACTTAAAAGCTACATTGCCTTTTTGACTAGAAATATCATAACATCATAAGATTACCTTCATTTCCTTCATAGAAATTATTCAGATCAAACGAATGGTTTTTTGAGATACACGCATTCGTAACTGTCCCATTTCTAAATGCACTAAGCTTTATAAAAAAAAGTATATAACTGCGTTGGAAAAAGCATTTTTGATAAGTGTTTCAAAATCTGTAAACCATAAATATTAACACAAATAAATATAAACAAACGCGAGTTGTAGAAATTCAAAATATACACAAACATACACACAGATAAGTACACGAGGGTGGAAGCCAAAAGAGACATGTCAAATTTCGAAAACCTGCCAGATTGACTCAAAATCATACCTGTGCAAAATTTCAACCTTAAAGCGCTCAAAGTATTGATTTATTTTTCTCTCAAAAATCACCTAAGGAGGGAATTGGTAAAATCATAATCTTAATTTTTATGCCAAATGATAAAAATGCATACAACTATCTGGTGTTATCACGAGAAAAAAATTAGGATTTCAAAAATCATCTAAAAGAAAACCGTAGGATATCCGGAAAATCTTTTTTTTATTTTGAGGTCAGATGCAAATGCACAAAACGTCAAAATCTGGTGCTATCTCGAAAAAAAAAATGGCCAAAATTCGACTTTCTGGAACAAAGTCAGTGAAAAAAAAAATCCGTTTGCTCGAGTAGGCGTTGCATCGTGCGGACCTCAAAAAAGTCGTTCTGAAATCCGGTTTACAATTCAAGTGAAAATGAACGATACAATATCTTGTTTTGTCGAAAACTTAAAAACGCAACTTTGGGGAATGGTTGAGGAAACCTTCTACAACTATTCTTATCTCGATTCCTCCGATATTCACAGCGAAAATATTATGGCGGGGAAATCGGAATGAAAATAGTTCTACAAGGTTTTTTTAAGGAACGAGTCTGCCTGGAATTTCATCTTTCAACTAGAAGTGTATTTACTTTACTCAGAATAAAAGACTGCGTAGCACCAAAATAATTTGGACATGGTTGAATAAAGAGTTGAAGACAAAATTTAAGCTGAATGCAGAAGACTTATTTCAAGGTTCAATAAATAAAAAAAAATAATAAGTTAAAAGCAGGATTTTGGTTAGCACTGGAATTTATTTCGTATATATTGGACAACAGGGAAACTTTAAATATTGAAGGAATAAAAGAACAAGTACGTTCAGCAAGGTGGAAAAATAAATAGGGGAGAATGAGGATACTTTTATCCCTGAGGATACTTGATTCCTTCGCTATATCTCGAAACAGGAATGTCTTCTAAACATCAAATGTTTTAGAAAAAAAGTGTCAAATGGAACAAAACAACAAATTTGTTATCTCAACAAATTTAAAAAAATTTACTTTTAGAGTTATTTAACTTTGTTTGAAAAGCTTAACAAAATTTGATTTGAAGATTTTTGTTTATCACTATAAAATATTTCTCAAATGAAGAAATTATAATAGTTAGAGGATAATATGAACATCATAATGCCATATTTTCAAAGCAATAGTAAACTCTCATTTTTTTTAGAGGAAAAGTTTTCCAAAATGTATGTTATGGGTATAATTGATCCCGAGTCCGAAAAGATATATTTTGACGTAGAATTACGTCTTACGGCAACACTATAGGGGGGTAAATTGAAATCCGCGAACGGATCTCGCGTCACGAAAAACGCCTCTTTGAGAGACATCTTTCTTAAAAGACATACCAAGCCTGCTCAACGTTGATTGGCTATTCGAAAATGGAAAAAAAACTTGAAAGCCCCGCCCCTTCATGATTTTTGTTGTTTCCAGCCAACGAAAGTTATAAAAGAAGGAGTCGACTGACGGTTTGTTTCATTTGTGAAAAGAAACTCAAACTTGTCACATGTGCAGCATCAGAGATGGCCAACAGCGCGCCGGAAAGAAATTGTGACAGCAAAGATGACATCACACACAACACACACATACACACACACACATACACACACACACACACACACACACACACACACACACACACACACACACACACACACACACACACACACACACACACACACACACACACACACACGCGCACACACACACACACATACACACACACACACACACACACACACACACACACACACACACACACACACATACACACACACACACACACACATACACACACACACACACACACACACACACACACACACACACACACACACACACACACACACACACACACACACACACACACACACACACACACACACGCGCACACGCACACACACACACACACGCACACGCACACACACACGCACACGCACACCTCCCATCACAAAAAAAACCTCTCATGGAACATCACCCGCCGCCCTCTTCCCACATCACTCTTCATACTTCCCATCCCCATCTGTCGCTCACAATCCACCCATCGCACACCGCCCACCCATCGCTAACTACCACCCACCAAACCTCACCACCCATCGCGCTGTACCACCCACCCACTCAACCTCACCACCCATCGCACACCTCCACACATCCATCTCACACCGCCCAGCCGTTACATGCCACCCACCCATCGCACTCCACCACCAAGTATCGCACGCCACCACCTACCCATCGCACACCACCCCACATCCATCCATACCGCCCACTCAACGCACACGACTTCCAAAAATTTAAAAAGATCAAGAACAACTCTTTGAAAGTTTTTGGCCCTGAAAAGGACCGTTTATGATTCTTTAATGGAACGAAAACATGGTTAATATAACGCTTGCTCCGGAATCCTAGGTAAAATCAACATTTTAAGTTAGCGATTGCAATGTGATCTGAAGGGAAATGAAAACATAATACTGATTCCAACGAGACGCATGAGGCGAAACAGATCGAGAACTTTTGCACTGAGTCAAGCGTTTAAATCAAAGCAGTCATTGAAAGCTATTCTCGCAAGCGTTTGATACAAAGCTCGTGTGTTGATAACATTATTTGCATAACTGCCGGGCGCAATCATTTCGACGACATCGGCTTTGTTTCTGCTTATACTTATATTTAATTCGCCTTTTGTTATGCAGTTGAGCAAGCTGCATTCTATCTATATGGGTCGTTTTAGACCATTAATAGGTATTAAAACGACAATTTAGGGAAGACTGATTTTTCTTGAAGATCATTTCCTTTAAAAAAAATCGACATACTTTATTCTAGAATGCTAATTTAAGACGAAAAACACATTGACAAAGGACAGGCTGTCGTAATTCTACGTGAACTTATCGGTCGTTTCTTATATACAACCTCTGTAACTTTTTTATTCTGAATGGATCATGATCATTGGTTATCATGAAATTACTACAATAACTAATGTATATCCAGAAATTATCTGTTTTAAAGGACTAAAAATACTGTATTTATCTAAATTCTTGAAAATTTCGCCTTAAAGTATGCTATGATTGTAGGGTAGTAGACATAACTTTTAAAATTCTCTTTGTCTGATAATTACAAACTGTGAAATGAGAACTAATACGGCATTAAATAGTCAACGGACCTTTTATCTTTGGATTTTACTAAATTTTCGCGTAGGGTTAGAGCACTCTGAATTAAGGATCAGTTCTTCTTTAGTAAAGGATCAAGTCTCCTGGAACTCAAAAAAATATCACAATTTTTTTAGTCTCGCGAAAATGCTTCTAGTTAATCTACGAGTACATTTATCGTTCTTACTTTTAAAGCATATAAATTCGAAATAACACGCTGTCAGAAAAAGGACGGCGAGTTGCCAAATTTTCTCAAAAAGATATTATGAAAATAAGAAAAGGGGATCAAGTATTCCAATTCATTCCCTCCAATTCCAGAATCATTTTCAAAAGTATAGGGGAGAATGAGGATACTTGATCCCTGGGGATACTTGATTCCTTAGCTATATCTCCAAACTGGAATGTCGTACAAAGATCGAATGTTCTAGAAAAATGCGCCAAATGGAACAAAACAGCAATGGTTGAAGCTCAAAAAATTTTAACAAAATAAGTTTTTGGGTTATTGAACTTTGTTTGAAAAATTTCACAAAATGTGATTTGAAGATCTTTTTTCATCATTTTAAAATGTTCCTAACATGGAAATATTATAACAAAAATATTTATTCCAATCATCAATCTTTCGAGTGTAAAATGAACTTCAAAATACAATATTTTCAAAGCGATGGAACACTCCCAACTTTTTATTTAGAAAAAGTTTTCTAAAATGTTGATTATGGGTACAATTGATCCCTAATATATGGGTACAAATGATCCCGGTATATTCTTCTTCTCAATGGATCGTGGTCATCGCTGATTACGAGATTACTAATATTTATCCAATAGCTTATATTCATCCATCAATTATCTGAAGAAAAGGGCTAAAATAATTGATTTTCTCTTGTTTATAAAAAATTGCGCCCGTAAGTATGCAACGTCATAAGAGTTCAGAATAAGCTATAGAATTTTTTTTTCTAACAATTATAGATTGTGAAATGAGAACAAACATGACCAAAATAGTCAATTAACATTCTATCTTGGGGTTTTGTTTGATTTTTTTCCATGGATTAGGGCTTCCTGAATAAGGGATCAAGTCTCCCCTAACTTCAAAAATATCGAAATTTTTTTACTCCCACGAAAATGCTTCTAGTTCACCTACGGGTTCAAGTATCGTTCTAATTTTAGGAGCATATAAACTAGAAGTTACACGCTGTCAGAAAATGTAAAAGAGTGCGAGTT
Organism: Uranotaenia lowii; assembly: GCF_029784155.1. Lineage (NCBI taxonomy): Eukaryota > Metazoa > Arthropoda > Insecta > Diptera > Culicidae > Uranotaenia > Uranotaenia lowii. The sequence goes on from NC_073693.1 coordinate 340,271,767, forward strand.
GCTAAATTTTTCCAAAAAGATATGGTGAAAATAAGAAAAAGGGATCAAGTATCCCCACTCTCCCCTATAAATATGATTTGAAAGAAATATAAAAGTGGACAACAAGTGCTAGAGAGCTGCAATTTGACATGGATGCTCATTAGGACCAGGAATGATAAAAAATGTTTTCAGAATTTCGGTTGACCCCTTCTGAAGGGGGTCGTCCATACAAGCCAAATACTGTTTTGCGTTATTTTTCGTCGGATCATTATGAAAATTTGCACATGGGGGTTTTGAAATATGAAAAATCGATTTCAGGTATTGAATTTGAGGTCAGGGGTCGGCAAAAGGGGTTGTCCATATTAATTTTTCAATATCTTGGTGATATTGACGTTAGTGTACATCGGATTGAAATAAAAATATGCGCTCGAATGTTTTTAGGGACGGGCAATCGATTGCCGCTATTTTTGCGAAATTGACGTTATTATACATCGGATTCAGATGAAAATTGGTACACGAGAGTTTCGAATGACGAGCAATTTCAGGTATCGAATTCAGTGTAAGAGGTCGGCAACAGGGGTTGTCCATATTAACTTTTCAATATTTTTTTGTGATATTAACGTTATTATTCATCGGATTGAGAATAAAATTTGCGCTCGGATATTTTTAGAGACATGCAATTGATTGCCGGTATCAAATTTTGTGTAAGGGACTATCCAAGGGGGTCGTCCCTATTAACTGTTCGCTATTTTTTCGATATTGACGTTATTAAAAATCGGTTTCAGATGAAAATTAGTACACGAGAATTTTTAATGGCGTGAAAACGATTTCAGGTATCAAATTTAGTGTAAGGGACCGGCAAAAGGGGTCGTCCATATAACCTTTCCAATTTTTTCGCAATATGAACGTTATTATACATTGGATTGAGGTGAAAATTTGTACGTAGGAATTATTAAGGACGAAAAATCGATTCCAATTATCCAATTTTGGGTCAGGGGCGGACAAAGAGGTCGTCCTTATTAACTATTCTCTGTTTTTTTTTGCGATATTGACGTTATTATGCAATGGATTGGTTTGAAAATTGGGGGGGGGGTTTTGAGGGAAGGGCATTAGATTTCAAAAATCAAAGTTCGTAAAAAAGGCCACTGATCTGCAATGATCGGATCGAAATTTATGCACGGGGGTTGGGACGGTCAATTGATTTCTGATTTCAATATTTGTATCAAAGGACAAAAAAGGGGGTCTTCCATATTAACTGTTAAATTTGTTTTTGCAACAATAACGTGAGTTTGTATTGCATCAAGACGAAAATTGATATATGGGGTTTTTTGGCACGATTTCTTGATTTCTGATTTCAAATTTAGTAGCAAACGACAGAAAAAGTGATCGAACATATAACGTGTTCCACATTTTTGCAATGATTGCTTAACAATGCATTCGGGAATGCGTCTGGAAAATGCCTGACAATTGACATTCATTCACACTGTTCATGGCATATTCCAAATTGACAGCGAAACGGAGTTCGTATGAGATTAGCTAGTATGTATATAAAATTCAAAAAAATAAAATGAAAAAAAGATATATAAAAAATCTGTTACAGTTAGAATCAAATCTTGCTTTCAAATTTGCAGTTTTTAAAATAAGGATTTTTTTTAATTTAACGGTGAATTTGCGGAGGCCAAAATATTTAAAATTTCACTTTGTGAATTGAAAATGTTAGCTGAATGTTACCAAAAATAAAGTTGATCGTTGATCTGTTACTCAAAATTTTAATCATCCTTTAAAAAATAAGCAGGCATACAAAAACCTGGCCCTTGAAAGCAATCTAAGCTACTTCAAATTGTTATACGTTTAAAAAAACTGTTATTATTATCATTCGTTTTAAATATAATTTAAAAAAAAAATTGAATATCGAAATAAAAAAAATTCAATGTTATGAAAATTTAAACGATTTATTTTTTACAGTCCACAATGATTAATGAATAACATTCAAAAACTGGTTTAAGATGCGGAATAGTGAGAGCATGAAATATTAGCGGAACACTCGGATGGAATCGTATGAGTCTAGAAGTTTAATCAGCCAAACTTTGTTTTGAGAAACTGAATTTTTAATGAGGACTTGCATAATCGTTGTTTATGCGACAATTGGCATACTTTTTGTTGTTTTTATCGGCTTTTTTCTGCAAAAAAAATAAAACAAATTTCTTTCAGCCGGAAAATAATCGATAAAAACAACTTACAATAAAAGTTGAGAGAAAGAAGTTGTGAAGTTGTTTCAAATTGCATACACAATTTAATGGAAATTAAAAAAAAACCTTTGAAAGAAAATCCATTGATTAATCTACGAGAAACGTAGCTCAACAAATAACCGCATGTGAAAGACCATGCCAATGATTGAAAATTTCTGACCAAGAAGGCCAAGGACTGTACTTTTTTCAAGCGAAACAAATGGTAGGGTATTGCAGGTGACGCTTGTTTTTCCATAGCGTGTGATTTGGACTATTCGAGACGTTATTTTCCAACAAAAAAGTGTGTTTTTATAACGAAACAAATACTTTTGAATTCAACAAACAATTAAGTTCTCTATATCGGAAAAAAATCGTTAAAAATCTGCTTCATTGGTTGTCGTGATTCCACGATTCTTACGCATCGCAATTCTATGATTCACTGAGACACGTCTGTCGTTTTTGTTATAAAAATGTTATGTTTATTTTTTGACTGATCAATATTTTCCATGGCAACTTCGACAATTGTTGAGGTTTTCAATGTTTAAAGGCAACATCGATACCAGATGGCAGTGCAATCACTTTAGTGAAGTTGTGCGAAAAATTGGATATAATACTCTATAGAGAGTTATATCTGTATTAGTCTGTGCTAATACCACGAAATGCTAATGAGAGTCAGTAGTGATAAAAATAACATCGGTGAGAAAATGGAAGAAGGAGAAGGAGTGAAAAATAAGGAAAACCAACGCAATTTAAAAATCATAATATTTTTCGTACAGTTAAGCTGAAAATAATTATTTCAAGGTTTTACGCAGTAAGAAAATGAGTAAACTTGGAAATTGAAAAAAAAAATATTATTGGTGACACAAAGTTTACTTTTAAGCACTGAATTGCTTAAAATACTCCTCAATGTACTGACTGTAGACGTTATTTTTCGAATATCACACTTTCAAAGTCAGACGCTCTAATAACGGTTCAAGTTTAAAGGCAAGAGTTCTGAAATCTTAAACGTGGTCATAATTGTCCGGCAGCATTCAGACAAGTAAGTAGTCATTGCATTGTAGTTAGTTTCTCTTAAGACTTGTTTAGCTTTGAGACTAACGGTTCGTTCTTAAAAGTGTACTAAGCTAATTATCTAAGCCCAATAAATCCAATAATAAAGTTTTATTTCAATTTAGGCGTCAGCAATGCATGTCCGCGAGCAAACGAAGAGTTGTTGCACCTGGGATTGGTTCCGTGATCGCAGATAAGGGTGACGTCTCAATGTTAATACCCAATCCATCATCACACATCCTCGATGCGATATAGGTACATTGGATGACATCGATCAACGCAAATCAGTGCTCATTAGCTGAGCGCCGCGCCGCCGTGATGAATAAAAACCACTCAGCTGCTTAATTCAATATCGTTAAAAAGAATGGTGGCTTACAATAATAACACCAAGCCGTCCCCCACTATTGCACTGATTGGGCACCGCAAGTGCCGCCGCCGGCAACGTGCTTGGGGCGCCCATGCGTAACCGACAGACAACTTCTCGATCGGACCCGATCCCTCAACACGAATCGACGACGAATGCACTTGGCGCGAGCGGACGTCGTCGTGGACTCTGCACACATTTGCCGGCCGGGTGCATCTATGTAAATATGGCGGCGAGAACTGTGATGATTGTGGTTACTGATGAGCGAGCGAGCAGCAGATCGCGATCATCGCATGTGAGCCCGCGACTTTGTCCATCATCATCGACTACGATCATCATCGTAGTGTCTTTGAGGCCTCCGCGTGCTTATCGCTGTTTCGGGCTAGAGCGACTAATCGTCGTTAGCGTAGCGAGTGACTGACTGTCTCTAGTCTACCTCCCTAGCACCTTCGTGTGCATCATTGTCTTAGTAGGCGAGTGAGTCAAGCCAACGGATGCATGCGTGCAACTTGCACATTAGCACCGAACTGCACCAGCCTACTAGACACCTTCTTCTGTTGTTGTTGCTATTGCTACACGATATGCAGTGCGAATGCGAGTGTCTAGTTCTCGTAGTCAACTTGACGGAACGTTGACTTGAAGGCAACAACAGCAATAAGTAGTAATGCACCTCGCGAGCAGCTCAACTCAACCGTCATCTTCGTCGCCGTCCATAATTGATGGGTTTCGGGGGAGCAGCCGTTTGTGTGTAATTGCGATCGGTCTTGGCGCAATTGCGCGAGAATCCGTAAACAGGTGCTGCTGCGGCGATGGCCCTCGCGCGCAATTTGTGGAACGATATGAAGTTGCCGTTGGACGATAAACAAAAAAAGTTACATCCTCGCACAATGTCTCGTACGTGTACACCAACCGGACTTTATAGAAACATCAACATTAACTAGAGCAGAAATTTGACATCGGACGATGGATCGATTTCAAACGTTCCAATCGACCAATTTGACAACGGACCTCAAACCACTTAGAACAAAAACAACTCCCTCGCTAAAGTTCTTGGGAATATTCCCAAGAGTAAAATTTCCCAACATAAATATTAACTCTGCCTGGGCCACACTTGCAAACCAAAAAAAAAAGCTAATCCACACAAAACCGTGATAAGTCAATGTTTTACGGCGCGACATAAAACCCAAACCTTCTTCCGGTTGTGACTCTAGGAAGCTTAATAGTGGATTTTTGGACAGTTGTAATGTACAAACAAACAGTCAGCAGAAAAAGTGTGTAGGTACTTATATTTTAGTTGCCACTTTGATGGTGCTGATGGGAACATTCATTCTCCGTAATCGTCACTGTCTCCCGAAAGACACCGAACAAAAACCCTCGAAAAAAAAAAACGATCCAAATTTGAATATTGCTGGACAGTCCGGTCTGGGGTCATTTACACGGAGTGTTTTCCTTTTTTTTTCTCCATCGAATAGGTGTGTCACTAGGAGTTTAGTGATCATCAAAAGAGATTAAAATTCACCTACTTGTAACAGCTGAATATCAATTTATCGGTATAGAATGCCGCTAATGGTCTTAGTTTCGTTTTGCTCTTTCATCTGGAAATGAAATTTTTCATAATACATTATTATTTATAATTTATTTAATTGAGGACATTTTACCAACTTTTGGAATTCGTGTCCGAAACTTTTCATGATACAGAAATACAGTCACTCAACGAAACCGATTAGCAAATCATAGATTGTGGGAATCTTGGGCCACATATTGTTGGGTATCTTAGGCTACCTATATTTTGGTGTTTCTGTTAACATTCATAACTTCAAATACATTTTCCCTATCTCCAGAGGTTTCCTTATTTGAAATTCCGAATTAAGAGTTATGAAAAATATGCTGTTAATTTAATCGAATGGGATAGAGAAGAGCATAGATTTTATATGAGAAATTTTGCCAAAACGTTCGCGAGCCAGATCTTTGGAACGATTCGATCATACACAACTCTCTTTTTGATTTTCTCACCTGAAATTGTTTTTACAAAGAGACAACACGAAATTATTGCGACATTGAAAATGTCATGTCAATTTTCTTATAATGTTTAGAACCAAACTAAATTTTTGGGTAGTTTTATACATATATTTACTTAAAAATCTAAAGAAAAGTTAATCGATGGAGCCTTGAGTGTAAAATTGAACGCATTTTCGCTTGATGATGCCCCCATCAAAGTCTTTACAGTGTTACAGTGGTACCAGTTTCTCAGTTTTCTTTTCCATTTTCCTAACATGACCTTCTCGTCTTTGACTGTCTTCTTGCTCTTCCAAAATTTCCGCTTCATTATTACCCAGTACTGCTCCACCGGACGCAGCTCCGGACACTTTGGCGGGTTCATATCCTTTAGGACAAAATGGACAAAATTGGACTCATGCCACTCCAGGACACTTTTAGAATAGTGGCATGATAGCAAATCTGGCCAAAATAGCGGATCTTCGAGTGCTGCTGCAAGAACGGCATAAGATGCTTCTCGAGGCACCGAGATTTGTAGACATCGCCATTTACTGTCCCTTTTGTCACGAAAGGCTCACTCCTCAGTCCGCAAGAGCAAATGGCCTTCCAAACGAGATATTTGGTGGCGAACTTCGACATTTTATTCTTCATAAATTTGTCGTCCACATCGAACTTGCTCTTGTCGGTGAAATACTCCAACCCCGAAATTTGCTTGAAATCGGCTTTTATATACGTTTCGTCGTCCATCACACAGCAACCAACGTCAACCGCTCCTGGAAACGCTTCAACACTCTGAAGACGGTTGAATGTTCTACATTTTTCCCAACTGCCGGTGGCAGTTGGATTGGAAAATCCAGAATTTGTTCTCTCGACTCGCAATGGTTCACCTCCATTTTCGTTTTATCGAAAAACACAACTTTAAGTTTGACAGCATGTAAACAATTTGGGACAAATACTTTGCTCAAGGCGAGTATTTGTCCCATTTGAGCACTTCTTCCGGTCATGCATCTTTGCCTTCTAGCCCCGCTTCATGCGCATCCGATGTTGCTATTTTTTCGGCTTATTACGTTTACGACAATCGAATTCTCTAGGACGTCAACTCATCGCTTCAACCTGCCACTAGCAACATCTCGGGCAGCGAAACTATTTCGCCATATTCTCAATGGTCACCGGGACGCACCACTCATGCCAATTCGGAAGCTCTCTACTCTGGCCACCAACTGTTCCTGCACCAAGTCGTCCCGTTTATCGATCAGGTGGTCCAGGGGGAGGCTTCCAATTGCGATGTCACGGCAAGTATTTGTGTCATTTAGGCATTTCTCCCGGTGATGTATATATGCCTTCCAGCCCCGATCCATGTACATCGGATATTATTTTTTCTGTCGACGAGGATATCAACTTAACGCTTCAGCCTGCCACTGGTTCACCGGGACGCAACGGATTGAGCACAATGGAGACCCCAGAGCACTTCGTCACAGTCGCGCAGATTCCAGCCAGCGTCAGCAGTCGTCCCGGCCCTGTGTTCGAAGAAGGCAACGGGGATCTCCAGCCTGTGCGTTCAGGCAAGAACCCATTTTTATTTCCCAATGCGTTCAGTGATTGCCCATCGCCTTCCAGCATGCGCCTCATTCATCATCGTAATACTGCGGGAACAACACATCGTACTACTGATCCGCATGGTTTGCGCGTATACTATCAAAATGTTCGTGGGCTGAAATCAAAAATCTCCGAGTGTTTTATCTCAACAGAGCTCGGTTACGATATTTACACCTTTACCGAAACCTGGCTTGACTCTTCTGTACCTTCAAGTCAACTTTTCTGTTTAGACTACATTGTTTTTCGTTGTGACAGAAATATTTCCTACAGTAGGCGTAGTCGTGGTGGAGGAGTCCTTGTGGCTATTTCGAGCAAATATAGCTCATCCATCGTAACAATTCGAAATGCCAGTAGCATTGAAAACTTGTGGGTGAAAGTGTCTTATGCACATAGTTCGTTTTTGATCGGCTTAGCGTATATTCCACCGGAAAAAAGCCAGGACATATCAATTCTAGATCTTCACGTGAATGCTCTTTCAGAAGCTAGATTGCAACATTCTTCATGCGGTATGATTTTTCTAGGCAATTTTAACCAACCTCAATTACTGTGGATCCCTGGTCATGGCAACAGCTTGTCGGTCGATTCCACATCAGTGATGAGTACGGCAAGTGCCTCTTTAGTGGATGGGACTGTCTTGAATGGAATGCATCTAAGAAACGGTATACGGAACCAGTTTAATCGAATGTTGGACTTAGTATTCACTGATGAGTCTATTTTGATAAGCACCATCATCGAGGCCAGCGAAGTTGTTGTTCCAATAGACGTGCATCATCCTCCGCTTGAGTTTGATATTTCTTTCCCGAAACCTGTAGGTTTTGTTGATGAATTCGATGCATCTGCTCGTAATTTCTGTCGTGCTGATTTTGAGTTAATGAACCGAGCGCTATCTGAAATTGACTGGACGATTCTCCAAACATGTACTGATGTAGATATGGCTGTGAGTACATTCTGCTCCATTATTACTGAAGTTTTTGATAATTCTGTACCGCTGGTTCGGCCTCCGTTCCGACCTCCTTGGACAAATATTCGACTAAAAGTGTTAAAACGGCTTCGATTAAAATGGTTACGACAGTTTAGTAGCTGTCCGTTTATCAAAATGAAATCTACAATCGTTTTTGCTACCGTCGCTATTTGGATCGCACGCAATCTAAGCTTCGCCGCAATCCAAAAACGTTCTGGAAGTTTGAAAAGAAAGGAGTCTAGTCTACCTGCGATGCTTCATTTGAAAGACAGAACTGCCAAATCTTTTGCTGAGAAATGTAACCTCTTTGCCAGTCATTTTTCCAGTGTTTTTCCGATGCATTCGTTAAGTACAGATCAAATCAATGCAGCCGTCACTCTGTTACCCAGAGATGTATAAGACCTCGACATCTTCGCGATTACTGAAGAAATGGTTTTTGATGTTATCAACAATTTTTTTTTCTTTATTCAATCTTTTGTAGCTAAGAAGTTTACATAAAACATACATTTGAAGTTTTCTACCTCAGCCGGAAAAGATGGAATATCTTCGTGCGTTTTGAAAAGATGCAGCGCCTCTAACTCACATATTTAATCAGTCCTTCGATCAACAAAAATTTCTTGACATCTGGAAAAGATCATTCATGAGCCCTGTCTTTAAAAAAGATGACAAACAGGATGTGAGTAATTATCGAGGTGTCGCTTGCTGCCTGCTCGAAAGTTTTGGAGAAGATCGTCAATGATGTAATGTTTTCAGCGTGCCGGATTGGATTTCTGAAAATCAGCATAGATTTTTTCCCAAACGATCTGTTTGATAATGAAAATAAGTTTAATTTTTTTTGCGCACCCCTAGTGAAATGTCAAAGCATGAGCGGAGTCACTCACGAACTCACCGCTCACCAATTCATTGTCTCTCGTTATGTTCAGTTTGGGAGAGACGTAAACAAAAAACATAATTGAATACAATCAGTTTACCTACCAACCAACAGCAGTGTCGACGCGTTTCTAATCGATCCGAAACACCAAGTCCGGGCAAAATAAAACCTTCCCCCACGGTCGGAAACGGGAAAAAGTGTAATCGAAGTGAAGTGTGACCGATCCCCTCCTAGTGATAAGTGTTTTTACAGTCCACCAAAGTTGATTCGAGGGTTGATCGAGAACACGATCAGTAACCTCAAACCTGACAGTTTTTACCTCATTATGTTTATCCAATATCGATGGCGGAAAGCAAATTGATGCTATATATACGGATATTACAGCCACGTTTGATTCAGTGAATCACGAAATTTTGCTCAAATAGTTACGTCGTTTAGGATTTTCGGAAAGACTGTGTATATCGATCAGAAGCTACCTAACAAACCGTCGTTTAGCAGTCATAATTAGCTCCACTGAATCAACCGAATTCAATCCGATTGCAGGGGTACCACAAGGCAGTAAATTGGGACCATTATTGTTCACGCTGTTTTGCAATGATATAAACACCCTTCATGTTGGGTGTGGAGTACTCATGTATGCAGATTATCTGAAAATATTTATGATCATAAACAGTCTTGCTGATTGCTACGAATTACAACAATACCTTGATAAAGTAGTGAACTGGTGTGCTGTCAACTTTCTGGTTTTAAGTGTTGCTAAGTGTTGTATCATAACATTTGGACGCAGGAAACAACCTTTCTTGTACAATTTTAATATTGTTGGAAATACGCTATTATACGCTTTTCGACTTCAATGTATGTACTACAACCTTTAAACGACGTATTGAATCTTATCTAAGGGACGAATTGAGAAATAATAGTTGAAAAATCATCGCTCGAGCAATTTATTTATGTAACCTTAAATTAAGTTTTATTATTTAGACAACTACGTCAGATGATTTAGAAGCAACAATAAACAATAAACAATGAAAAAGTGTGCAATATTGTTTGACTTTTACCCAATGGTAAAAAAGTTATACCTTGTTGGACGTGTCGCAATAATTTCGTGTTCGTCCTTTATAACTAAATTGACTATGAAATTACAGTTTCGGGTCAACTCATGAACATTGCATGTAAATTGGTGATTTATCAAAACCCAAAAATAACTTTTTTTTTTAAACAGTCAGAACTCGGAGGAAAATAAAAAATAAAATTTATTGCCTAATTTTCGTTACCTAAAAAAACCATACCACTTATTATTAAATTTTAACTTATAAAATAAAGAAGTTAAAAGAGAGCATAGAAAAAAGAGGACCAAGATACCCCAAGCTCCCCTACAATTATGAACTGGATCAAGGGTACTTAAATTTTTTCCGTGTAAATCCGAGGCGAGAAAATTCAGGCATTAGTGATTTCGAAGTTTTCAGCTTTGAGACAAATTTTGGAAAAACCCAGGAGTTATTCAATAAAAATCACATATTAACACACTGCAACCGTTTTTATTTATCAAAACTCAACTGCAGATTTGGTATCGTACTTTAGACTTCCAAAAAATCATTAAATTCGTATTTTGATCAATTTTGTTCATTCAGTTTCGTTCATGGGCTCAAAAATCGAAAGAAAGATTATAAACTCTCAATTCGATATTTTTGATTGATTTTGCATACAAAGTATAGAAATTCGGGCAAATCCCCGGCAACGAAACCTGGGCAAACTACCCTCAGTGACCTTTCCCAAATTATGTATTACATATCAGGTCAAGCCCGGGTTTAACCGGGTAATCTGACAAGCTTAGACTAGATGGCAAACAGATGGCACCTTTAACATTAAATTTTTAATCATAATTGAATTTAGATATCCTAGCTTAGCGAGAAAGAGAATCCTAAAGATCTAAAGATGTAATCAAGAGTAAACCAATCTAATCGATTTTCTCCTTGCTTAAGAATTCTTGGTCGAGTTTTTCTTAAAAATACAAAAGTGATTACTTCAATTTCCTTCTATTTCTTCTATCTCAAATAATACAATTTTTTTTAGAGTCGATTTTTTTTCAACCAATGACATTACCAGATGTTATATTACAAGATCTTTTTAAAGTAGAGGTGTCTTTGATTTTCAAAATGTCACCGATAACCGAAAGGACATCAGATGACTTGCCACTTCTAGGTCATTTATCACCAAAGAAATTGGATTCCTGTAAATTCTGGGACAAAACATGTCGAAACAGGTGCCAAGCAATTGGAAATCTTATTAGATGAAAGTCGAATTTCAGCAAGATATCTTCAAAATAGTTTTGAAAAGAACGACGATCTTTAGTCTTAAGCATACCATACGTTCGGGCAATTCCGGACGATATTTAAAAAATTTGTTAAAATGGGCAAATCTGTACAAAATCTAGGTCAAAAACATACAAGCGGAAAGATAAAGAAAATAACTTGAAAGTTTTCATTTAGACACAGCATTGTTAAAATCTTATCTATGGACAAAACAAAGATTTATTTTTATTTTAATTTTTTTAAATCGTTTTCGAACACAAAGTCTTAAAATTCTCAATGAGAAATTTGAGTTTTTTATTTGGGAAGAATCCGGGAAGTTCTGAACAATATTTGAGCATTTCGGTCAGATTTGATTTATCTCGAATTCTTTATTGGATTTTTGGATAAGCCTGGATGCATCAAGAAAATTTGTGTAAAGTGAAAGATACACGGTTACACCTAAGATGTTTTACTGACACCTTAAGTGTTTGAAGATTGTGTGGCTTTTTCAACATTACTTTTGAATACATTATAAATTATCCAAAATCATTTGAATAAATTTGAAAATAATGTTATTTAATAAAATTTGAAAATAAATATTTGGCATGTTCTGTCTATCCGGCTAAACACTTAGTTAAACTATTCGGTGAGCCTTATATTCGGTCTAACGGTTTTGGTTATGGAGTGTGATCGAAAAAAATGCAACATTTTGTTTTGTAAATAACTGTTGAATGTATGGATAAAAATTGTTAAAATTTTCAGTGAAGCTACCTAGTAATGTAATGTGTACGTGTACAAAATTTGGTGACAAACTGTCAAGTGGTTTTTGAAGTATCGCCCAATACTTAAGTTCGTTGACAATATTTTTTGCGCAGGATCGGGAAAAATCCAGTAAAGTCCCAGTTGGAGACCCGAAAACAGCTTGACATCCTAAAGGATAAAATAGTGAACTAAAAATCGAATAAAAGTATTTTTTTTCTGACTGGTCCGTCTTGTTAACTAATAAACAGGCCTCGCCTGACTTAATTTCTACAAGGTTGAAAAGCTTCCCACCGATAAAATAAACAAAATGCGGTTGTCAAATCGATTTTATCCAGGTTTGCACGGATATTTAATACAAAATTTGGGAAAAGTCCGACCCGGCCCGGTTTAGCGGATTTAATTAGGAAAGCCCGGATTCTGCCCGGATTTATCCACTTGATTTGGCAAATCAATTGAAAAAAAATTGTGCTGTAAATTTTTTGGTATTTAAACTTCTAAAACGTTTTTTTTTTGGTATCTAGCGCCGATGTGGTCTAGTGGACAGGCTGGCGCAAGTCTGGTTTTGGTATTCCAGGCGTACTGGTTTCGATTCCCGGTATCGGCATGAAAACTTTTGGGTTCGAATCCCATAAGTTGCCGACAGGTAAGATGTGTTTCCTTCTACAACTGACTATTTAATAAGAATGTTAAATCAGTTGCCAGCTGGTCAGGTATATACACGGATGCCGGAATACCTGTAAGTAAACTAGCCCACCTGATTGACTCGTTCTTTCAAAACAAACCTACATCAACACAATACATTCACTACATAACAGTTCATACGAAGCCATGGGGTCCGGGTATGGTTTACGCGTTGCATTGGCGATTTGTTGAACTTAATATTCTAAAGAATGCGTTTGAGCACATACTTAGGCAGAAACTGCGGTGAATCCGTGCACCCATGGTGGATAACCAACATACACACATACAGGAAATTCAATCGTGCGTGTTACAGGAAGGATACTTTCTGGAAAAGGAGTCAACCATGCCTTAAGGGCCAATATCAGGTACATTAAACCTGGCATAGTTCCTGTTTACATTTGGTGGAATAATTTTTCCAGTAAATAAGATTTAATGACAATGACATGATGACCAACACAATCCAGGTGAAATATAAATATTTTTTTTTTTGTCTTTATTTGAGAGCCGCAGGCTGGTTCGCCTCTGATTGACAATCTTATTTAATTCAATGCTTTGCATCTTATTCTGAGCATCATAAATTTCAGCTTTATTCATTGTTGTATTGACGCTATTCATTTTTAGTTTTTTAAAGAAAAAATTTAGAATTATTTTCATGCCTATTGCACACACGATAAAAGCTAATTCGTTGAGTTCTACAAAAGATGGTTTGAAGGAGTCATCCACAATATCTCTTTTTTTTTATTTGGACACAAACTTTGGTATCCCATCACACTGACCCTAAGCACGATCCTGACGTTTCCGAAGATTCGACACCGGGTACCCCAAAACCTTTTTTAAGTTGAGGTCGCTTACCGCAAAATCTTTATCTAGGTAGTCCCCCCACCCATTAAAGGTTGCGGCAAGGCAAGCGTAACAAAACGACCTACCCCTTGGATCTTCTTCTCAAATCAAACCGAGGACGTTTCGGCTACTTGTCTTCCTTCCATTTGGCGCAGGGTTTAGCTGCGGTGCGGCGGGTACTTTACAAAAGCTAGCAATAACTCAGGTTACTGACAAGCTGCCGACCTGCCATCCTCGTCTTTCGGGTGACGACTTTTGTCATTCACAATCTCTCCCCTCTCGAGACTCTTGGAGCTTGGTGCGTCGTCGTCGTTTTTGTTTGTTTGGTTCGCTGGTTTTGGTCCCATCAGACAAGAAACAATGGCAGCCGGCAGTTTTCCTAAGAATCTGAAAACTGAAAATATTCAAATTAGCATTTCTTCAAACGCAAATACCGAACGACGCGAAGTCACTCAAATGATCGTCCCATCTCGAAGCGAATTCGTTTGGTTTGGTAGGACTCTTGACGAGTGACGTTCCGAGTACTTTTTCGATTGTGGGGAAAGAGGAAACGAGGGGCAAATCGTCCATCGTAAAGCGAAGTAATTAAATCCAATTTTATCACCACAACGAAACGAAGACAGTCTTCGACTAGAGCTCTTAGGAGGTGACCACCCAGCAAGAAAGATAGAAACCTATACCTTTGCTTTTGGGGGCGATTATAAGATTAGAAGGATCGACTAGAAGGGGGGTAAAGAAGCCAGAAGTGCGGGGGAAATTGGTTCCGGCAAGTGGCACAAAAACAAAAGACACACGATGGCGACCACAGAAAGTACCATCTCACACGGCTATAATAAAAGTGAAGGCACAACTGTTTGCCCAAAGTAAGTACTGTGGCAATATAATGTCCGTACACGGATTGGGAAATCTCTGCCACACCGCAAGATGGACAACAATTGCACTAGTTGCGCTGAATCGTCGTCTTGGTCGTCGTCGTCGTCATTAGAGAGCCCCCCCTCGTCCTAATCCAGCCATACGGATCTTTTATGGCCGCCGTCGCCGCCTGGCAATGGATCGGTAATCACAAAACGATGGCGGCAGTGGCCAAAATGTCAAAATGCCATCGCGATGATGTCCAGCCAGCGGATCGGATCGGATTTTGTGTGATTCCGACGACGACGACGAAGACGGAGGGCCATAAAGTCCGGCCATTCGTTGGTCCTCGCCTAGAGGGACCCGCTCGATCCGGTTGGCAGATTTTGCTTTCTAATCGTGACGCGCGTCCCCCCATTGTATTGTGGATTGCCCGCTTTTATTATTGTCTCTCTATATGAAAATGTTACAATAGGGCATACGACGCGCGTTCACCGATCCACATACGGTACCTACTATTAAAGTGTGTGACGGCGAATTTGGGACCATAAATCAATCTTTGGTTTCGGTTTTGTGTTTTCCACTAAAAGATTGTCTTCAAAGAGGCATAAAGAACGTTCAAGTGTGATGTACACCATCACCAACCTTTTTTTTGAAAAAGGCAACGACGTTTCATAATTAGGGGTGTTGTGTAGCTTGACCGCAGTAAACAAGTTCATCCACATTCCCTTGACCGGGGTTTAGTTGGGAAAAATTCCCGCGGGATGGATAATTTTTTGCTTCCAGTTCGACACATCATATGGATGCAAAGAACGATTCACTCCCCCACGCTGAGCCAACGAGAAGGACAATATCTCGTGCATCCGTTGAGTGTCTACGCAGATAACGGGTGATTGGCAACAGTTTTGCGCCGAGAATGAAAAACATGGCCAAGTTAACCCTTTAAGAACTGTAGGCTTCCTGGAACACAACTTTTGAGAGACTATAAGAATTCAGAGTACAAGCCAAGCAATCAAACATATCGAATGAATTTAAATGCCAAAAGTAGTGATGGTAACGAGCTCTCAATTAATCCAAAATTAATAAATCCAGAATTTAGCTTCGAAATTTAGATTCAAAAATAAGATTTTAAATTTGCAATTTGGATATACGATTCAGATTCAGATCTGAACTCTTCAAAATTCGGAATCGAGAATCGATATTCCTAATTAAGAAACAGAACTAGTTTCCGAATAAGAATCTAGATTCAAAATGAAATATTTTTTATTGATATTCCAATCATGGAATCATAACTTAGATACAGAATCCAGAAACAGTATTTTCAATCGGTTTTTTTCCATTTCTTCCATTAATGTCATCCCTTTTTATTTTATTTTGGAACATACATTCAGAAACAGAATTCTGAAATAAGGATTTGAAATTAGTATTTCAGATTTATAGTTTAAAATACAAAATTGACTATTCAGAATTCATGAAATCATAATCCAAATTTCCATTATTTGAATTCATGTTCACAGTTTGAATTTAACTTTTTTTATTCACATGATTTTCCGTCTCACGACATAACCTGATGAACACTATTCCTCCAATTCACTCGGTCCTTGGCGACCGTTCTCCAATTTCTCCACTTGGTCTTACCACCTCGTTCGTTGCGCCCCTTCTCGTCTCATTCCTATCGGATTTGCAGCAAACACCTGTATTGCAGGACAGTCGTATGGCCTTCTCGCTACATTTTCCGCCCAGCATATCCGGCCAGTCTTCACCACCTTCTGGATACTGGGTTTTCCGTTGAGTCGCGCAAACCAAGTTTTCCGTTGAGGTTCATCCTTCGCCTCCAAACTCCATTCTCCTGCACGCAGCCAAAGATGGTTTTTAACACTCGCCGCCCGAATACCCCGAGTGTGCGCAGGTCCTCCTCCAGCAATATCCACGTCTCCTGCTTGTAGAGCACAACTGGTCAAATAAGCGTAGTGTACAGGTTGAACTTTGTGCGAGGGATAAGTCTTCTCGACCGCAGTTGCTTGTGGAGACCATACCCAAGTAACCAAAAGTTCCATAATACAGTAGCAAAAAAGCTTACTCAACTCAGTCCTGCTCGAGGGCTGTATACTGTATAGCATTCTATTCTGCTGAAAATTTAAGTTCTTATCCACACTTTTATGTTCTATAATCAAAGCTGAGTAGAAAGCTATGCAGCGTATATTTAAAATTCTCAAATGTCTTTGTAAATGAAGGTTATTTGCTTTGAACAGCATTCGTTAAAAGTGGAATAACAAACATAAATTTATACTTGTTACTGTTTGGCTGGTAAACGGTGGATAATGTGCAACACGAGACCCCATAGTGGTCATATCACCTCTTATTCACAACTCCTATCTCTACCTCCCCGTGGTGCCGGCTGGGGTGCGAGTAACCTAAGCGGAGATCGGGTACCCAACCCCGGTGGATGCTTTGGTCGCATGGAGACTGAGAAGGTGGCCGCACGCGTCTGTTCCCCAGGTCAGGGGCGGCGTGCAACAACAACCGAGCGTCTGTTCTCCAGGTCAGGGGCGGCTCAAGCAGCGTCTGTCTCGCAGCGAGCGGCTGAATTTATGAAATGCGGCTCCCGCCAGCTAAGTCCAAGATGGCAGCCCCATCGCGGGATAGGGACTTTAGGCTAACAACCTACTGCTCCCGATTCAGAAATTGTTACGGAATCCGAAAGAAATGACCGACCTGGAACTTTGGCGACGACTTTTAGCATGAAAACACGGACACGAATTGGAACTTGGAACGTTTTAACCCTTGCCCAACAAGGCAAACTGGAACAACTGGCTAGAGAGGCTAGCCGCCTCAAACTTGAAATTCTGGGACTGAGCGAAGTCCGTTGGCCTAATACTGGAGAACACAAGACACAATCCGGGCAAGTCCTGCTTTACTCTGGCATACGAGGAGAACATGCTACCCGGGAACGAGGAGTTGGTTTCCTGTTAAGCCCGCAAGCCTACGCGGCCCTCATTAGATGGGAACCGATAAACGAAAGAATAATCGTAGCCAGATTTAGAACACGGGTTAGAAACCTTACAATGGTCCAGTGTTATGCGCCAACTGACGTTGCCGACTTGCAGGAGAAAGAGCAGTTTTACAGTCAACTGAACAGCGTGGTAGAGAAAATTCCGAAGGGTGACATTCAAATCCATTTGGGCGACTTCAACGCAAAGATTGGCTCCGACAATCAGGACCTTGAGCGCATCATGGGGCGCCATGGTCTAGGACAGATGAGCGAAAACGGAGAGCTGTTTGTAGAATTTTGTGGCAACAACAACATGGTGATCGGTGGATCGCTCTTCCCCCATCGACCAGCACATAAGGTCACTTGGGTATCCCGAGATGGCCGAACAGAAAATCAAATTGACCACATCTGCATCAGCCGAAAATGGAGAAGGAGCCTTCTTGATGTCCGCAACAAGCGAAGCGCAGACATTGCATCTGACCATCACCTCGTCCTTGGCGAGATACGACTGAGAGTTGCACGTGTCCAACGGCGCGAGGAGAAAGTCGGGTGTCGATACGACGTCCGCCGGTTGGAGAATCCAGAGGTGAAAAGGGCATACGTTGAAGAGCTAGAATCCCGAGCCTCGGAGCTGCTGACAGACGGAACAGTCGAAGAACAGTGGTGTGAAATCAAGAATGCCTTTATCACGACGAGCCATGGTACTCTCGGTAAAGTTTGTGGAAGAAGGAGTGAATGGATGTCAGATGAAACTTGGAGGATGGTCGATGATCGGAGAAAGGCGAAAGTCGGAATTGAGCAGGCATGTACCGGGTCAGCCAAAGCAGCCGCCCGCTTACGATATGCGGAGCTGGAAAAGGCAGTTAAACGAGCTTGTAGACGAGACAAGAGAGCCTGGACAAACTCCCTAGCCGAAGAGGGAGAAAGAGCCGCCGCCAATGGAGATATCCGATTACTTTATGACATTTCTCGCCGCCTCAGTGGTGCAAGGATTAATGCAAGAATGCCGCTGAAAGACCGAGCAGGTCAGTTATTGACCGATCGAACAGATCAGCTCAAACGATGGACTGAGCACTTCGAACAACTCTTCCGAGTCACGAATAGCGATGGCCAACAGAACCCGCAGCTCGAAGCGCCAACAGTGAGTCGCATAAATGGCGTCAACTCGGAAGCGCCCTCGCTGGCTGAAATAGAAGCGGCAATCAAAAACATGAAATCCAACAAAGCACCTGGGATCGATTGCATCCCTGCTGAAATGCTGAAAGCCGACCCTGCCCTATCAGCACAAATGTTGCACCGTCTTTTCGCTGACATCTGGGATACTGCAACATTCCCGGCCGACTGGATGCAGGGTATCCTCGTAAAGGTCCCGAAGAAAGGAGACCTGACAGAGTGCGGTAACTGGCGAGGCATAACGTTGATCTGTACAACCCTCAAAGTACTCTGCAAGGTGATCCTGAACAGGATCCAGGAGAAAATCGACGCTACACTCCGACGGCAACAAGCTGGATTCCGATCCGGACGATCATGTGTGGACCACATCACAACGCTACGAATCATACTGGAACAAATCAACGAATTCCAGGACTCTCTTCTGCTGGTGTTCGTTGATTTCGAAAAAGCATTCGACCGACTTAACCATGAAAACATCTGGGCGGCCCTAAGGCGAAGAGGAGTACCAGAGAAACTAGTCCATCTCATCGAAGCACAATACGAGGCATTTTCGTGCAAGGTCTTGCACGACGGTGTCTTGTCCGTACCAATCCCGGTAACTGCTGGAGTGAGACAAGGATGTATCCTATCACCGCTACTTTTTCTAATCGTAATGGATGAGATTCTGATTGGATCGATTGACTGTGCACCGAACCGAGGATTGCCGTGGAATCCTTCAACAATGGAGCAACTGAACGACCTTGACCTGGCTGACGATATTGTTTTGCTTTTTTGTTTTTGTGCACCGAACCGAGGATTGCCGTGGAATCCTTCAACAATGGAGCAACTGAACGACCTTGACCTGGCTGACGATATTGTTTTGCTCGCCCAAACACAACCAGATATGCAGAGCAAACTCGACGACCTCACCGAAAGTTCCAAGGCAGCAGGTCTCAAAGTCAATGTCGGAAAGACCAAGTCGATGGAGATCAACACAGAAAATCCCTCCAGTTTCATGGTAGCTGGGCAACAAGTTGAGAAAGTGGAGTGCTTCCAGTATCTTGGTAGCCAGATAATGCCTGATGGTGGTACCAGAAAAGACATCGAAACCCGGATCAGAAAGGCCCGATTTGCGTTTGCGAGTCTCCGAAACATCTGGCGGTCACGCCAGATCTCTCTACGAACGAAAATCCGAATCTTCAACTCAAACGTCAAATCCGTATTGCTGTACGGGTGCGAAACTTGGTGCACATATGCGGTAACGACGCGAAAACTGCAAGTATTTGTAAACCGCTGCCTGCGGAATATCATCCGCGCTTGGTGGCCTGGCAACTGGATCTCGAATGAGGAACTACATCGCCGGTGTCATCAAAGGGCGCTAGAAATCGAGATTCGGGAACGTAAGTGGAGATGGATTGGGCACACGCTGCGAAGAGATGAAAACGAGATTTGCAGAGAGGCGCTAGATTGGAATCCAGAAGGTCATCGAAGAAGAGGCAGACCCAGAAACTCGTGGCGGCGAAGCCTAGCCGCTGAAATCCGAACTGTCGACGAGAATCTTGACTGGGACCAAGTGAAGACGCTGGCTCCGGATCGTCAACAGTGGAGGTCTTTTACCACGGCCCTATGCACCGGAGGATCGGCGCGGGATCATTAAGTAAGTAAGTAAGTTACTGAACGGGGCTACTAAACGAGCAGCACTGAACGTTGATGACAGTTTTTGAACAGGGAAAAAGAGCGAGAGAAAAGAAAGCGGTTTATTCGGCGGGAAAGTCGTAGGACGAAAATAAACAACAATAAATTCGCGTTAGGTGCGAAGTTAAGCAGAAGAATCTACTTAGGCTAAAGTTGCGAACTGTATGCAATAGTGCGGAAATTAAGTGAGGTCGCTTGAGCAAAGTGCAATTACGGATACGCGCTGGTTCAGAAGACACCTAATTAGGTACAACCTGTTGAGTGGAGGTGAGAATTTCATTGAGAAATGTTTAAAGAAAAATTTAATTTAGCATAACTTATGTTAAAGGTGGCTAGCAGAAGGCAGCTAATAAGAATCAAGACAGCATGAAGCGAATAGGAGAAGTTACTAAACGTGATATAAAGAAACATCGAATTTTAGTCCTTTTCATCAAAGTTATGTTTCTATCGTAGGTTTTTAAAACGCACCGAATTTTGAACGAATAAAGGAGTGTTACAAACTCAGAAACAACCTTTACCTTTGCTACGCGCCACGCAAGTAACAATAATAATAATACTGCTGGAATACTGCAGATATATCAATGAAATTTGATAAAACAAACAAACAGATATTCGTATTAAAACCATTTTGAAGCCATTACTCTAACGCATCTGAAAATAAGCTTTGCATTTACACTTGCCCCAATATACGGGACAAATGTTAACTTAGAAATTTGTTTTTGCCAACATTTTTAAATATTAGACTTTTAAAGAGAAAATGAAAAAACAAAACGCGGAGAAATTATTAAGTGATGCAACTGATATTTTTTGCTTTAATAAATTTATTATAAAAAAAGAAATTTGCACTGTATGAAATCGATAATGTTCATACTATGATAAGTGTTGTTTGGGAAAACTTCAAACTATAATGTCTCATGTCCACGAGTTTGGCATATGGCGAAACATTTTTTAACATAATTTTGGCGCAAAAAAGATAGATATTCAAACTGCTTCGAAGGGCGAGGGTGGTGAAAAAAGCTGTTTGAAAATGTTTATAAAAAAAAACCTTTGCATCGTTTTTTTTTTCTAAATTTCGATAGCTTATTTTTTAACTCCAAAAAATACATTATCTTAAGCTAATCAGGGGCTGGAACTGCTCATATTACAGGATTTTAGGAATCTATTATATAAAATTCTCTTGTAACGGTGTTTGTAGTACTACTCCTCCGAAATGACTCAAACGACACGAATGAAATTATTTTTAGAATATTCTGTAGCCATGCGAATCGGTTTATATCGAATAAAAAACACAAAAAGTCACATGAATTGGCCGTTATAATTAAATTTGTAATAATTTGAATAAAATAAAAGTCATGGCTTCCATTTTTTCGAGATTTTTTTTTTCCTTTTGGCGGTTTGTTTTTCGTCTCCAAGGTCGAGGCGTCGCGAGCCAAGGTTGGAAGGGGATAGTAACCAAAGCATACTAATCAATGATCGCTGGAAAAATGAAAAATTTTGGCGCCTATTTCTCAACCAAGCATATTTTAATGCACGTGGTGACAATATGCAACCTAGATGTGGCTGTCTAATTCACCATCAAAATTTTCAGAAGAACAAAAAAAAAATAGCAAGAGCCTTTCTTATTTGGTGGAATTGTTGCCTTAAGGTGGTTAGGACGAGTACCTCGATTACCTACATAGGATTCTTTACAGCGACGCTCACCTGTGTGGTGGTTTATAATGCAACTTAGCAACCACAAACAAAGTGAAAATATAAAAAATAAATATTTGATCATAAAGAATTTAACGTCTATGGGGTCCGTCATCCCTGACGTGCAAATAACGGTGTCGTGTGGATCAAATATCAGTTGCGTGGCAGTAAATAGAAAACGACGGGTAAATTTAATCCTCTTTGGTTTGCCATCTGCGTGTACCATCTTATGCAGAAATATACATAGGCAGGTAAGTCGTTTTCATCTAATATTTGATATTCGTTTTAAACTTTTAGGGGATTTCAGACAAACCCTTCCCGTCATTCCGCGGTCAACATATACCGATGAAGTGAACGCTTGCATAAAATCATCGCATTTGTGGAGGTTTGTTAAAAAATTACAATTGAAAATGAACATGTGAGTAGAAACGCTTCAAGATCCATCCGCTGAAGTATTCTCAAAAAAGCTTCTGGAAATCGGCGATGGGAAATTAGCTGAGCATGAAAACACAGGATGTATCAAATTACCGGCAGACTTCTGCTAAATTGTTGAGTCCCAGAATGATCTCATTAACCGCATATTCCCCGAACTTGACAAAAACTTTCTAAGACACGAGTGGTTGGTAGAAAGAGCTATCTTGGCTGCCAAAAATGTTGTAGTAAATAATCTAAATATTAGGATTCTGCATTTAATACCAAGAGATTAAGTGTCATACAAATCTATTGAAACCATTTGCGGTGCCAACGAAACGGTAAACTGCCCCTCCGAGTTTTTAAATTCTTTGGATTGTCCAGGCTTGCCACCACATCATCTCCAACTTAAAGTAGGATCGCCTGTAATTTTGCTACAAAATTTAAACCCTCCACGGCTTTTTTTTAATTAAGAAATAAATGAAAAATGTTATCGGGGTAACCATTTTAAATGAAAAATTTCGAGGAGAAGATGTCCTACTGCCTAGAATACCAATGATCCCAACGGATATGCCCATGGAATTCAAACGGCTTCAATTCTCAATCTGATTGGCTTTTGCGATCACTATAAACAAAGCACAAGACCAAACCATGTCCGTTTGTGGTCTCGATCTGAGCACACCGTGTTTTTCACATGGAAAACTCTACGTGGCGTGTTCTTGCATGGGTAAGCCATCGAATTTGGTCGTGTTAGCGAATCAGGGAATAACTAAAAATATTGTTCACTCTACCGTTCTTCAAAATGAATAATCATTGTTTGTGTTGTTTTCATGTAGTATAGTTTAAGTTAATAAATCAAAAATTATGTTTGAAGCCTTATAAAATAATCTTTTTGATATTCCAATAAGACATCACCATTTACTTCCCTATTATTAAATAATCATATAGCAAAAACAACCATAAGATACACAACGTTTGCCAGTAATCAAATATTTGAGTTTAGATTCAGAATTAAGATTCAGAATTCAGATTAATAATTCAGAATTAAGATTCAGGGATTAGATTAATAATTCAGATTTAAATTTTAGATTCGAAATTCAGATTCAGAATTCAGACTCAGATTTCAGCTTCTGAATCGCATCTGGATGAAAAAAAAATTTGAAAGCTGAAGAAAGCAAATATTACGATAGATCAAATTTAATTTTGAATTATTCAAACTCTTTAAAACATTGAAATTTGAAATTGGTATTATAATTTAGCTTTTCTCTAAATGATTGGATGAGTTAATTAAATTTGAAATTCATGTAGTAATTTTTATCTCGCACAATGTTTTCCGTCAATGTGTTTCGTACTGTCCTAGATGGCAAAACAACGTTTGCCGGGTCAGCTAGTATACTTATAAAACTGTCCCGATTCACGCTATATTGATCGGTTTTCAAAATTCTATTTCCATAAAATACAATGTGTAATAAATTCCAATATACGAATCTTTTTCTTTCAATTAGAAAACTCGAGCCAGGTAAATCAGGCTACCTTCTTCAAGCAGTGGGGGACAAAATTGGAAAAGATGGGGGAACTCCCATGTAAGTTTAAGATAAAGAGCTTTTCAAAGAAGGGACCATATTTTAAAAGAGGGTTTATTTGCGTACGGATATTTGGCATAACTCAAAAAAAGATGTGACAAATGTTTTTATGGAAGTTCGTAACTTCCCGCTTTGGGAAAAAAGGTGGAAAATGCATAAATATTGACATTATTTGAGTGAACTACAGTAAATAATATATACCATCAATGAATTGCAATTTGTGATCTTACACAGAAGCAAGCTCCCGATTTTTTTTTAAATTTTGTTCAATTAGGTTTTTGAGATTTGATTGAATTTTAACAGATTTCAACTTTTGGCATACCTTCTGCCAACACTCTTATCTTTCCATCCACACCAAAATGGAATCAAAATTTATTAAAATAATACCACAAGAATTATTTGCTAAATATATTCTTAATGTTTCAACACAACCGCTTCTTTATAGATAAATGTTCATTATATTTTTTCCTGGCACAGATAATTTGTTATTTGACAAACATTTTCTTTAAAATTTATTATAAAACTAGCTGATCCCATACGAACTACGTTTCGCTTTCAACTTGGAGTATGTCAAGAACAGTTTGTATGAAAGTCAATTGCCAAGCATTCTACAGATGCTTTTCTGAATCCATTGGTAAGTAATAATTGCAATAATATTGGACGATCACTTTGTTTGTCGTCTGCTACAAAATTTGAAATCAGAAATCTTTTGACCGTGCCAAAAAACCAAATGTATAAATTTCAACTAAATCATTGCATAACCCCTTTAGGGGGCTCTTATACAATCTTTGATATCTGAAATCAAATGCCCTTCCTTCAAAACTCCCGTGTGAAAATTTTCAAAGCAATCCATTGTAAAATAACGTCAATATTGCTAAAAACAGTAAAAAAATAATTTATATGGACGACCCCTTTCGTCGACCCCTAACAAAACACTTGACATCTGAAATCGATTGCCCGTACCTGAAAACTACCGTGTGCAAATTTTCATCCCAATCCGATGTATAGTAACGACGATGTTACAAAAATATTGAAAGGTTTATATGGACGACCCCCTATGCCGGCCCCTTACACTGAATTTAATACCCTGAAATCCATTGCTCATCTCTCAAAACTCTCGAGTATCAATTTTCGTCTGAATTCGATGTATAATAACGACAATATCGCATCAACAGTGAATAGTTAATATGGACGACCCCTTTTGTCGACCCCTGATTTTAGTTTGGATAAGTGAAATCAGCTATTTGTCCCTAATAACTCCTATGTGCAAATTTTCATCCCAATCCGATGCATAAAAACGTCAATATCACTAAGTAACTGAAAATTTAATATGGACGACCCCTTTTGCCGGCCCCTTACACTGAATTTGATAACTCAAATCGATTGCACGTCACTCAAAACTATCGTGTACCAATTTTCATCTATATACGATGTATAATACCGTTAATATCGCAAAAACAGTGAACAGTTTATATGGACGACCCCTTTGGCTGACCCTTTACACAAAATTGAACACCTGAAATCGATTGCTCGTCTTTCAAAACACTTATGTGCAAATTTTCAACACGATCCGACGAAAAGTAACGTCAATATCACGAAAACAATATTTGTCTTGTATGGACGACCCCCTTCAGAAGGGGTCATCCGAAAATCTGCAAACATTTTTCATCCTTCCTGGTCCTAATGAGCATCCATGCCAAATTTCAGCTATCTAGCTCTCAAGACGGCTGAGTCTATAGAGGACAAACAAACAAACAAACAAACAAACAAACATACAGAAATTGCTTTTTATATATATAGATTTTCAGAAAACCCGTAAACCTAACCAAATCGTTAAAGAGATGTGAGTAAACTTGAGAAATCTCTGCAAAATATGATTTAATAAAAGTTTTGTTAATTTTTTTTTACATTTTTGTAACTAAGAGAAAATATTTCATTCAAATAGTTTAATTTACTGATCATTCTCCGGGTGAACTAATACAAATTTAATGCGATTTCCATATCTCAAAGTCAATACATCATCGATCCGAATTGAAATTTCCTTAGTTTCCTGATGATAACATTGATTTAATTTTTTTCTAAACAAACAGTGTCAACCTCTTATTGATTATTCAAAACATTACTGTGTATTCTTTAAGCATTGAAGCTCTAAAGACTTCTAAAATATGAAGCAAAGAAGAGGAAAGAATCAAAGAGTTTTCAAAAAGGCATTAAGCATAGGAAACAGCTTGGAAATTTTTTTGTCTTAATATTATAACATAATCCATTTTTAGTTGCTTTCCGTCTTCAACCATTAAAGCCCTTTTGCAAACTCTTTGCTTCAACAGGGATCAAGGTTAGGAAAAGAGCTAGGTTCTCAAGGAAGAAAATTGGGTGGTATTGATTTGCTTCCAATATATTACTCTATCCATTTTTATTGGACGTTTATGAAATGCCTCATAGAAATAGGAGTGTCCTTAGGAAATGTCTAGGAGCGTAGGAGGTGTAGGACAATCATGATCGCACCATTTACCAAAATGGAGCCAGATCTTTACCTTTAACCAACTAACACAACCCCTTCCTTGGATACTTGAATATGGTTTCGCAGACGTATAGACGGTTTCCATAGATTGTGATACCAACCTATCTCTGGTTCTGTGTATTTGATTTTTTTGAGTATGCAGGAGCGAGAGGTTGCCAGTTGAACTTAAAGAGTATCTTACTAACAATCCATCCCTTCCCCCCATTGACTACTAGGACGTGGCCGGCGCCGTTATTAATCATATGAAAAAGGGAGAGCATTAGTTTTGTACAATGAGATCGACTGCTAATCCCAAGCACCATTCTTTTGGACTTTGTGCAAAATTGATGGCCTCGATTAATCACGGAGTAGCAACCATTGGCGACGTGGGACTTGTTCTGTTTAGCCACGCCAGCGATCATAGAATTCAAAATGTATAGTTTGAAAAAAAAAATGTAAAAAAAAGAAGTTCCTCTAGAATCGATTTGAAAAAAAAAAACTTGTAATGAAGCATTTCGAGTTCAATGATTTAAGGTGGATATGAGTAGTCAATCAAGCTAACCTAAGCTAATCCATCGAATCGTCCGACTGGGGTATCAGGGGTCGCGAATTCAATATAGCCTCTATTTGTACTAGCAAGGTGTACATCTCTTCGTAGGAAAGATACGATTCGTTGAGTACCTTACACAAGTGCGATTTCATACTCTTCACTCCGGCCTCCCATAGGCCGCCTTGGTGTGGGGCTACAAAACTCCATCGAATTCCTCGGGACTGGCAGAATTCCTCCAGCTTACATTCGAACATCTGCGATTCGTCTAGTTCTGCCAGTTGCCGCTCGGCACCTTGAAAGTTTGTGCCATGGTCTGAGTACATCTCAGAAACATTCCCACGACGTCCAACGAAGCGATGAAAGGCACCCAAGAACGATTCAGTTGACAGCGATCCAACCAGCTCCAAGTGGATGGCCTTGGTGCTCATGCAGACAAATACACTCACATAGCATTTAATCGGTGACCTCATTCGACCCTTTTTCAGAAGAAATGGACCGGCATAATCCACGCCAGTGCGGGTGAAGGGGTTGGTCTCGGTAACCCGGGACTTCAGCAAGTCTCCCATGAAGTGCTTCATTTCCTTCGGCCTCATACGGAAACACTTGATACACTTTCGAATCACACGATGCATGGTGCGCTTTGCGTTGACCGGTCCAAAAATGTTGCCTGATCTTGGCAAGCAATCCATTCAATCCAACATGCAACTGTTTCTCGATGAATAGATTCGACCAGCATGTCTGTGAAGTGGTTGTTTTCTGGCAATATCATGGGGTGTTTCTGATCACGTGGTAAGTCTGCGTTTCGGATTCTTCCACCAACTCTAAGCACACCTTCTTCTTCGTCGTAAAAGGGGTTCAAGTTTCGTAGCTTCGCTGTCACAAGGCAGTTTCGTCTCCGGGTCTTGATTTCTTCGCGGTAAAAAACATGTTGCGTGATCCTCACCATTGTCAACAGTGAGTCACGATAATCGATGCTGTCTAGCTTACCGCTACGTCGTTCAACCTTTCTCTTCCTGGATCTACAGTTGTAAATAAACCGGGCCACATACCCGAACACACGTTCAAGTCTGCGAAACCTGCTGCAATCGGCTATCTCGTCGTAGAGGATACGCTCACGAACTGCAATTGCGACCATTTTAACTGGATGCTGTCCGAACTCTTCTTCATCATTCAAAACACTCTAGTACACTATATCGGTCGCATGAAGAATGTTCGGACCGTCCCACCACATTGCACTATTCACTAATTCGATCGGGTAAACACCACGCGACACTAAGTCCGCTGGATTGTCTTTAGTTCCAACATGCATCCACTTCATACCCGCGGTGAGTTTTCGAATTGTCTTAACTCGGTTATGCACAAAAGGTGATTGTTCTGGTTTCACTCTATTTAGCCAATCTAACACTATTTTCGAATCGGACCTTAGGATGACATTTTCAATGCCTATCTCTAAGGTTTCGCGCACTTTTTGAACTTGTTCGGACAGCAGCAGCGCTGCACACAGCTCTAATCTTGGTATAGTCATTTCGGTGGTATCCGCATTCTCCTTCTCTTTTCGGTTCAGCTCCTTGAGCGGCGCAACTCTGGATTTGCCGCACAGCAGTCTTACTTCGACCGATCCCGCAGCCGACCCACTTCGCAGATAGACGCAGCAGCCGTAGGCGTACTTCGAGGTATCCGAAAAACCGTGCAAATCTAAGGTTATCGGGTCGTCTATTGTGGTTCGCCTGGGGATTCTCATATTGTTGATTTGGCACAATTCAAGTCGTAGTTTCTTCCACATTTCGTGGTCTTCATCGGGGATGAGGTCGTCCCAACGAATCTGCTTCTGCCACAATCGCTGCATAACTAATTTGGCGAGTACCACAGTTGGACCAAGTAATCCGAGTGGGTCAAACAATCTAGCGATCTCGGAAAGTACTGGTCGTTTGGTCGGCGGGTTTTCGTTTTTCATCGGCTGAACTTGAAACAGGAAATCGTCGTTGACTGGGTCCCAGAGGAGACCAAGTGTCTTAATCACTCCGTTGATGTCGTTGTCTTCGAAGTTCAACTGTTTCTCTTGATCTCCGGGTGGTATGTCTTTCAGCAAGGCAGGATCATTGGCGCAAAACTTGTGGAGCTTGAAGCCATCTTCTCGGAGTAGTGCTGTCAATTCGTTCATCTGCAATTTCGTTTCGGCTAGGGTACCACCACCGGAGAGTACGTCATCTACGTAAAACGCTCTTCGCACGACCTTGCTGGCTGCGGGATATCGGTGTTGTTCGTCGTTCGCTAACTGGATCATCGCTCTTGTTGCCAGGAACCCTGCTGGACCTATGCCATAGGTAACTCGGAATATTTCAAGATCTCGGATCGGCTGCGTCTTATCATCTCTCCACACACATCGCTGGTACTTAGTGTGGGAATCATCAACTATCACCTGTCTATACATGCGTTGCACATCGGCAGTGTAAACGTATTTGTGCGAACGCCACTTCAGAATAATATCAAACAGGGAGCTCTGGATAGTTGGAGGGCTCATCAACACGTCATTCAAGGAATAGCTCGTGGTCGTCTTAGCTGAGGCGTCAAACACCACTCTCAGCTTGGTTGTCGAACTGTCGGGTTTCATCACGCAGTGGTGCGGAAGGTAGTAGGTGTTGTATTCGGTCGCTTCTTCCGCGTTCAGATATCTTGCGTGGCCAAGCTCGATGTATTCATTGATGAAGTCCGAGTACATTTGCTTCGTATTGGGGTATGCCTCCAATCTCTTCTCGAGTGTGTTGAATCGTTTGATCGCTTGGTTCCTAGATTCTCCTAATAGTTCAGCCTCGACACGGAACGGGAGTCGGGAGGAACGAGCACTAGGTACCGTCCGTCCTTTCTGCGAGCATGGGTCGTCTGGTTGCTCGCAATCGTTGTCAACTTTTTCGTCGGGGAACTGTTCTTCAATGCACCAGAAGCGTTTCATCAGCTCGTCAAGACGCTCATCAGCAGGTTCAACTGGCATTACTTGGTGGACACGAACACAGGCGATACCTTCAGAAGAATGAACTGGTCCCGCAACTAGCCAACCAAGTCGGCTTTCTTGTAGTAACGGAAGTTCGGCGGACATTCGGATCTTGCCAGCCTCTATCAAGTCGTAAAACATTTCGGATCCGATGAGCATGTCAATGCGATTGGGTTCGAAGAACTTGGGGTCAGCCAATCGGATATCCTTCGGTAGCGGCTTCGTGTCAGATTTTTTTGAAATTGTAATTTAGTTAATAAGTCAAAATTCTGACCACCTAAATAGTTTGTTAATATTTCGGAATAAGTGCGTTCTTATTCACCAAAGAAAGGTCTGATGGCGATCCTGAACATGAGCTTTAAATAAATAGTTTTAAATCAGAAAAAAATGAATAAAACACTTAAAAAGTCATATGAGCGGAAAGTAACAGTATAGGTACAGTCGTTGCAGTTACCGAGAAATGACATCGACCGAAGAAACATGGTTGCTGCAAGTACGTTCCTGTAAAGAAGTTTGGGTACTGAAGTCGTCTTCGTAGATTCTTTAAAAGGAACCAGGTGTTATTTGTTGGAAACGATTCGAAAAGCTTGTTACAAACAACTAGATAGAACACTGATCGAGTTTGACCTATCGTTATCCAATGAGGACAATACCTGTGGTAACTAGAAGCGAGTGCACGGAAAAATTTATTCCGTTTACATTGTGCTGGCGGTTTTCTAACTTTTTTTATAACTACATATTTTAGCCTAGCTATTTTAGAGGAGTACATTCTTGTTCAGGCAGGACTGCGAGTATTCCGAATATCTCCAACAAACCAGAAAAATCCTATTTTAACATTTCAGTTGAGAATATTGAATCAAAGGTTGAAATCTAAATCAATAAAAGAATTCCTAAATGAGACAATCCGCTTTTTACCGATAAAATATTTCAATTGGAGATGTTTGGAGGGTTGAAATCGCAAAGTACACCTACAAGACGCTTTCTTCACTTAACAACAACGAAACACACCGCGCGGTAATGTTTATAAATATTTTCACCTTTTTATCAATCATCTTAATTATACAGCCATAAATCTCGACAGTTTGTTTCAGTTTTGTGGAACCGCGCACCCAGGCCATCAGGAAGAGCTCTCCATCTAGAACGAAAACGGACCACAATACACCAAATAAGGGCTCTGGCTGGGTGCAGGCAGGGCATCGAGGAAATCATCTAGAGACCTCGGGGTTGTATGAATAGCGAACGACTTGACATCGACGCGCGATGCCACCAGTGCCTCACGTTGATATTCTCCCTGGGTCATTAGGGAAGCAAAAGGGAGAGGAAGACAACTTTGACGCCGACGCTTGTGATGATGATGCTGGATTGACGACGGAATGAACTTTTCTGGTCCCAACATCCATCAGTCAAATCTAGAGGTAAGCACCAAAAGAGGACCCCCGATATGCGGTCCATCAACTCTCGGCGACGAGAAGACCCGTATGGCATGTGTGCGTGACTGATGATGAACAATTGTCTCTTTTTTAGTCTTTTTTTACCCTCTACGAAACATCGGATCACGGATGAGCAGCTCTGCTCGGGAAAAAGGGATCAATTTGACACATGGCCATTTGTCGATCAACCACGGCATGACGGTCATCCTTTTTCTGCTGTGGGTGCTTACTTTTTTTTTTGTTCTGGATAAACGGCATTCAAACCGCACAATGAAATGACATTGCGCTTTTCCTCGGTTTAAAAATGAAAAAAAAAACGATGGGGGATGCATGAAATGGAATTGAAACGCGTGTGTCTGCAACAAAATAAAAACATCCATAAGTCGTTCCTTTCATCGGCAAATCGAATCCACTTCATCACCCTGTCAACCATGGTGAGTTGATGCGGTTTTGCTAACGAGATCGATCCGAGCGCTGCGTGGAGGAGTTTTGTTGCCATGGTAAAAGCAAGGCCTAGAAGATGACACGCTTCCATGAGTTGAGAATAGAGAATATTCTTGAACTTTCTGAGTAATGACATTTACAATACAACAACTAGCTTTATACCAATAAGATTACCATCAAAAAAACTTCCTTCGAAATTTTTACAATTCGTAACAAATCTAAATTTTCGAATTGAGAGAATTTTGACAATTTTGACAATTTTGACAATTTTGACAATTTTGATAATTTTGACAATTTTGACAATTTTGACAATTTTGACAATTTTGACAATTTTGACAATTTTGACAATTTTGACAATTTTGACAATTTTGACAATTTTGACAATTTTGACAATTTTGACAATTTTGACAATTTTGACAATTTTGACAATTTTGACAATTTTGACAATTTTGACAATTTTGACAATTTTGACAATTTTGACAATTTTGACGATTTTGACAATTTTGACAATTTTGACAATTTTGACAATTTTGACAATTTTGACAATTTTGACAATTTTGACAATTTTGACAATTTTGACAATTTTGACAATTTTGACAATTTTGACAATTTTGACAATTTTGACAATTTTGACAATTTTGACAATTTTGACAATTTTGACAATTTTGACAATTTTGACAATTTTGACAATTTTGACAATTTTGACAATTTTGACAATTTTGACAATTTTGACAATTTTGACAATTTTGACAATTTTGACAATTTTGACAATTTTGACAATTTTGACAATTTTGACAATTTTGACAATTTTGACAATTTTGGCAATTTCGCTAGTTTTTTTTTTAGAACTCGAAAAAAATTCCGAGCACTTTGCAAACAATGGAGTCCAGATGCCATTTGCCAAATTGTCTGAATATGACTCTAGGATGGATTGGTAAATCTTAATTGTAGAATCTGCCTTTTCCAAAGTCAAAACAGATGGAAAGTAGATAGGCGGTAAGAAGGAGGTTTTAGATGAGCTTTCCGCGGATTAAGATGGACGGAGATCGATCGGTGGTTGTCTGCCATTTGTTCATTGGCGGAGGGGCTTCCAATGAAGTACATTAACAGAATGGTCAATTCTCGATCGGCAACAGATGGCAAATTTTTCGGGTTCGACATATCTCCCTCTTTTCTTCTTCTGGAGACGATTGAGGTATGTTTGTTTGACGATTTCGATTACTCACGCGAGCTAGTATGGGAAATGGGAAGATCCTCCAAAGTCTCATCTTCAAGAGGAATGCCTGCCTAAAGAAAAACATGAGAAGGGAGTTCGCGGGTACTTCTCTTGAAAGACACATGCATTCTCAATGTGTCCAGCGCTAGAGTACCTCCGGGAGAATGCTCTTCAATTTTTTGTTTTCGGGAACCTCCACTTTTTGGCGGTTCTGTTTTGCTTAATGCTCGGGATGGATGATCTTCAAACTGAGAATTGGGGAAACCAAAACAAAAAACAAATAAGAAGCAACCGAACTTGTGAGTGGGCAATGTCTGGGGTTGGACATCTTTGGACCGCGTATAGCAGGCTATGACTTGGATTTGGTCGTATAGTTCTCACGATTGATCATCATCAGGTAAGCTGATGGTTTTTCGTCTCGGAAAAAAGTGACGCATTTGGACGGAATTTTGCTTTCCTGGGGTCTAGTAGGAAGCGCGGGGGTCTAGCATCTTAGTAGGCTCCGACGAATGAAACTTGACGAATGTCTGTCGGCCGGCTGCTGGTGGAGATGTCTCTGAACTCAAGTTGCCTTTTTTCCTCTTCCTCATTTTGTTATATTCATATAGAGCTGGGTAGGTACCTATAGGAGATCTCACGGATTTCGATCTCAAGAGCCGGCTGTTGCTCGCGGGAATTTGACGGAGTCGCGGTCCCCAGCCATGCATTGCTGGTTATGTCCAGCCCGGCGAGACGACAGATGGCTTATGGACAGCCATCGATTTTGGATGTGTGTTTTTTCTCGGACTTACGCGCTCAATTTTTGCTTAAACGGGCTGTTTTTGTTTTACTTTGAAGAGATCGAAGATATGGCGGATGATCTTCGAGTGTTCGTGGAGCCTAAAATTTGGAACTTTCCCACCAAAACGCTTCAGATTTTGTAGAGCTACTTGAAACTGGCAAAAAAAAAACAAAAAAATGTCAAAATTGTCAAAATTGTCAAAATTGTCAAAATTGTCAAAATTGTCAAAATTGTCAAAATTGTCAAAATTGTCAAAATTGTCAAAATTGTCAAAATTGTCAAAATTGTCAAAATTGTCAAAATTGTCAAAATTGTCAAAATTGTCAAAATTGTCAAAATTGTCAAAATTGTCAAAATTGTCAAAATTGTCAAAATTGTCAAAATTGTCAAAATTGTCAAAATTGTCAAAATTGTCAAAATTGTCAAAATTGTCAAAATTGTCAAAATTGTCAAAATTGTCAAAATTGTCAAAATTGTCAAAATTGTCAAAATTGTCAAAATTGTCAAAATTGTCAAAATTGTCAAAATTGTCAAAATTGTCAAAATTGTCAAAATTGTCAAAATTGTCAAAATTGTCAAAATTGTCAAAATTGTCAAAATTGTCAAAATTGTCAAAATTGTCAAAATTGTCAAAATTGTCAAAATTGTCAAAATTGTCAAAATTGTCAAAATTGTCAAAATTGTCAAAATTGTCAAAATTGTCAAAATTGACAAAATTGTGAAAATTGTCAAAATTGTCAAAATTGTCAAAATTGTCAAAATTGTCAAAATTGTCAAAATTGTCAAAATTGTCAAAATTGTCAAAATTGTCAAAATTGTCAAAATTGTCAAAATTGTCAAAATTGTCAAAATTGTCAAAATTGTCAAAATTGTCAAAATTGTCAAAATTGTCAAAATTGTCAAAATTGTCAAAATTGTCAAAATTGTTAAAATTGTCAAAATTGTCAAAATTGTCAAAATTGTCAAAATTGTCAAAATTGTCAAAATTGTCAAAATTGTCAAAATTGTCAAAATTGTCAAAATTGTCAAAATTGTCAAAATTGTCAAAATTGTCAAAATTGTCAAAATTGTCAAAATTGTCAAAATTGTCAAAATTGTCAAAATTGTCAAAATTGTCAAAATTGTCAAAATTGTCAAAATTGTCAAAATTGTCAAAATTGTCAAAATTGTCAAAATTGTCAAAATTGTCAAAATTGTCAAAATTGTCAAAATTGTCAAAATTGTCAAAATTGTCAAAATTGTCAAAATTTTCGAAATTGTCGAAATTGTCAAAATTGTCAAAATTGTCAAAATTGTCAAAATTGTCAAAATTGTCAAAATTGTCAAAATTGTCAAAATTAGCAAAATTGTCAAAATTGTCAAAATTGTTAAAATTGTCAAAATTGTCAAAATTGTCAAAATTGGCAAAATTGTCAAAATTGTCAAAATTGTCAAAATTGTCAAAATTGTCAAAATTGTCAAAATTGTCAAAATTGTCAAAATTGTCAAAATTGTCAAAATTGTCAAAATTGTCAAAATTGTCAAAATTGTCAAAATTGTCAAAATTGTCAAAATTGTCAAAATGGTCAAAATTTTCGAAATCGTCGAAATTGTCAAAATTGTCAAAATTGTCAAAATTGTCAAAATTGTCAAAATTGTCAAAATTGTCAAAATTGTCAAAATTGTCAAAATTGTCAAAATTGTCAAAATTGTCAAAATTGTCAAAATTGTCAAAATTGTCAAAATTGTCAAAATTGTCAAAATTGTCAAAATTGTCAAAATTGTCAAAATTGTCAAAATTGTCAAAATTGTCAAAATTGTCAAAATTGTCAAAATTGTCAAAATTGTAAAAATTGTAAATATTGTCAAAATTGTCAAAATTGTTAAAAAATTTTCAATATTGTCAATTCGGCGGGAGCAGTTTATGACGGTCGCCATGAAACGATGAGTTTCATGGAAATATTGCCGCTTTTAATAAGACTGAGATCACCGTTGAATAGCAGTTCGCTAAGTCTAAGCAAACTGTTGCAAAAAAAAACATGCTTCAACATCCACAAACACACTCAGCTTTCCCAAGTCTAGAAACCTCGTTAACAGCTTGTCAGAATCTAGTGACCCTGACCGGCTGGGCTAGCCTAGGCTAAGCGTGGCTTGCTGCGATTGAAGATTCCTGTCAAATTTCACCACGTGTCGTTCGCGATAGTTTTGCTCGCGGCCCCCAGTGCAGCTACCTACATATTTGTGTGGAAAATTCGCAGCTCGTACGCACCCTCGCAATTTGTCCGATCACATGGCCAGGGTTCGGCGGCCATGTTTGTGTTGTACCAGCAAGCAATTGATGGGCCAATTTAGCGGCAGCAACAGCGACTCACACCGGATTTATGTGGGCTATTAAAAATTGGTCAGCCCGCTGCTGTTGTTGTTTACAATGTCAATGATGTCTGCCTCACTAAACGCAGCAGTTAAGGTAGGTCCAGTGCAGTTTCGTTAACGGCTACATTTCACAGGTATGAAATAAATGCAACCTCCCCCCGCCTTTTGGGCAGCTTAGCTTAGCTTAGCTTTTCTCCTCCGTCCGATGCAGTTAAAATAAATTAAGCGCGGGGGTAGTGATAATGGAATCCATGCGGCACAAGTCATTCCACACCCCTTGCTCCCTCTTTCTTTCTTCATCGAGAGCCAGAGTCAGGTGTTTGTTGTTATGAAAGTTAAGGTTTAGTAATTTCCATGTAACAAATATTAATAATTCTTTCTGGCACTTGGCCGTCTATTTTCTCTATCTCTCGGCTGCTGCTATCTCTCCCTCCACCCTTCTCTCAAGTGCAATCAAATTGTTTTACTTAGTAGGTTGTATTTTTTCTACTTCTACTTCTTTTTTCTCGCAGCCCCTGTTGTATTAGTTGATATTGCTTTCCGATGCGCACCGCGCTTGTGCGTTTTTGCGATCGCGCGCGCCAACCGTTCGTCACATGCTCAGGCGTCAAGCATCGGCTAATAATGTTAAGGGACCTCGCCCTCCTCCCCCACCTCGGCAATGTACTTAACAGCACAAAAACACAACCTCTCCCTAATGCTAGGTAATAATAACGAGAAGATGACGTTTTGCAAGCCGCCCTCTGCACAAAAAAGAGAGAGCGTCGTGCTTTATGAATTATTTATGGCCACCGGTATCATCAATTAGTGTGTAAGGTAAGTTAAGTATCCATCACGGTGGCAGCTCGAGCATGCGTTAGACAGAGCAGGGCCCCGGGTTGCCTCTGATGTTGATGTTGATGGTTTCCCGTCGTCGTCGGGAGCTTGGACCTTAAAATACCTGTTCAGGTATGCGCTGCGCATGCACTTCTAGAGTAGCTCCCGGAAACAAGCTGGAGATGGATAACAGCAACTTACTGGAGCTCTTCCCCCAGCCGTTGGGGAATATCACTAAGAGAAACAACGAAACAGCGACGTTCAAGGCGCTTTTTTATCAACACGAACACGACATTTGTTCAAGGTTCCGTGGAGCAGAAAGTGGCTAGATAGCGGTTTTGCGGAATCAGGCCGTAAGGGCTGATGTCCTCCGAGCAGTTGTTGGACGTTCTTAACATGAGCTAGCTAGCAATGACTAACTTTGTTGTGATTTATGGTCACTTTGAATGATAGATAACTGTAGCAAAAGACTGAGTCTATTAGGGGTCATATTTGAAGTTCTCAAGCCCTGCGGTCTGTAATTCGTTTTGGTCCAAAACTTATCCAAGATTTATTACAGAATTTTTATGCAACGTTTAGATGAGTATATTTGAATGGGAAAATAGAAAAATTTGTTCGGAAAAATCAACATCATTTTTGTTTCCTAAGTTCGATCCTGCTTATGCTTTAAGTGCCAAATTACAAACTCTCTAAAGGAAATTATCCGCTGAACAACTTTGTTGAAGACAAAAAGTTTGTATCTTACAAGACCAAAAAGTTATAAGCTGTTGAATAGGGGTATGTTTTTTTGGCATTGAAAATCAATCAATTCAACTGACATCACTGCGAATGCCTAGCGAGGTATTGCATGACAAATTTTCAAGCAGGCATCCGCAGTGACGTCAGTTGAATTGATTGATTTTCAATGCCAAATGACATACCCTTTTTAACAGCTTATAACTTTTTGCCAATTAAGATGCGAAGTTACGGTCTTCAACAAAATTGTTCAGCGGTAAATTTGCTTTAAAGAATTTATATCTAAATTGGCACAAAAATCATGAGAAGCTTCCGTTCCCCAGAAGAATCACAAATGATGTTGATTTTCCAGAATAAAGTATTCCATTTTCCTATACATACATTTAAGTTCAAATTCACTTCTCACCGGGAAAGCGTACCACACCGCCGGGATTCTCTCCCACAGCTGCTGCTTGTTTTTTGATTTTTCGGTGTACACCTTACGTTTAACTATTTCCCATAGGTTCTCTATGGGATTGAGATCAGGGGACTGTGCTGGCCACTCCATAACGTCTACCTTATTATCCTGGAACCACTTTTTAACCGTTTTAGCGGTATGTTTGGGGTCGTTGTCCTGCTGGAACTGCCACTTTAGGAGCATCTCCCACTCGGCGTGTGGCAGCATTACTTCCCGAAGTATCTGGGCGTATAGATGCTGATCCATAATCCGGTCGATCCAGTACAAGGGACCCACCCCGTACCAAGAAAAGCACCCCCACACCATGATGCTACCTCCTCCATGTTTGAATGTTTTATTTGTATACTGAGGCATATACGCACAGCCGAGTGGGCGATGGACCCAACTATTTCCGTCTGAGCCGATGAGGTTCACTTTGGTCTCATCCGACCACACGACATTTCTCCTTTTCCGGACCGACCCAATCGAAGTGGTCCTTCGCATACTTCAGCCGCGCCTTCAAGTGCTTCGGCGTCAGCATCGGCACCTTCCGGGGACTTTTTCCTTCTAGTCCCAACCGTCGCCAACCGTCGCTGAACCGTCCGAGAACTCACAGATAAGTTCAGCTCGCCTCTGATCTGCTTGGACGCTTTGAAAGGGTCCTTTTGCGAGGCCCGCTTGATTGCCGAATCGTCCTTCGGCGTCGTTTTGCGGGGGCGGCCGGTCAGTTCCCGTTTGCCGGTGCTGGGAAGCGCGTTGAAAACGAAAGTCGACCTTCCTAAGTAGTCGGCAATCTCGCTTTGGCTTTTGCCAGCCTTGTACAGATTCCGGATGATCGCTCGCTGGACCTCCGTGCAGTGCTGTGCCCGACCCATCGCTTTTTCGCTGAAAACAGAGTAGGAGGAAGGAAATCTTTATTTTTGTTTGTTTTTATGATTTATATGATTAATTTTATGGGAAATACTTACCAGGACACGAAAATGGACAAACAACACCGAAAACAACACCTTTTCTTCAAATCTAGAGCGCTGAAAATGCCGGAACAGCCGAACCGATGAGCTGGTCTTATTTTATGACGCGACTTTTTTTACCCTCTTACAGCTTTCTGGTCGAGTAGCACAAACGGGTTGCTCTGATTGCAACAAACGTGCGGTATACAAAGTTGGCATACTACAATAAGTGCTTGCCGCTACGTGTCGCATATTATTATATTTGAATTGGCAGTTTAAAGGTGATTTGAATATTTTCATAAGAGCGGTCCTATTCTATTGTCCGACACTGTATATTTTTAGCTTTTAGCCATCAGCTCTAAAAATTGAGTTTCTTTTGCTGTCGTTCTCAACAGAACAACGAACTGTCTTCGGCTGAAAAACCTTTGGTCGAATGGCCCATTCGGCCTGATAACGCATTTGGCCTTACGTCCATTCGGCCGAGCATCAATTCGTCCTTTCATCCATATGCCCTTTAGTCCATTTAGCCAAGTGACCGTTTGGCCTAAAATCTTTTCGGCCTTGTGTCATTTCAGCCGAACAATCTACGGCTCCATAATCGTCGGCCGCACAGTGGGCCAGGAACCACACTTTTGCGGTCAAAATTGACTGCAGGCCAGAGGCTTCGTGGTAGCTCATCGGTGTCTTCGACAAAGTTACTCGACTATATTTGCGCTATCTATTGATGGATTTGAATTAGTTCTATTTTTCTCCGCAAGGTGGCGCCAAAATCTAACTTTTTTCAGGAGCAAGATACAGGCATGGTTTCTTCTACAAAGTTGTTTATTATACCTTTAACATCAACTTTGTAGAACATTATTAAGCTCTATGTTTTGTACTTACCTTCCAAAAACAGTAATTTAAGAAAACCTTGCCAAAAAATGGTTTTTTTCACCTATTTTTATTTTTAGCTTTACAATACCTCAAATTTCCACAGTATTTGATTGAAATAGACTCAAATGAGATATTCTAGTGGAAAACTTTTTCGGTTCGCAGACTTTTACTGTCAAAATCGCAAAAACTAGGTTAAAATTAAACATTTTTCAAATTGCAATAACTTGCTTGCGAGCAATTTGACGCACCTCATTTTTTGAGAAGTGACAGTTGTGATTATGATCTAAATGCATGTAAAAAATGTCGGTGGGTTCTAGTGGGTTCCTTGCCAAATGATTTAATAAAGTTGGTTAATTTTCAATACATATTCACACATTTTAAGATCTTTTTAAAAGAAAACATCCTCATTTCTCGTAGAAAAGTCGAATTTTCGTCGTTTAATTATTGCTTTAGTCCATTGCGATGCTTTATTATGCGATAAAGCACATTTGATAAAAATTTTTAGAAAATAAAAAATAATTTAAAACTGTTTTTTTAAATAATTTTTGAAAATTTTGATTTTTTAAAAATTGATTCACAGTGCGAAAAATGTGCTGAACTATTTATTTAAGCATCAACTCAACAAGCAATAGATTCATCCAATAACTGAACAATGAAAATTCGACTTTTTTACGAGAAATGCGGATGTTTTCTTTGAAAAAGGTCTTTTAATATGTGAATTTGCATTGAAAATTAACCAACTTTATTAAATCATTTGGCAAGGAACCCACGAGAACCCACCGACATTTTTTACATGCATTTAGATCATAATCACAACTGTCACTTCTCAAAAAATGAGGTGCGTCAAATTGCTCGCAAGCAAGTTATTGCAATTTGAAAAATGTTTAATTTTAACCTAGTTTTTGCGATTTTGACAGTAAAAGTCTGCGAACCGAAAAAAATTTCCACTAGAATATCTCATTTGAGTCTATTCCAACCAAATACTGTGGAAATTTGAGGTATTGTAAAGCTAAAAATAAAAATAGGTGAAAAAAACCATTTTTTGGCAAGGTTTTCTTAAAATACTGATTTTGGAAGGTAAGTACAAAACATAGAGCTTAATAATGTTCTACAAAGTTGATGTTAAAGGTATAATAAACAACTTTGTAGAAGAAACCATGCCTGTATCTTGCTCCTGAAAAAAGTTAGATTTTGGCGCCACCTTGCGGAGAAAAATAGAACTAATTCAAATCCATCAATAGATAGCGCAAATATAGTCGAGTAACTTTGTCGAAGACACCGATGAGCTACAACGAAGCCTCTGGCCTGCAGTCAATTTTGACCGTAAAAGTGTGGTTCCTGGCCCACTGTGGGCCGTATGACCTATTTGACCGTGTGGCTTATTTGGCCTGATAACCCATTTGGCCTTATGACTTTCAGCCAAGTGACCGATCCTCTCACCTATTGACTTGGATTAGCTATTGTACCTATTGAAACCGCAGTACTGCAGTGCTGAACTTATTTTAATCGTCATTAAAATATTCCGATTTTCTTTCGCATGCTAGAATTTTCACACAAAAACTATGTCAATCTCTTATTTCAGAACGTACGGTAGGGCATTTCGGGGTAGTAAGCCCCTGCTAAGCATTATCAACTAGTTTTGTTGAACTACTATGTATGTATGTTGGTTACTCACCATGGGTGCACGGATTCACCGCCGTTTCTGCCTAAGTATGTGCTCACATGTCTTCCTAGATTATTAAGTTCAAAAAATCTCCAAAGCACCTTACCCGGACCCCATGGCTTCGTATGAACTGTTGTGAATGAGTGTATTGTGTAGATGAAGGTTTACTTTTGGAAGAACGAGTCAATCAGGTAGGCTGTAAGGCCAGGTATACAGGCCAGCTGGCAACTGATTGAACATTCTTATTTTACTAGCTGACCCGGTAAACTTCGTTTTACCGTTGATTTGTTGATGGGAGTTGAATTTCACTTCATTCCGACCGTCCGTTTATACGTGATGGTGTTACAAATAAAACGCTTCCATTTTTATATACAAGATAGACAACTGCCGGTTCTGCACACGCCGAAAATATTCTAAGTCCTTTTCAAAGTCCTTATTTTAATTTTTTTTTATTTTAATTTTAATTTTCTTAGCGATAAATTTAATTTAAATTATGGAGTTCTAGTCGTACTCTTAGTTACTCTTTATATTAATAATTCTTTAAAATCTTAGTTTTTTTCATTAAATAAATAATGGATCTCTTAAAAGGAATTTCTTCCACTGTGATTCGTTTTAACAAATATTGTTATATTCCCTCATTACATTAAATAATCACTTTGAAAGTTCTCAGCATTATTTAAACTTTGCTCGCGTTTTCAAGTACATATTAAGTTTTTTCTTGTTTTGCCGTCAGACATTCTGAGAACAGTTAGCGTCCATTACCAGGGGTCTCAAATCGAGCTTTTTGGTGTGGGGGAGTGTGGTGGGCCGCTAAGAAAAAAAAGAAAAAGGAATACACTTAGAATCTTTTTGAAGTTGGGAATATCTTAGCTCTGAGACTAAGAACATGATAAATGAGACCTGAGACCTGGGACCTGAGACCTGAAACCTGAAACCTGAGACTTGAGACCTGAGACCTGAGACCTGAGACTTGAGACCTGAGACATGAGACATGAGACATGAGACCCGAGACAAGAGACATGAAACATTAGAAATTAGACATGAGACCTGAGACCTAAGACCTAAGACCTAAGACTTGAGACCTGGAACCTGAGACCTGGAACCTGAGACAAAGGATATTAGACATGAGATTTAGGACATAAGACCTGAGGCATGATACAAGAACCATGAAACATGGGACTTTAGACCTGAGACATGAGACATGAGACATAAGACATGAGACCTGAGGCATAAAACAAGAACCATGAAACATGAGACCTGAGACCTGAGACATGAGACTTTGGACCTGAGACCGGAGACAAGCTACTAGTATTAG
Organism: Uranotaenia lowii; assembly: GCF_029784155.1. NCBI lineage: Eukaryota > Metazoa > Arthropoda > Insecta > Diptera > Culicidae > Uranotaenia > Uranotaenia lowii. The sequence goes on from NC_073693.1 coordinate 340,314,809, forward strand.
CACCGCGAGAAATCAGTTAAGCTCCGATTTCAAATTGCGACCCCTCTAGTGAAAGAGTTTGACTTGTAGGTGACGAAAAATAGTGTCGCGATTTCGCTAGTACAAGCTACTAGGGTTAGTACCGCGAGAAATTAGTTTAGATCCGATTTCAACTTTCGATCCCTCTAGTGAAGGGTTTGACTTGTAGGTGACGAAAAATAGTGTCGCGAGTTCACTAGTACAAGCTTCTAGGGTTAGTACCGCGAGAATTAAGTTAAGCTTCGATTTCAACTTTTGACTAGTCAAGTGAAAGGGTTTGACTAACAGGTGACGAAAACAAGTCTCGCGAGTTCGCTAGTACAAGCTATTAGTGTTAGCACCGCGAGAAATTAGTTTAGCTCCGATCTCAACTTGCGATTCCTCTCGTGAAAGGGTTTGACTTGTAGGTGTTGAAATCGGAGCTAAACTAATTTCTTGCGGTACTAACACTTGTAGCTTGTATTAGCGATCTCGCGAGGCTATTTTTCATCATCTACAAGTCAAACCCTTTCACTAGAGGGGTCGAAAGTTGAAATCGGAGCTAAACTAATTTCTCGCGGTACTTACACTAGTAGCTTGTACTAGCGAACTCGCGACACTATTTTTCGTCACCTACAAGTCAAATCCTTTCACTTGACCGGTCGAAAGTTGTAATCGGAGCTAAACTAATGCGACACTATTTTTCGTCACCTACAAGTCAAACCCTTTCACTAGAGGGGTCGCAAGTCTAAATCGGAGCTAACCTGATTTCTCTCGGTACTAACACTAGTAGCTTGTACTAGCGGACTCGCGACACTATTTTTCGTCACATACAAGTCAATCCCTTTCATTAGAGGGGTCGCAAGTTGAAATCGGAGCTAAACTAATTTTTCGCCGTAATAACACAAGTAGCTTGTCTCAGTTCTAAAGTCTCATGTCTTAGGTCTAATCTTTCATGGCTCTTGTCTCATGCCTCAGGTCTCATGTCTTTTGTCTCATGTCTCAGGTCTCAAGTCTCAGGTCTCTGGTCTAATTTCTAATGTTTCATGTCTCTTGTCTCAGGTCTCATATCTCATGTCTCATGTCTCATGCCTCATGCCTCATGCCTCATATCTCATGTCTCATGTCTCAGGTCTCAGGTCTTAGGTCTCAGGTGTCATGTCTTAAGTCTCATGTCTCATGTCTCAGGTCTCATGTCTCATTTCTCAGGTCTCAGGTCTCAGGTCTCAGGTGTCATGTCTTAAGTCTCAAGTCTAATGTCTCAGGTCTCATGTCTTATGTCTCAGGTCTCAGGTCTCGTGTTTTATGTCTTAGGTTTCTAGTCTCAGGTCTCAGGGCTCAGGTCTCAGGTCTAATGTCCCATGTCTTTGGTCTCATTCTTCAGGTCTCAGATTTCAGGTCCCTGGATTCAGGTCTCAGATGTCATGGCTAAAGCCTCAGGTCTCAGATCTCAGGTCTCATGTCTCTAGTCTACATTCTTAAGTCTCGGGTCTCAAGTCTCAAGTCTCAGGTCTCAGGTCTCAGGTCTCAGGTCTTAAGTGTCAGAACTTCAGAGCTGCAGAATTTGAATGGTCTTTTTTTATACGGTTTTCGGGAATTAGCACGGTTTTTTTTTACACGGTTTTCGGGAATTAACACGGTTTTTTTGCACGGTATTTTTTACGCGGTACGTATATCAGTGTAAAAAAAACCTTGCTGTACAACTATTCAGTGTAAATATTGCTAAGAGTAGCCAAATTCTGTATGGGAAAATTTAATTTGATAAATCCTATGCGCTTTAGGCAAAAGTTGCTCGTTGGTCTACCAGAGGTTCACGTTCTTAATTTTGAACCCTATCGGGTCGCGCATTTGTGTTGTACATTTTTCATCAGTAGGCTTAACACATCGTTCGGGAACTTGAAGCTTGAATATAAAAAAATCCAACATTTTTTTAAGTTTTTTGTTGTTTTTGTGACTAATTATAGACTGATCATTGTACCACCAGCCATAGGAGGCCATGAACCGCCACGTGTCCCAAAACAAGTGCAACTCAAAACCGAAGTCATGTTGACCGCGTTGACTATGTGTAATCATAGTGGTGCGTGCGCGTGTACCGAGAACCATGGCTTGCTGCACTTGTTCCGCAACATGATCCTCTAGACTCTAGACTCAATCACAAGAGAAGAAGAAACTTCACCGGGCCGCAAAAATCGTTCAATACCACACATCGACTGCACTGCACAGACTTGTCGATACATTTAATTGGTGCAATAAAATTCTAAAAACAGAACGAAACCCTCATCCGTAACTACTGACAACTAAACTGGCGATGGGGTTTAGCAGTAGGTGCAAGTGAAACAAGAGCAACTCTAGAAAACGAAAACTTTGAACGAAGAAAAAAAACTCGGCAACAACTAAAAATCATTAACGCGTATCGGAGGCGTGTTTGCCGATTTGAGCTGACAAGTTTGGTTCTATTCATGAGGAGGTGACCGCGCGCGCGTCCGTCGTGCGTCGGGAAATTGAGCCTAGAAACTCTCATCCAATGCAAAAGCTGGCGCAGGTGCGTCCAAGACAGTGGCGTCGATTTGTCTGACAAAATATTACCGAAAATCTGGAATAATGAGAAGACTAACTCAAATATGTAGGTGAAGGTGAATCTTCAAGCTTCGTGATTATAAAACAATTATAAATCATTTTTTTTACTGTTTTTTTTGCAGGTATTGCACTTTGACAAGACGCCACTGACCTAGCCACCTCACTGCAGTTTCTCAACTCACACACAACCACTGATCGCAATGATCGGAGTGGTCTAATATTGCACGCACAGACGCATTCTGATTTCTCGACAACAAGCACGTTCTAGGCTGCTTGACGTTGCGGCGTCGATGCGGCAAAATTGAAATGCAATCCTATCTAAAACATTGCCGAGTCGAGATGTCGAAGTGGCCAACCGAACGATGGACGACTGCTGCCCAGAATGGCGTAAATACGCATGTTATTGGCGGAACACGCAGAGGCGACCATGAACAAGAAGCGGGGCTCAGCAAGAAACGATCCCTCCCGCAATCCGGAACAAGGCGAAGGAGGGAGGCCAGCTAGGTTTCGGTGCGCTGGACACGACACCGATGATGATGGTTCAATGAACTTGCTGAAACATCCGAAGCAAAGGGGGAAGGAGCACGTGATCTACTTGTCGATGATCGTCATCAAATCGAGGCGGCAGTATTTGCTTTATTTAGCTTCTTCAAAATCATTCTTCTCGCTACCCCAACTAGGTACCTTTATTGAGCAAATAATTTCTTGCATCGACGATCGGTCCCGCTTTCGGTCCCGGATGGTTGAATTAGTTTTCTGTGTGGCCGCAAATGCTTTGCAACTTGAGAAGGCTCTCGGAAGCTACAACAATGTTGGGAAGAGGATCTTCCTTCGGAATGGGCCGATGACTTTGCTACTAAGAATTTTAATTAAATTTTCCACGGTTTGTGACGATCGGTTGTCCGATTATTTTCTTGAAGACTTTTTTCAATTATAATATCCAAGCTTTGAAAATATCATCGTTTTGATGAAAATAAATTTGAAAAAAAATCCAAAAATAGATATCCAATGACCGTTAAGATTAGTTAAATTGAACAGTCTCTATGCATAATCTCTCTTCAAATCGTAGTTTCAGAACGGCAGGCTTGCAATTTCTCTAACGAGAATCACCGACGTGCTCGGTTTTCGATTCTCGGTAGAGATTCTCTGAAACGCACCGCAGAGATTTTTAGCCGAACCTCTGTAGAGAATCTGTAAATCAACACGACAGAGCGAACACACACTACAGTGAAAAAATGTTTTCCCCACAGAGAACGACAGCGACGGCAGCTGGCTTGGCTTGTTGCGTTTACCAACACATACGAAGCTGAACGACTCACCCGAAACATTCATCGTTTGTTGATGCTATTATTGTGCACACCATAGTGTTTGTTTTTGTCTTTGCTTTTTCGTGGCTTAAACCATTAGATGCTGTGTTTTCACCGGGGTGCTCTACGGTGACAATTTATCGCACGCTAGAGCTATTGGAATTAGGTGTGTTTGGCTTTCGAAACCGGGGTGCGAATAAACTGTGGAGAGGAACAAAAAAACTCACCCGGGTGATTTGCAGCTATCGCACGGGGGTGATTTTTTCTCCGTTCTCCGTCTTTCTCGGTAGAGAATGGCATCTCTGCAGAACGGTTTCTTGTTTTATTTGTATAACCTTTAAAATAATATTATTCTTAGTAGAAATATTGTCGAGCTGTTTTTGTTTTATTTGACATTTTCATCATCACTCTTAAAGTGATGACGATTTTACCAATAATCCTCATGTTACGGTCTAACAAAAGCTGGGGTGGAAGCATGCTTGATATATGTATCTACCTACAACTTCAGAATATTGTTTATCACTATCTTTATCATTCCTTTTTTCTAGCTACCACGATATTCAATTGCGGTTCCCGTTCTCCTTCGCTTGTCTGTGGCCGTGTGGCCTAATGGAGAAGGCGTCGGACTTCGGATCCGAAGATTGCAGGTTCGAGTCCTGTCACGGTCGCTCGGAAGTTTTTTTTCTTAGTTAAACTGATTGGACTACAAAATTGTTCAACTGGATTTTTAATTTTCAATTTGATTCTTTTCTTTACTAACGATTTTTTTTTAATTTCAAATTAATGTTTTTCCAAATTAGTGTAATCAAACTAAGAATAATAAATTGCAAAACGAAACCATCCCAACGGCAAAGCATCATTCCCATATTTCTTTAGATTCGACGCCGGGAACCAAAGCAGAATGACAAACATGAAAATGAGATAAACAAAAAAAAAAATACCCGGGCGAAAAAGACCAACGGAAAATTAGGAAACGCCCCCCAGACTGTCAACTTCGCGCGGTTTGCATTATCTCGTTAATATGATAAATGCGTTTTGACGCGCCTTATTTTGGCGGTCCAGACTAAGCGATGCCAAAATACGATACCGTCAAACGATGCAAAATTTGTATACCGCAACACATATTCAATTTTTATTTTTGTATAGTAAATTAAAGTAAAAATTTAACGTTAACAAAATAATGATGAAATAGTTTCTCACATCGTGAGATGGTTTTTTGAAGTTTTTGATTCCCTAAGAAATTTGAAAAAAATCAAGCAGATCGAAGTAGGCGATTGTTGAGGCGAGGGAGCGTAAAATAAGAAGACCGTTTCGAAAGCGAATCCAATTTTATTGAATTGAGCTTCAAAACTGTAAAAGGACAATTATTAGCTTTTGTTTAATGATTAATTACACTAGTTTACAAAATTTAAAAAAAATCGTGAACTTGATTAACTGACCAACATTTTTAATGTAAAATTGGGCGCTGAATCCGAAAATGAAATTCAAAAAAATCTCAGTAGAACCGTTTTTGAGTTATGCTCCAATTATGAAATTTTGGAAAAATTAAAAAAGTTTTTGTACTTAGATTAAAATATCTCGGACGGCATAACAGTAATTTGATATCCCTCTTTTGCATATTGAAGGTGAATAAATTTTCTATCGATCATCTGAACACTGTTTTTGAGTTTGACCAACAGTATTGTTGATATTAGTGACTTTATGAGAGAAAAAATTATAAAAAACTCATTTTTTAAGAGAAAATTTTGTTTCAACGAAAGTTTTAGACTCAATGGTAGCATTTAAAAAATCTGATTTTCTTTTGCGCTTAAAAATTTATTCAAAACAAAGATTTCAAGTGGTTATAAATCGAAATCGGTTAAAAATTGAAGAAGTTATGGCTACTTTACTATAACTGTAATTTTTGCAGTTTTTAATAATTTAACGAACCACAGTACACTTATTATAGTATAGGAAGAATAACACATGGTAAATCTCACTCGCTCCAAGTCAAAATTATTTATAAGCTTACCAGAAGGTCACATGCCAAGTTTCAGGAAGATCTGACCATAGGGAGGGGTTGCTTGAGTCTCAGACGTGAATAAATTTTTAATGTTTTCTGCCCGGGAGGAACAAAAAGTACTGGTTTTTCATCAATAACTTTTTTTCATCACTAGCCGATTGTTTTTTATGGTTGATTTTCTTAAAGCCTAAGTTAAGACAAATATTTCACCCGAAGACTGCAACACGATTGGACTTGAACTAAAAAAGTTATTGCAGTTCAAAGGCCGTAAATTTTGTCCAACACGCAATGAGTACTTTTTACTCATTGCGTTTTATACGAGAATTTTCGACCAAAATACAATCTTTGAACCGCAATAACTTTTCTGTTTCAAATCCAATCGAGTTACAGTCTTCGGGTGAAATATTTGTATCAACTTAGGCTTTAATAAAATCAATCATAAAAAACAATCTGCTAGTGATGAGAGAAGTTATTGATGAAAAACCAGTATTTTTCGTTCCTTCCGGGCAAAATACCTCAAAATTTTATTCACGTCTGAGACTCAAGCAACCCCTCCCTATGGTCAGATCTTCCTGAAACTTGGCATGTGACCTTCTGGTAAGCTAATAAATAATTTTGACTTGGAGCGAGTGAGATTTATCATGTTTCATTCTTCCTATACTATGAAGAGTGTACTGCGGTTCGTTAAATTATGAAAAACTACAAAAAATACTATTATGGTAAAGTAGCCATAACTTCTTCAATTTTCAACCGATTCCGATTTATAACCACTTGAAATCTTTGTTTTGAATAAATTTTCAAGCGTAAAAGAAAATCAGATTTTTTAAATGCTACCATTGAGTCTAAAACTTTCGTTGAAACAAAATTTTCTCTTAAAAAATGCGTTTTTCATAATTTTTTCTCTCATAAAGTCACTAATATCAACAATACTGTTGGTCAAACTCAAAAACAGTGTTCAGATGATCGATAGAAAATTTATTCACCTTCAATATGCAAAAGAGGGATTTCAAATTACTGTTATGCCGTCCGAGATATTTTAATCTAAGTACAAGAACTTTTTTAATTTTTTCGAAATTTCATATTTGGAGCATAACTCAAAAACGGTTCTACTGAGATTTTTTTGAATATCATTTTCAGATTCAGCGCCCGATTTCACATTAGAAATGACCTTCAGTTTACTGAGTTCAAAAATGCTGTAAACTAGTGTTATCTATAATCTTACTTATCAGTTTCCTTTTACGTTCGAACGCTCATCCTGCTTTAAGTTGGACTTTGTTTTCTGCCAGCTACGGGCTATTGCGACCAAAGTAATTAATTTCGTTTAACTATTGTTTAAATTATTAACTGTTTTAATATTAACCTTTTCTTTCTTTTCAGGTTTCAACTATTTCCGGTGTTTTCTAACCTTACTTTTCTTTTCAGGTGTTACGAGGATTTCTCCAGGCGGCCTATCCAAATAAATATTTTAATAAATTTACCTTCTTTTAGGTTATAAGACAACTTACTTCAGCTTAACGCACTTATTTAAAATAACTTTCGAGAAAACCGAATACAATTTGTCTTTGCAATAATTTAAGTAAAAAGCGGTCGGGTGCATTTTTTTAACGCGTGGGTTTTTTATGCTTCTTCCTACGAACAGGGTTGGTCAAAGTGGGGCACTTTTAGATATTCTGACACATGTCATCAGTTTCTGACCGGGGTGCCAACTTGCTAGAAATAACAGCGATCGTTTGTTGGTATCGCACGTTTTTTTTTTCGTACCGTCGCGGTGGTAATTTATTTTTTGAAGCTTATTTAGGTAGTTTGTTTTTGGAAAATTGTGATTTTTTCTTGAACTAGTGTAAAATGCATAGGGATCATAAAAATGAATGTTTCATTGTTTGTGCCCGACCAGATTCTCCGTTGATTTCATCCATGTCCAGCAGCCAGAATCAAGGATGGTGATTGGCGAATAAATCGACGAACATAAAATGATTCCCTCACTCTCTGAGGTAACCCATTCCCCGAACGCATTCGAAAAAAATTACACACGATGGCACTCAGTGAGCGAACCAATCGGACTTTCCGGCTAACCTCTTTAGTTCGTTCAGGAGACGAATGGGTTGCCTGTCTGCCATCCTATGATCCAATCATCAAGCGATTGCTTTGGAAGATGATTCTGCACAGAAGAATCGCAGACGAATATCATCAGCGAGCGATTGATGATTGCAATTCTTTCGACCGCATCCGATCATTCGTTCTGCTCGCAAAGTTGGTTTTGCTACAGTTTGGTTGCCTGCGTTCGGGCGCTTCTGAAAGTAGCTCGAGCGTCAGCATTAGGTGATCCTTTTTTATGATGAGTAGTATCATTAATCATTTTGATTTGTTGTTTGGATTATGAAATTGATAATTCAGAAACTACTTTTATCAAAAACCGTTTTTAAAGCAAAATATTACCCATTTTCGATTTTAAGAAATGTGTATACATCAGCTTAAGAGATGATGGGTATAAATATAATGAAAAAAGAAATGTACAGGTCGGACTCGATTATCCGGAGTATCAATTTTTTTTCACTCCGGATAATCGAATCAAAAAAAAATTTTTTTTCCAGTCTGAGGACGTTAAATTGTAATTTTTTTGTGCATTATTTTTGTAAAATGCAGTGGCGTAGCCAGAAATCATTTTTATAGGAAAATGGGGTAAAGTCGTGATAAGAAAAAACAAATATGTCATATTAAACAATTACTGGTTTCACCTTACCTTGACCTGACACATCTCGGAAGTGATTAAAAATCAGAAGTGTTGAGTACAAAACCACGACCGCAGGGTTGACGTTGAACTAAAACTGTTTATTACATGTTTCTCAGATCTGATTGGTCAAGTTTTGTGTTTCAACAAGGCTTGACATTTGATATTATAACGTAAGTAAGCAGAACATGGGCCGACCTGTATCCATTTTCATTATCGGTGAAAAGAGATTATAAAACTTGTTCATCTTATTATTAAAATAATATCTCCAATTATTAACTTTAAATACTTTGTAACTTTTTGTGTATTCTTCCGTTTTTCGACTGTTTTTGTTAACATGTATTGAAAAATCCATGAATAATTATTATAAAAAATGTTTCAATTCTTTAAGCAAGGTCAAAGCTCCATCAAGAATTATTTAAGACAAGAAACAATTGATTATTCAAGCCCAAGGTTTCCAAAAAAAATAAATGTGTTTTTGATAAAAAAAAATCTCGAATTCTGTGATTTGAACCAAAACTTCTGTGATGGTTTTCTGTTGCGCTATTTCTATGAAATTCATTGAAAAAATCAAGTGAAGCATCTACAAATTGGAAACTACTCATAGTTTTAATAGAATTTTCAATATTTTTTTTATTTTTTTTTTTTTGTAAATTTTTTGTCTAAACTTTGCAATGGTTTAATCATAAGTTTATAATTTTTTCATCATAAATCATTCATATATTTACCACATTTGCCAATTTTTTTCATAGTATTGTTATTTTTCAATCAAAATTGAGATGAAAAAAAAACTCATGATTATCAAATTTGAACAAATTTTAATCCAAACTAATCTTCATTTTTATTTCAAAAATATCACAGGGAAACAGCATTTTTGGTACCTTTGTTTCAAAAACGGATTATGGAAAAAAATTGCGTCTTAAAATTCAAAACATTTGCCAAATTTTGTCTCTCACCTCTAGTTTTGGTGAAATGGCGTGTGTAAATTTTAAAATTGGTCAGTTTTGGATAAAATTGATTTTTGATATCTGATAAACAAACAAGCACACATGGAAACACATGGAAAGATTTTTTTGAATCAATTAATTATATCTCATTGCATGTTCTTGTTTCAGATATACAACACTTAAAAAAAATTGAATTATGCAAAAGACCCAAAAGATTAGATAACAACTATTCCTCACATCACTCAAGGAAGTCATTAAATATTTGACGATGAATATTTGAGCTCATTCAAAAACTTTCAATGCCCGGTTTTGCAAATTTGGACAAAATTTTCAAGAAGAAAACTTCAATAACTTTTCTCTCAAAAGTCAAAATTACTAGCGGTCTTTGGGAATGTTGATTATTGACTTAAAACCTTAATTTTCAAAAAAAATTTGATAGTGTTCTCTACCAAAAAAGTACCCAAATTTGATTAATGTGTTTAAACATGCTTCAAATTTTTCTCGAAATTAAGAGCTGATAAACTAAGTTATGTACTATTTTGAATCAGTCCTCCAAAATAAGTCAAAATTAGCTCTCATATTTTTCGCACCTAGGAATACTGTGAATTTTGTAGCCTTGTGTTATGAATTACTTGACTCAAAATAGCATCGAAATAATAGCCAAACTAGACTGGACTTATATTTTTGTGATTACATCAAAGTTTTAACTAATTTTTCACATCCCTTGGCAATAAAATCAGTTTTTTCTTTGAAAATATGAAAGATCATAAAAAAATATGAACATGTTGCTGTAATGTCGGCCACGGAGCTAACGTGCTGACCGTCATCTACTCTCCGTTGTCTAGTAACGAATGGCCTTCTACCCGACTCCTACTTCACATTAGTTTGCATGGCATGCTTGTCTACACACACACTCAGGAATACATAATAAGAAAGGGCAATATAGTATAAAACGCCATATGAACATAATCTTCGATACTACATTTACTTTCTTTTTTTTTCATTTGATTCAAATTATTTAATATATATACTACATGATTATTCACACACATCTTGACGGGTTGTGGGCTCCTCGTAGGTGGTATAATGGTGTAGTGTCAAGGACTGTCGGTTTAAACCATTTAAACACACCGTTCTCGGTTGTTCCCTGCAATACCACTAACCCAACCCAATCTTCATCACATGTATGATTTAGCTTTTACTTTCACATTGATTTGTATTTTCAACATTGCTACAAATCCAATTTTGTAAGTCATTTCAAATTTATTAATAATTCATATAATATCAATACAACCTTGTCCGCTTACTTTAGTTGAATATATTAGAGCCTAATCATTTGGCTAAGCTTGTTCCTTTTATTTCCAACAAAACCTGTTTTTCTAAATATAAGACTGAATGCATTTTCTCCTCCTGACGACATACTGTTCGGAGTGGTTTTCTCTTCGTTATACATCTGTCTTTTCTCCTTTTCTTTTTTTTCATCAGCTAAAATCTTATTTTGGCCAAAATTCCTTCAATTCTCGAGACCATGGGCTCTTTAAGCTGTGATTCCCAGTTTTTCAAGCCGCCTGACTTATGGAGAAAATCTTCCAAACTGAACAATTTGGTCATGTGATTCCTTCATGCTGATGCTTTATAAGGAAATCGTATCGACCAAACCTTTCCCTCACAAACTTTGTATCACCATCCACAGCTGTGAAAATTGACAGCAAAATTTAGAAAAACTTACTTCGACCACTCAATTGTCTCACTTGAGTATTCCTTCTACTACAGTTCAGCGGTTATATTCAACAACTGCAAACAAAGAGTTCCCCGTCATGAGTAATTCAACGTGTAGCCATTGTTTCGAAGAAAGTTCTATACTCTTCAACTATTCCAAGGATTCCGTTCTTGCGACTGACATGAATTCCAGCAACAACACCTTTACACTAAATTGCTGTCCTGGTCGCCATTTCTCGGTTCAACTTAAGTTTAACGTTTGTATCCGGATTTGTATAACGAAACACAACGCGATTCCAACAGTTTAAAAGGAATGAAATCTTCATACCATGAATTGTACTGTAGCACTCTTGTGACAGATAAGATCGGGGTCTATATGATCTATATGAAATCTTTTTTTTCATCTTGTGGAATCTATCGTTGAAGCTGGGACAACATTTTTCATTTTACACATTCTCTCACAGCGGGAAATATTCCGCTCAGTTGAAAATGAATCATCTTCAATAACATTGCGTCTTTCATCTAAAAACCACTTGTCATTCGAGTTCATTCATTTTTACGGTCTCTGTCATTCACCGTGCTCTTCCACATTGTCAGCAACATGCAATTCCACACAATCACCCGCGCATTCCGAAAAGTTCAAGCAAGAGTCAAATTTTCCCGCAGACCTCTTCGTGGTCGCAACCTTTGTAGGTCTTGCACCCTTTTTTCATAAACCAACCATGTTGATCTCCCTCAGTTCCCACTTTGTAGTCTCCTCCGTAATGAATTTATTCATCTTTTAAAAACCTGTATCAACACTTTAACTCAATCAATTTTTCCATTTTGCTACTCCCAAATTACGACCAACTCATCCTTGTACCCAAAAACTGCGCAACGTTGTGTTCAAATAATTGCCCACATGGTTCCTGAAACGTATTTTACATCTTTCGCTACAATTGTGTTTGAAGAACTAAACGAACAATCTTATCGTAACAACGACGCTACCCTTTCGAATCGCTCGTCAGCTGCACTTAGTAAACATCGATCCATGCATACATTATCGTGGAAATTCCGTACTAGCAAATTCTTTCAAGTATCGTCAACAACTCCAATAAGTAACATGAGTCCAAATTTCAATCCAACATTGTCGTTGCTGCTTCTTTCCTTATTGATATATCTTGAAATAATTCCAGCTGAAATTATAATGAGCGCATCTTCTCGGCAGAGACTCAAGCACATTTTTTTACTGCTGGATGAAAACATCAAATTTTCCACATTCTCTCAAAATCTTCCATTGCACTATCTTACTTTTCACAAACATTCTCGACATTATGAAAACGTGTCTGAAAATTCCATATTTCTAGGTCGCCTTTTTTTTCATATATATTAGCCCATACACAATGCAAAACACTTCCCACAAACGTATCGGGTACGCACAAAAACAGTTACAAAATCACTGAAAATTGTTCAAACTGCACCACACACGATGGAACAGGGTTATATACGACACAAATTTCAATCCCGCACAAATCTATTCAAAAGCGTTTCAAGACTATTTCCTCTTGCCACAGACACATTATCACATTATATGTTAACACAGAGCTATTCATCCCAACCATTCAGAACAAATAAACTAAAATCATTTACTAAAGACGCTAGCTTATCCCGCTTTCTCTCACTAATCCCTCGAGGCCACATAGACGTGTAGAGATTGAACCACGAACGTCGCTTCAGTTGTCATTAGTGCATCACATGTTCAACTTCTAACAATTCTCGGTCGATTCACTCATACGCATAACCAATACCACACGTCAAGACGACAGCACACATTTTGACCAAAAACAATTGTCGACCATCACAATCGAAAGATTTAGTTACCTTTGGTCGTCTTGTAAACCTTCAATCGATCCTTAGTCGATTCACCCATCATTCTGCAACCAGTTTCCGAAAAAAAACATAACTTCTCAATCTCTCTCACACCTGAACACCTTAGCTCATCATCGAAAATCTTCAACTACCAGCGCCACTCCCGCAGAGCACAACTCTCCTTCAGCACTTCTCGCTAACACATATAACCAATCCTTTGTCCATCAATCACTAATACTTCAATCTTCCATCTTCGTTTAGCAAGTCATCCGTTTTGCCGTCTCTTCCCTCCCATAGTCAGCCACTGCTATTCCTCCAACTCTCCATCTGAAGTCAATTCATGTTACCTTCATGGCCAACTATACTGTACTCTACTTCAAATCATTCGCTCAGCATTGAAGCTTACAATCCCTGCCATTTTGCAAAATGCAATTACATGAACCACATTTAAGAAATTTCTCCGTAAAAGTGTCAATTCGCATATCCGCCAGCTTTACATCCAGCATCGAAGCTACCGCATCAAAATTATCAGCATTTAAGCTACCAGCATTTAAGCTATCAGCATCTAAGCTCGCAGCATTTAAGCTCTCAGAATCTAAGAAACTGAACAACATCATCCGCATTTAAGCGACAACAATCTATTCCACCTGCATTTAAGCAATCTTTCTTTCCATTCTGTTTCAGTTCACTTACCTAACGCCATTTTGAATCCTCGTCGCCAGTGTAATGTCGGCCACGGAGCTAACGTGCTGACCGTCATCTACTCTCCGTTGTCTAGTAACGAATGGCCTTCTACCCGACTCCTACTTCACATTAGTTTGCATGGCATGCTTGTCTACACACACACTCAGGAATACATAATAAGAAAGGGCAATATAGTATAAAACGCCATATGAACATAATCTTCGATACTACAGTTGCGAAGAAATCAAACGTCTACCGTGTACCGTTTTGCCGCAATGATTTTTTTTGTTAAATACTGTGTGCGGCGATTGAAAGATATCTGAACGAACGGCGGGCCAATCATTCGCCGATCCGATTCCTTTTTTCAGTTGAACCAGTTGAATCGGATCAGCGAACGAATATCTGGAGCCAGGAAAGTCGATGATTGCATCATTGCATGATTCAAACCTGCCCGTACGCAAGCGCCCAACGTTCAAAACCAGCAGCACTCACAAACAGATTCGATCAACGTTACTTTTTTTCCCCTAGCGTTCGGTTCAGACAAAGATTCGCGAGATCCGAAAGAGCGCTTGAGTGAATCGTTGAAGAGTGTATCGCGATTGAGTGAACGAGTGGATTTAGACCATCCTTGGCCAGAATGATTTGCAACGAGATAAAACACACTTGCTAAAGGGTAATACGGTCAAAATTTGGTCAAGGGAAAACGCGTGTAAAGGGTGATAAGGTCAAAATTTTGTCAATATCAACTTGACAAATTTCTTTCAATTTTGCATTAAATAAACCTGAACACCCCTCATTTTGAAGGTGTGTGTGTAGAGAATGTTGCTCCTATTTTGATTTTGGAATTCACTCTTCAGTTGTCAAAATGCCGTCCAAGGAAGAAGAGCAGCGTATCAAAATGTTGTTCACGCATCGCGAAAATCCGAACTACTCGCACGCAAAGCTGGCAATATCGCTAAAAGTTTCCAAATCAACCGTTACAAATGTAATTAAAGTGTTTGGGGAACGTTTGTCGACAGCCAGAATATCTGGATCGGGGGGAAATCGAAAACCGGAAGCCGCTGAGACGACAAAGAGAGTTGCCGGTAGTTCCAAGCGAAACCCTAACCTCTCCGAGATGCCGCAAACAAGCTGGGTGTATCGTCTACAACCGTGCATCGAGCCAAAAAACGAGCCGGACTATCGACTTACAATAAGGGGGGGTAGGGTCTAACGAGTATAAAAAAACACCATTTTCACGATTTTTTTCTAGAGCTATCCTTCAAACAAATGTATTCAAATTTTTTGCATAATACAAAGCATTGTTAAAAGAACATTTAGTAATTTTTTCGTGGAAAAATATTGAAAAATGGGCCGATGACGGAGCACTTTCGAGGATGCCTTTTTGGGAAACAGGATTTGCGGTGGACACTGTATCTCAGCACAGAATCATCTGAAGTCAAAAAATCAGAGCAAAATATTTTTAATAGATGTTTTTCTGGACCCCAACGTTTTTATTTTACTTAAAAAATTATTTATGAAATTTTTGTGGCTGTTTGGAGTAAAAACTACGATTTTTCACGAAAAATTCCGCCTTTTTTTACCTGCAAAATCTCCCCAAAGTAAAAAAAAAACAAAAAAGAAAAACGTTGGGGTCTGGTATTTTATATGAAGAAAATATGCTCCATATTTGAAAAGAATCGGATAAGTAGTTTTCAAATGACGATGTCCACGGACTTTAAAAATGTGCTTTCGAGAAAAACGCGTTTGAAGTTTCTTCTGCTCTTGCTTTCTTGCAGTATTAGATAGGAGGAGATAAAGGCCTATAATTTCAACAATTTTTCTTCTATTGACTTGAAAATTTGACATAACATTTTTGGAATGTTTTACAATAAGAAAATAAAAAAATAAAAAAATCGATTTTTTGAAAGTGTTAGACCCTACCCTGTCTGTACACGACGATGCTGACGACGTTGGACCGCGTGGTAATGGACGACGAAACCTACGTCAAAGCCGACTACAAGCAGCTTCCGGGACAGGAGTTTTATACGGCAAAAGGAAGGAGAAAGGTAGCAGATATTTTAAAGCACATGAAACTGACAAAGTTCGCGATGAAATATCTGGTTTGGCAAGCCATCTGTACCTGTGGCTTGAAAAGCAGCATTTTCATAGCTTCCGGGACTGTCAACCACGAAATTTACGTGAAAGAGTGTTTGAATAAACGTCTGCTGCCTTTCCTGAAGAAACACGGTTGTTCCGTACTGTTTTGGCCGGATATGGCATCTTGCCATTACGGTCAAAAGGCCATGGAGTGGTACGCCGCCAAAAACGTGCAGATGCTTCCCAAAGACAAGAACCCTCCCAACACGCCAGAGCTCTGCCCAATTGAGAAATACTGGGCTATTGTCAAACGGAACCTAAAGAAGACCAAAAAAACTGCTAAGGACGAGCAGCAGTTCAAGGCAAACTGGCTTTCTGTGGCGAAGGAGGTGTAAAAGGTGGCTGTACAAAATCTGATGGCAGGGGTTAAGCTTTAGGCCCGCAATTCGGATTTGGAAAAGCGGGAGCCTAACTGAATATTTTTCCTGAATTTTATACTAATAAAACTTGAAAAAGAAATTTAATTTGATTTTTTAAATAAACGATTTCACCGATTTACACGCGTTTTCCCTTGACCAAATTTTGACCGAATCACCCTTTAAATCGGTGAAATCGTTTATTCAAAAATCAAATTAAATTTCTTTTTCAAGTTTTATTAGAATAAAATTCAGTAAAAATATTCAGTTAGGCTTCCGTTCCAAATCTAGTTGTAGACGATACACCCAGCTTATTTGCGGCATCTCGGAGAGAGAGGTTAGGGTTTCGCTTGAAACTACCGGCAACTCTCTTTGTCGTCTCAGCGGCTTCCGGTTTTCGATTTCCCCCCGATCCAGACTTCCAGGCTGACGACATACGTTCCTCAAACACTTTAATTACATTTGTAACGGTTGATTTGGCAACTTTTAACGATTTTGCTAGCTTTGCGTGCGAGGAGCTCGGATTTTCGCGATGCGCGAGCAAAATTTTGATACGCTGCTCTTCTTCCTTGGACGGCATTTTGACAACTGAAGAGTAAATTCCAAAATCAAAATAGGAGCAACATTCTACACACACACACTTTCAAAATGAGGGGTTTTCCGGTTGTTTAATGCAAAATTGAAAGAAATACGTCAAGTTGATATGACAAAATTTTGACCGTATCACTCATGGTATTTTGGGTGAAATTACCTTATCAACTGTTGGCTTCAACTAGAGTAAATAGAAGACATTTTGGCGCTCTTTGTTCACTGAAGAAAGTCTTTATATGTAAATCATGGAAAAATGACACGTCCCAATATTTGATTTTGGATTCATAAAGCGAAAAAAAAATGACACGTCCATATATTTGATTTTGGATTCATAAAGCGCATGGTTTACTGAGCATTTTTGCTGAAGACATAATTTTTCCATCTCTTGAAGTATGTTCGTAATTAATTTTGTCACGATAACGTTCCGATAACGATAACCACTGCGCAATGGTGATTATAATTTGTTTGCTGTAACGCAACTTTTGACCTGCCGAGCAAAAGCTAGTGAATTTTTTTTTTCATATCTTATTCTATGATTATTCATGCACATTTGGTGTGAAAATAGTGATGATCTAACATGTCCATTTCAAATAAAAGCTGTGCGAAGTTGGTGATCACCAGCGGGGGGAAGAAGAGAGTTAAACCATTAAACGTTTTGTACAATTTATTTCTAGAACAATCCCTATTACTTGATTAAAAAAAATTGGAGGCGTGCTGATCAAACTTCAGAATGCTTTGTATAGATTTATACTACTTAGCACGTTTCTTGTACTTTAAAACATATTATAAATAATGAGATTTACGTTTGATGTACAGGAGAGTCAATCCGCATTTCTGTCAATTGTTGCTTGTCATCTAAGATCGTTTGAAGGTAATCATTCATCTTTCATGGCCACCTTGATTTTTTATGGTAGTTTATTACAATAATAAAAAACGTTTTTTGTAATTTTTGTTTTAAATTTCGAACGAATATCATTTTCACCACTAGCTTCTCCGAAGCTTGGATTATCTTTGGACCATAGAGTTCATTAGCTGGTCCATGTTGAATTACAAAAAGTACAAGAAGAAAACGTGGAAACTGAGAGGAAAAAAGAGGAACAGGGCGGATACCGTGTCTCGGCACTGTCTTGCCAGGGATGGTTGATCCTTTTAATTATTATGTGGTACATCATTATCATTATCGCGCAAACTTAAACTCCGAGGGTCCAACCTAAGAATTGGTTGTTGTGGAAGGTAGTTGGCGCAAAAGGGACTCGCGCATGACAACGTTCAGTGACCATCCAAGCAACCCTTCCTTCATTTTCGGAATGTTTGTGTGGTTTTTGCCTATGCTCTAGGTATTTGCGCATCGAGTGTCTAGTCGCCCCATCATCATAAGCCTCATCATGGCATAGTCAACCGACGAAGAAAGACTGGCGCAGCAACTGATACGCACCGTTGCCTTAGTTATCTGCTGCTGCTCTTGGGACACGAAATGGGATGGAATGGAGCATAATTGCATTTTTTATGCTGCTGCTGATGCTTCTACTTCTTAGTCTCCTTAACACCCGCGCACCGGACAATGTTTGGCCTGCTTGTTAAAATAGACCCTTCTGAAAAATTGTGCGCTATACTGGGTGGCAACTGAATGGTGTAGGGGAAAGGTTTCCTAAATGGGCCTATCGGGTTAAATGACCCTACGGCTGTTTGGCGAAATGGCTGACTAGACAGCTTATCTGACCAATGCATTTTAAGGGTGATACGCTTAGAACATAAGGCAAGAAAGAGTTTTATGAATTTATAAACACAAAAAAAATTAAAAAATCATACAAGGTTTTGATACATTTTGATGTAATATTTCGACTTTTAAAAATTTTACGTAAAGAAGCTTTTGTGGAGGTTTAATAATGATTATATAATGGAATAATAGAGTGTTTTTGTTTGCCCCCATCATGTTTGTAAAATGCCTCCATCCTAAAATAACATGTTAAATAGAATAAATAAATGATTTTTAACATTGAACCTTCAAATCTAAGCTCTGAATAACATCTAAAGAGAGAATTGAAGATCTAAAAACAGATTTGATAAAGTTTTTCTCATGGATGAACTGCCTCCATAGGATGGCAACCCTAACTTTTGTTTTATTCCACAAAATTATAATATACATAGATTTTTATAAAACTCCAGCTTTGTCGTACGGAAATTATTGCTTTATAGCAGTTTCAATGAAATTATACGGAAATACTGCCCAAAAAACAGAAATTTTGTTCAAAACATAAATAGGCGCATTTAGCCCGCACGGTTTGAGGTTCGGCATTTTAGACAACACTTACAATAAAATCGTTTTCTTGGAAACAGAAGAAAATTTCAACATAAAAATTACTGCATTGTATAGAAAATCAGCGGTGTTTAAACTCGCCTCGGAAAGAATCATTCGGCTGATTTTTTCCGAGTTTAACTTGTTATGTGCAGATTGATTTTATCTTCGTTCCAATCATGACGTGATGGCACACAAAACGAAGAGAACAGTTCCGAGTTGATGTTTTCCCCTCCTCGCAGGAACAAAATCACACCAATGAAACAACAGAACGAAGCTTACCGTACACGAATGCTCACGAGCGATCGTTGCCCGACGGACCGAGTTAACATTCCTCGCACCCTTCTCTCGCTCGTTTCCCGTTCCCTTGTATCTATCACTTTTAGCCACGCCCCCATGCGTTGTCCGATTGATGTGTTCGGCTGCCGAACGAAAACGATTTTTTCTTTAATTCGCAGAACTGTTCGTTTGCTTCGCTGATGTTTCCCCCGATTGCTGTTTACTCCTGCCGAGTTTACCCGAAGCTTAATTCCTGATGCTTTCCGAGTTGAACTTTAGATAGCATCATTGCAGATTGAGTTTAACGCAATAAAATCGTTCTGCAAAGAAGGGCAAAGTGCGAGTATGTAGACTCGCGATTTTAACATCTCTGTAGAAAATAGATGCCTGCACACGTGTATATAGTTTTTGTTCACATATTAGGCGTGATATTTGATTAAATCAGTGTTCTGCTTAATAGGCGCATATAGCCCGCTCCTCCCCTATCATAAGTATTTCTGCTGGCTTGCGCTGTTCAGAAGAACTCGCAATAAAGAGGCAAAATCCAGCGACAAGAAAACAGAATTTCCTAGAACATTTCCATTATCGCGGCTGGTGTGTGTTTCGAGGCCTCAGTGTTGCCAGTTTCTTCCTTCAGAAATCATGCCTTCCTCAAGACTACAGCTGAGTATTTGATTAACAATCCTGGCACCCAACTTTATTCCAATATGGCCTTGTTGGATCCACGAGTAACATGTCACGTTTCGATGCACCGCGGGATAATTTCAAAATTATAGTAGGCTTCCTATCCGTTTGTTGAAAAAAAAACTTTTAATGGGAAGCCATTTGTGCAATGCACGGCCTGCTTGGGGAAGTTTGCTAGACACAGATAATAAGCCTCAACCTGCTAATAAACCGGGAGAAACCTCCTTCAAGAAATGTCCCCCAGACTACTTTGAAGGCGATGGGGCGTTTAAATAATTCAAATGCCACTCTCGATCGATTGGAACTGAAGCCTAAAGGACAGACGACGGAACGGGACACATTCTAGAATGAATAAATTGGAGCCGGTTCCAAGGAAAAAAATCACCACCGCCTTCGCCCCAGGGTTGGCATTTTTAAAGTTCTCCAACTAATATTGCTGGATGCCATGGCGTGAGGACTCAACGATGTCGCCAGCAGTCATTGTGTGCGTCCTAGCCGACATTTTTTTCCTTATTTCAAACTCGCACACGAGGACTATTTTTTTTTGCTTTCTGATACCCCGATTCATTCCGCAGGGTGACAGTTCACGGAAGGCAACAACAAAAAAATCCGACACGACATTGACAAACTCGAGTGGCACTTTACTGCCATTTTCGAGTAACGGCAGTCAGGCAGTTGGTTCAGTAAGGTGTCCGATTTTCCCCCGCCCGAAGCTATTTGGGTCTATGACACAGCCAAGCGTAGTGTACCGGTGAAGTGACTGCTGAAATCGGATTTTAATACACGCGACACGAGACAACAACGAAAACAACAACAGTGGCGATGGATACCGGCGATAAAATCTGGATCAACCATTTCAATCACAGACAAAGGTTTGAGTGTTGTTGATGGATATTTTTAACTCAATTGATCGATACCGTCATAGTACAAAATTGTTACAAAGAAAGCTGCAAAACGTATAGCAAACTCATTATAATTTTTTCCATAGAAATTTTACTAAGGGTCTATGTTAGAGTTTTCTGGAGTACTATAAAACAAATTGCAAACCTGTTCAAAACAGATAAGTATCTATCAAAATCTACTGTCGGAACACATTTTCAAACTCTTTTTTTTAAAGGCTTTCAATATTCGTGATACTGAATATTTGGGTGTTCCTGGCACGGATTTCCTCAAAAAAAATATTGACAAGTCAAGATCAGGAACCAAGGCTACTAAATATCAGTCAGTATCGTTCCATCTGACCAACGTCTAGTAGGGTAAGTGAGCCCTATTTTGGCATGGTCCTTTTCTTGGCATGCCAACATGTCTTTTCATGTTTTTCAGGTCCAAATTGAGCTTAAAAAATTTTGAATATATTTTCATTGCGAAGAGAATAATTTGTTTCAAATCTGTGCATACCGAATTTTTTGATTGTTTGTACTTTAATAAAGAAGTAAATTTTTTTCGATCTGCATCCGAGGAAATTATGTTGGAAATCACCGTATTAAAATCAGAAGAACTCACCTTTCTAGTGCAACTGTTAAATTCACATGCGCTTTTAAACGCGGACATTCATTTGAAAAATTTGCTATAAATACTCATGCTTACAGTTAAACTTGGCAAAAAATCAAAAAATACTAGAAAGACAAAAGAATGATTATTTATTTAGGTTTTGAATAAAAATTTAAAACTAATTTTGTTCATTTTCTTGGCATGCAACTTCAATCGAAATACACCACCAGTGTTGGAAGCTGGAAAAAATACATGTTCATTAAAGAGGTATTTTTGGGCTGATGTTTTTCCTAAAAATTCATTTAAAACTACACACAAATGTTTTCATACTAATTGGGTTGTATGATAAGATCGTTTCTATCAACTTAAGCTTCGAAATTAGTTGGAGAACATAAGTGATTCGACTAACTAAAAGTCATCCAAGCATTTTAAATGCAAAAATCGCTATTTGGGAACCATGAATCGAAGGTACATTGGTATGCGTGCGAACACCATTTGCATTGCAGTCTGCCGAGCAAAAGCCACGTGGTCTCCTACAGAACACAGTGGTTCGAAATATTGAAAAAAACTAAGTTAAATTAAGCATCTCACAAGACTTAAGATGTTTTTCTGATCTAAAAATTGTTAGATCGATGGCAATTTATGACTTTAGTATATAAAATACATAATTGATTGAGTTTTGGAATCGTTTTCTATTGCTTGGGAACCATATACCTACTCAGATTTATTTTTTTGGATTTTTGTCCTAATTTTTTTCATGGAAACAGAAGTTGGAAGTTCAGGAAAATATCGTTTGTTTTCCGATTATTCCTTAAAATATTTGATGTGAGTCGAATTAAAAAAACTGTTTTAGCAAGGTTTACATTCTAACATCTATTTTGCGTGTCAAACCACTGTGCAACGCCCCGGGCATTTGAGATGGCTCTTGCTAGAAGCTCATAATCTCAGCTAACAAATTGAAAAGGGCAAAATTTTTAAATACTATTCAAGGAATTTTTCAATTTCTTACTTTATGAAGCCAAACTCCACAATATGAAGACAGTTGTTTGGTAGTGAAAATAACCCTATGTGTCGCAATCGCATTGCGGAATTTCTGGACTTCCGACTTTTTGAAATGAAAGCTTATTTTGTGCTTCCCTTTCAACCAAATTTCATCAATGTTTTCAAAAGCCTTTTTGTTGTATGAGTGGCGCCCGGTGTTCCATCGTCGCATAGAACTTTACGCTCAGCTGACGTCATTCTGTCAGTGGCCTTATATTCAGAATAGCCAACGATTCTGTTAACTGTCAATTGAGCATTGTTTGTAAAGATCTATTGCACTTTGCTGGTGGTCAAGAATCGGATCATCGAAACGGCAAACAATTGGTACGGCGGCCAAGTTATTGGAGCACCGCAGTGAGTACTTTGCATGCATTTTACTCACATTAATGAAAGTTCCATAGAGAAAACATATTTTTGTTGAACTCTAAGCAAGTTAGCAAGTAAATTCTTCAAAGGATGTTCTATGGTGCACTCAACAGGAAGGTAGGAATGTCGAAAAAATGGGTAAACCATGCCTTAGGTGCCAAGGTCGGGTACATTTACCCTAGTCGATGTTGTCAAGAATATCAAAGTCATCTTCCAGTTGAATGACCAAGCTACAATGTCAGTCAGCAATGTCATGACAGTCAGCAATTTTGAATGACATTTTTGCACTCCACTCGACCCACACATACTATTGACCTTCTATTTCATTTTCTGACTGAGTTGGGATGGATTTTACGTTAGAAGTTGCGCAACAATTGAAAAAACGTAGTTTTAGGCTGTTAAAAGAAAAAAGTCACAGCAAGCATGATGTCGTTCATTCAACTTGGTCATGACATTGTAAGCTTATGTCGCTGACCAAAAATCAGTATCGCATGACATAGACATGCTAAGCAGTATCAAAGTCGGCTGATATTGGCTGTCTGACACTGTTAATTTGCAGCTCTGTCAGGAACTGAATCTGGATCAGGAGCAGTATTAGGATTAGAGTTTGGATGAGGATAAAAATCTAAATAAGGATAAAAATCAGTATCCAAACCTTGACCAGGATCATAATTTGGATATGGATCGAAATCAGGATAAATTTGGATCAGGATAAGGCCATCCAGTTCTGGATTGGAATCTGAATCAGGATCAGGATCGGGATCAGAACTAAGATAAAAATCTGGTTGAAATTATCAGGATCTAAATCTGGAACAGGATAAGTATAAAATTAAGGATCATTATCTGAATTTGTTGATACTTACGGTTTCGGATGCATGTAGCAGAACTATATTTCGCAACTGCCGCAATATATATGCCGCAAGAACTATATTGCGGCAATTCGCAATTGATGATTACTGAGAACAAACGGTTGATGATGATGTAGACTACACACTATTAAATTTTTGGTGTAAATTTATGTCAAATTGGATGCACAAAACTGAAGCATCACATTTGACATAAATTTACATCATAGAAATAGCAATCGTGTAAAATATCCAAGACAGAAACGCTTCAAGACCTATTTTTAAATACATACGAATGTAAATTTATGTCAAATTAGATGCACAAAACTGAAGCATTACATTTGACACACCTAAAATTAAATTTGAAATGATGTAATTTTGGGTCATATTGTATGCACAAAACCGGAGCATTCTTTCTGATGTAAAATTATGTCGTTTTAAATTAACTTTCGTAAGCATGCCTCAATCACAAACATGGAGTTCATCTTCCTTGAATTCTCATTTTTAAGGTGAATCAAACTTTTTTTTTCAGAAAAGCCCGTTAAAAATCATCTTCGGTTGTACGAAACAATTCAAAGATATTTTTTCACAAACTATACTAAAAAAAAAGTTTAAATTCACCTTACAAACGGAAATTCAAAGATGAACTCCATATTTGTGATGGATGCATGCTTATGAAAATTCATTAAATGAAATAGGGTTACGATTTTTTTTCTACATTTAATCATTGCTTATGGTTTACACAGGATTTATTGGACTAAGTCCAAATCTTCTTCTATGTTTACATTCCGAAGGAGTTAAAGAAATTGTTTTTTTTCTTAATTATTCAAGCTTTTCTTGGATGAAGCCTTATTTACTATGGCCACCTACGTTTTCATGGTGTAAGTATCATATTGTTATACAGTACATTATTTTACAAAAATATTCTAACAAATCAAACTGATTTTGAATCTTTTTACATTCTCTAGAGTCATCATGTATACATCTATCCTGTAATTTTTAAAACGCCTTTGGATAGACAATGTGTGGTAATTTTCGAAAGAAGAAAAGTAAATAGGAAACTTTTCTTCATAAAAATAAAAGTATACATAAAGGCGCTTAAATTTGCTAATTTTACGTCGAACACATAAGATAGCTTAGTCTATCTAAATACACGATCTAAAATCAAGTTCGTACTTGAAAACGGTTGCTTAAATCTTGGAAATGAATTCTCTATGTAATTTCTTTTACAATGTCATCAGGCCATAAAACCACATGACAACGCCACTGTTACACGGCTTCTTTTAGATGGCTAAATTGAACAATATCCAAATTTTCATCCTTTGAAAACGGATCCTTTTTATCGATTCTTTTAAACAAATCGTGAGTGGCTACTCAGAGGGTTATGCCTACTACAATAGCTCATACGAATGCTGGTGTTCAAAGACGATGACATGATGCGAATGATGGTCCAGTTTGGTTGCTGCAAGCAGTGGTGGGTACCTCATATTGTTCAGCTGTTTAATTTCTTCCTGTAATGAAAAAAAGAATCAGTTTCGGTATCGGAAATTAATTTAAATAAATGTTCCAATTTTTTCTCACGCTACAAATGCTCTTTTTCAAGTCAATGGACGTGTTAGCCAGCCGAAAGTACTTTACCGGATTTAATCTCTTTATTGGCTTCACTACCTTGACGCGAACAGCTAGTTGAAATCTGATTGAAGGTAGCCGTATCAACAGGAATTCTAGATTTTTTGTATATTCTCCTGCAGCAGATTCACCGACACCTTTTTGTCGCAATGCAAAAAATCTGCAACTTCTTGATACCGTATCCCACAGGGACGAGCTTTGCGGAACCCCAAAACAAACCGTCCCTCTCGATGGTTCGAACCGGCTTTTCCATAGCCATCGTCTCGTCGATCAAGAATTTCACGTCATGGATGACCGTGCTCTTAGCGATGAGGGCCGATTTCTTGGACTTCTGAGCATTGTAAGCGGCCACGCCGTGTGTTTTTCACAGGCAATCTGTGGCGAAGCCTGTCCTCCTCAAACTCTGCGCTCCTGGCTGCTGAACGATGCAACGAGTCGTAACAGCGCTGAGCGTGGACGTTGTTTCCAGCCGGAGTTTTACCAAGGGCATTCAACACCGACACCTTTTTGTCGATGACCGCCGGATGCTGTTGCAAGGAAGAACCCGGGAAAAACTGATCAAACAGGAGCCTGGAGCTGGAGGATGTTTGAGCAGCAATTGGTCGGAACGCAATCTTCCTGGCAAAAAAAAGTTGGAACGCAAAGAAAGGTTGCTGGCATCTCAGTAACAGCGATGTCATCCGAACTTTTGGATCATACACTAACCACAGTTGAATCAGCTGTAGGGATATTTTGTAGATAAATATAAAATAACTTTTGGCGATTATGATAGTTTACTTACTTTATGTATTATTGTTTCCCGGATTGATTGATGCATGAATGCTTTCTGCCGCTCCGGCCGATTTCGTTTTGGTCGCTAACAGTTAATCGATGCATCTAGATTTGGAATAGAAAAACATGTTAGAAAAATGGAAAACGAAAGGTTGATAAATTGCTACGACAGTACTCACAAAACTTTTCAAATGATCCAGCAATCATTCCGCGAACCTTCCGAGCCAATTCGGACACATTGAGGGTTGTTTACATTCATAGTACTTTGAAATATACAAGGTAGGCTATTCCGCCCTCTTTAAACGTATTGGTAAGAGGCCCCTGAAAATAGTTATGGAAAAAACTGGCAAATGTATGAAATTTTTCAGAAAATCACATTTATCTACAAATTGATGATCGTCAAAATTAAGAGAAAAATATGTACTGATGCCTTTTAATGTAACAAACAATATTTGACTTTTCGGCATAACTAAAAGTTATATGGAATGGGCTTTTTTGGCGATCCAAAATCAAAATTTTTTGATATTTATGTCTTGTGTGATCTTTTTCTTGTGCAATTTGAATAAAAATTCGTTCAAATTGACTTGTCATCACAAAAATATAAAGTCTTTTATATCATTCATCAAATCTTAAACATAAGTACAAGAAATTATTAAATTGCTTGCTTTCAAAAATGAGGAACGATGATGAAAATTGGTTTTCAATGCATATTATTAATGGTCCGGATCAAAAAAATCAATTCAAGAAATAGTTTCCGATGAACCCAAAGAATCAGTCTTTAATCTTATGCGCTTTCAAAAGAATCAAATAACAAACGTCGGAGCAATAAATAATTTTGATTGCCATTCTTTATAAAACTGCCAAATTTTCATAACTATTTTTGTTGGTATGCAAGCATGCTGTGTACATACACGGAGCTTTGAAGTGAGGTTAAGCGCAATGGCCTACCTGTTATTTTCCATGTACTATGGTTTACATTTTAGTTTCCATGCACGCTCCTCTTTTTTAACTCAAAATTAAGTTGTGTTTCAAAACAGTTCGACTGGGCAATCGCATAACTAAGTTCTGATAGGCATAATCAATACTAAGTTCGGCAGCCGAACTTAAATTTATCCTCGAGGGTTGTTTATTCTCAGGGAATTCAAGGATGGTTAAAATTTATTGTACCCGGACACATTGCATTGCAATTACAGAGCGGTGGAATGTTTTGACACTCTACTTTTTTTACTTCGCACGGGAAGTAAATAACATCCGGAAGTTTCCGGACATTCCAAGCCGCTCACCATATGATGACAATGACGCACAGAATTTTACGCTAACAACTGCGGACATCCCATTATGAAGTCCCTTCATAGTCTTCCGGTAATTGTTTCGGAACGACAAAATTTTGCGACGTGTTCGTTGGATGCTGTTCCGGTTCGAAGTTAATTCGCTAAGTGTTTTCAGTCCAATACAGAGAGTTAAATATTTAGTTCATAAGGGCGAACTCAGCTTTGCTCCCTCGCCGAAGGAAAACAAGGGATAAATTTTGAGTTCGCAGTTTGAACTCCGTTTTGAACCAACGCAAGGAGGAAAAGGATACTTAACTTCAAGTTCATAGAATCGAACTAATTCTGAACCTCGGTCATGCATAATTTTGAGTTTTTAAAAAAGAGCGTGTGGAGTGGCTTGGGTTGTGATGTTCATTATTTTGTGTTCTCGCGTACTCGATTTTACATTCCAAAAGATTTAAATTTCGTATTATTGGGGAAATTTATATCAAGGCTCAACAAGAATCACCGATACATTGAAATATAGATTCGAAGAAATATAAAATTATGTCTTTTGAAATTTGTCTCTCTTAAGATTTTCTTTAGTGAGTGTGAGAGTATTCAGCTTAGGTTATAAATGATGTAAAATTAAATCATTCCTCGATTAGATCAAAATATTAATAAGTCTCGAAGCGTTTCTGGCTCGTTTAATTTTATAAAATTTTTGGTGTGTATGATGTGTCTAGGATGGTGATCTCATATGCCAAATCGCCATTCAGCCATATTGAAAAAAGTTGACAGCTGGCTGTAGAGTTTACGGAAAAAGGGGTCCAGAGATGCCAGGTGTTAGAGATAAAAAATCAGATGGCAAAAAAGTGTGTGTATGTGCACAAGCTAATCGTAAACGAAAGATCAAAAGATTTAAAACCGTACTGGGGTTTAGTTTATTTTATTATATTTAAATTGAGTTTTCGGAAATAAAGCAATGATATGAGTATATTCAATGAATTAATTTGTATTCTAAACACTTTTTTTTAATTA
The DNA here is from genome assembly GCF_029784155.1 of Uranotaenia lowii. Taxonomy (NCBI): domain Eukaryota; kingdom Metazoa; phylum Arthropoda; class Insecta; order Diptera; family Culicidae; genus Uranotaenia; species Uranotaenia lowii. Next base: position 340,343,397 of record NC_073693.1, read on the forward strand.
AATTACAATACAGTTCGGTCTTTCCGTATATTCCGAAAAAAAAAAAATTATTGACCGTTATGATAGAAAGGATCTTAAAGGGTGGAACAAACAACCAAAATCCTAAACCGGATGTTGCTTGCCCCTTATTCTTGTTACCTTATCCAAAAAGCTGACCAGATGTACCCATGGATAGAAACAAAAATTTTAGATGTTCAACATGGCTTCCTTGAAAGGCGGTCAACCGTCACGAATTTAACGGAGTTTGTCTCAAGAGTCTCACAATGGATGATGGAAGGTATACAAGTCGATGCTCTATACACCGATGTGTCGAAAGCTTTCGATGTGATCAACATAGACGCACTTCTGTCGGCGCTGTGCAAAAATGGAATAAGCGGCACTTGCCTACAATGGATTCGCTCATACTTAATCGAAAGAACGCAATACGTTAAGCTGGAGAACTTGAGATCCAGGGCTTACTCGGTAAACAGTGGTGTACCACAAGGGAGTCAATTGGGACCCCTTTTTTTCACCACTGTTATGAACGAGTTTCCTGGAGTGCTGTCTGATGTGTTCGTGCTTGTGTATGCCTATGATTTAAAGATTATTTATTTATTTTTTATTTACATAGTATTCCGTCTTACGACATAACTTGACGAACATAATTCCTAAAATTCACTCGGTTCATAGCAACCGTTCTCCAATTTCTCGGGCACCCCACGTTCGCCAGATCACGCTCCACTTGGTCTAACCACCTCGCTCGTTGCGCCCCCGCTCGTCTTGTTCCTACCGGATTCGTAGCGAACACCTGTTTCGCAGGACAGTCGTCCGGCATTCTCGCAACATGTCCCGCCCAGCGTATCCGGCCAGCCTTCACCACCTTCTGGATACTGGGTTCGCCGTAGAGGCGCGCGAGCTCGTGGTTCATCCTTCGCCTCCACACTCCGTTCTCCTGTACGCCGCCAAAGATGGTTCTTAACACTCTTCGCTCGAATACTCCGAGTGTACGCAGGTCCTCCTCGAGCAATATCCATGTCTCGTGCCCGTAGAGAACAACCGGTCTAATGAGCGTCATATACAGGTTACACTTCGTGCGAGGGCTAAGTCTTCTCGACCGCAGTTGCTTGTGGAGTCCATAGTAGGCACGACTTCCGCTGATAATTCGCCTCCGGATCTCACGGCTGGTGTCATTGTCTGCGGTCACCAGTGAGCCGAGATAGACAAAGTCTTCGACTATCTCCAGCTCGTCGCCGTCGATCGTGATTTAAAGATGTTTCTGCCAATTCGTCACCCAAAAGATTGCACGACTCTGCAAAATGCTCTATACAGGTTCACGAAATGCTGCAGCAGATTTGGATTAAAAGTCAACGACTCTAAATGCAATGTGGTTACTTTTTCTCGGAAAATGAGCAACATCATGTACGAATACCACCTGGAAAATGATTTGATTGTTGCACGGCAAGCTTCAATAAAAGATTTGGGCGTTGAGTTGGACTCAGAGCTAAACTTTTCGAAGCACATAGAAAAAGTTGTAACAAAGGCTAATTCAATGTTCGGAATGGTTAGCAGAATTAGTCAAGAGTTGAGTGATCCCTATACGATTGTGTCAATTTACGTCGGAACTTCAGAGGCAGAGAGAAGGCTAATATTATGTGAAAACATCGGTTTGATTAAAAGTTTATAAGTTTTCTGTACACTCTCTCTACTACACTCACATATCCGAGTCAACTCCAATCATGAAAACCTTGACGTGCTTAATAATTGACACAGGATGCTGCAAATAATATGAAAAGTCCGAACGCTATGCGTGTGTTGATAGGCCAGGAGGTTCAAATTCTTGATTGATCGGGGCAGAATGACTGAGAAAATTAACCCTAAGTTTTCCAACTGATCCAGCTAGCACACCGGTAAAGCGGTCCGACTGGCAAGATGCATATAGAAAATTGTTTTGCTTTTCAAGCTCACTTTCTCGTCTTTTTTTTATTTTCTCAATACTGGGATAAATTATTCAATGGGACGAATATCCCTGAAAAAATCATGTTTCTTTTGAGTCTTTGTAGTGGTGATGCATCATTTTGCTCGAGAACCCGAATATTCAATCCAGTAGTCGCAAGGCAGTCATGTCATCTGGCACAATCCTCGTTTCTGTAAAGTTTTGTTATGAAATTGACTCCAATCGGCATTCGAAAAGAGATTGCTCTTGTTTGGGTGTACAAAATAAGTAGCAGCAAGGTGATCCATAATATTAAAGCATTGGCCTAGTATTCTTGATGCCATTCTGTCATTTCCACTAACAGTTTTCAATTTAAGAAAAGATAACTCTATTTAGCATTCAATTTTTATTGTATTTTATTGAACTGCCAGAAAAAAGTATGTTTTTAATTTTTCTCCAGCCTGATGTCGAACGTCTGCATATCTGTGAAAAGGGGGTAACGAGTAACTGGGAAAGTCGATATGGATAGGTTTTGATTCTCTCATGGCCAACTTTGGCTCGCCGCGACCAAGAGTTGTCCACGGACGAAGGAGGAGTGAATGATTCCATACTGCACACCTTTAATTCTTATTTTTTCTGTTCTTGCTGCCGTCGCCTGTTTTGATTGACGTCTGAACCAATTTGTCACGCAAGTGCTTGCCTTTTAAAAAAAATTGCACCTCTCCAATCAACTGTCGTTCGAATGTCAATTCTGAAGGGGGTGATCCATTTTTTTTATAATAGTGGAAAATCAAAAATGAATCAAGTCGAAGGTTTCTGTCATTTTTATTCTTTGAAAGCCCTTTAAAATAGACCTGTGAATAGTTAAATTGTGCTATTCCTCATATTTTTCTGATCGACGCTTAAAATTTTTTTAAGAATCCATTTATCCCCATTTTGTGTATTAAGCTATTAGCATAAATAAGTCGAATAACTCCATTAGAACCACTTTCAGGTGTAACATATTGGTAGCACCAAATCTTGATCAACTGCGCGGCAACATCGTAGTTTGGATTATTCACTGGATTCAAGATTGAGGGACTGCCCAAAGATCTTGGCCATCAAGAAGCGAGTGAACCAAAACTCGATCCCGCCCGCTTTAGACAAGCCGGGGGGTACCAATTTGCTCCGGATTGATGGCAGTAAAGTGCAGTCAGTCACCGTGAAGTTTTTTTTTTCGTTCCCTGCCCACAATGATGACGACGATGGCGAAAATGCCGCAACACTTCAGGAGGCCTCGCGCTAGCTCGGACACGATAATCGCTTTCCTAGGGTCTGTCTCCGGTGTTCTTGATCCATCTCGGTTGCGCACACATGGCACTTGAGAGAACCATAACGATTCGACTCCGTGCCGTACCGTGTTCTGGATGATGGCCATTTACTGCCTACTGCTGCCTGTTTCTGGTTTGGTACTGTTAAACTGAAACCCTCTCAATTAGTCACCATCATTAATCCAGAGAAAATGAGCTTGAAACACTTCTGGTCTCCTCCGGCTTCTTGACCAGTCGGCTAATCTTGGTTGGTCCAATGAATTACGGACAATTTCCACAATATAGGTTGACTGCAGTTTTTGAAACCTTCTTCGGTCCAATGAATTGTTATGACACGATCCACGATGGACGCCAGACGGTGATGATTGAAATAGATTCTCCGGAATTGTGAGGACTCCAGGAGATCGGTGCCTTCATGGTTGCAGGATTGGAGCCTTGAACAGGTTCAGATTCGACCTTTCCCGCTTTGTTCATCCACAGCCGCACACTCTTGACCAGTGTTTGGATTAAGAACAATGAGAGGTGACTTCGAACGACTTGCCTGCGGTTCGATTACAGTATAGGTGGTTCCATGAATGACGCCTCTGAAAAAAAAATTAAAATGGGAATTTGGAACGGGAAACATGATATTATTTTTTTATTTCCACCAAAGTTTAATTGAAAAATTATAACTATAAGAGAGATATATGATCTCGGATATTAGATATGTACCGAATACCGAATATTAACCTTTTCAACTATTCGGCCAAACGAATATTCGGCCGAATATTCGGACGAATGTTCTGTCGAGTTTTTAATAAAAATACACAAGTTTTTATTTCTAGTTCCTTCTATTTCTTTCATCTTAATGCCTCTCATGTTTTTAGTTGATTATTTTTAACCAGATGATTTATTACAAATTCTTTTTCAAGTAGGGATCCCTCTGATTTTCAAAATGTCACCAATAATTGAAAGGACATCAGATGACTTCCAGGGCGTTCATCACCGATTTCCATTGAATCACAGCAGCAGCAATCGTATCTAAGGATTAAACATAAATTGATGTTCATTTTCAATTTTTCAAAATCTAAAAATTTTGAAAAAAAAGTTAGATTTTTCATCGAATAAGCAAATTATTTGAATTAATCCGGCCTAATTCTAAGCAGTTTTGAATCATATTTAGGGATCCCGGCCAGATTTGACTTATCCCGTATACTTTATTGGATTTATGGGCAAATCTGAAATAAACGATAATCAAAGTATAATACTAAGGCTATGATCGTTTAGTATCCGGGCACTTTATTTCGGTGATAGCTGCGTTAATAGAGCTCGGATATGCAAAACTTTAGTAGCGTTGTGTTGGTTATGAAAAGGACTATCTTGCCTATTTTTGATAGATTTTTAAGTTAACGTGTGTTCGAGATATTTACGAAGTAAAAAGACAAAAAATTTGCTCCTTTTACGCATTTTGCGCCTCAAAAATTCTTCATTGTTGACTTGAAAGCTCATGAACTGTTGTTTTTTTCTGATTTTTTTTTCGAACCAAATGGTTAAGAAATGTAAGGAGCCACTCTAGGATCCACATGAAGTTCAAACCAACCATCGGAGTGCAACCCTTGATCTTAAATATATTAAAAAGTCTACGGTTATTGGGGATAACTGAATGCAGACCCCTTAAATAATGCAAAAAATCCATTTCCGACAGGCAAAAATTGTTGCCTGACTAGTAGACACCAAGTAAATAACTAATAATGATCAGTTCCAAAGATCGCAATCTGTGCATCCGGTTTTTACGCAATATAACAGATGTGTTCTGATGGACAACAAAATTTATGTTAAAACCGGATTTAAGAAATCTAATTCTTCGTGATGCCTACTCATGAAAAGGTTCAAACCAGGTTCCAATTGCTTTTTCCAGGTGAGTTTGTGTAAAATATCATGATTTTGCAAAGGTTTTGCTTCTGTGATTAAAAATATAAATCAATACATGACTGAAAAAAGTGTGCAAAGATAAAAAAGAGATTTTATGAAAAAGTTAGAGTATTTCTTGAAATCATTGATAAATATATTTTTTTTATATTTTTACATTAAATGTCATATTAACACCTTCATTTCCTCCATAGAAAGTTTTTCGATCAAATGAATAGTTTTTAAAATACACACGTTTGTAACTGCCCGGATACTAAATGATCATAGCCTTATTTACAGCGAAAGATACATATCTTAGATCTTTTACTGAAACCATAAGTATTTGATGATTGTGTAGCTTTTTCAATATTACTTTTATATATTTGATAAATTATCCAAAATCATTGAAAAAATTTGACAATTAAGTTATTGTATTTATTTTAAAAATAAACATTCGGCCTATTCGGCCGAATACTTACCTTAACTATTCGGTGAGCCGAATATTCGGCCTAACGGTTTTTAGGCGGTTTTCGGCGCCGAATATTCGACAGACCGAATATAAATTCTACCGGATATACAGTTGCGTTCAAAAAAGAATGAAATCGCGTGAAACTGCGCACCCACTTCCAACTTTGACAAGCTGCCATTTCTCTGTCGGTTGATATTTTTTCATGAAAATTTTACACAATCTAGATCAACTATCCAACTAACACTCCACAAAATTTGAAGTCAAGTTTACAATGACGGGAAACAAAGATACAGCTATTCCCGTAAAAAAGGGAAATTTGGAGTTGCTTCACCAAATTTGCTGTATCTTTGACAATATTCATTGAAAAATCTTGAAATTTGGTCCAAAGATGTAAAATCGTTTGATCTAATACCATGCCAAGTTTCGTCAAAATCGATGAACGTGATAAAAAAAGGTGCCGGGTTGAAAAGGAGGTTCATTATCGCCTAGCAGACGATTTCATTCTTTTTTGGAAGGATGTTTATATGGAAAACATCGTAATCCATGAATTGTTGGTATTTTCTTTCACAAAGCCAAAATTTATCACAAAGAATGTTGTAAATTGCTTAAAACTTAATTTGTACTTTGCTTCAAAAGAGAAAATGTTTCAAAAGAGTTCAAAATAAGAAGAACAGAGTTTCAGAAATGACCTGCTAATAATACCTATAAACAAATTTGTTCCACAATTAAAGCGAATATTCTATTCGCTCTTGTGTTTCAATACCAGTTCTGTTGGAACAATTTCTGTTTCTAAACAAAGCAAGAATAAAGTTCCTTTAGAATAAAGTTATATTAACTACATTCTTTGTGATAAATTTTGGTTTTGTGAAAGAAAATACCAAGAATACATGGATAACGATGTTTTCCATATAAACATCCGTCCAAAAAAGAATGAAATCATCTGCTGGTCGATAATGAACTCCTTTTTAAACCCGGCACCATTTAGGATCACGTTCATCGATTTTGACGAAACTTGGCCTGGTATTAGATCAAACATTTTTACATCTTTGGACCAAATTTCAAGATTTTTCAATGAATATTGTCAAAGATACAGCAAATTTAATGAAGCAACTCCAAATTTCCCTTTTTTACGGGAATAGCTGTATCTTTGTTTCCCGCCATTGTAAAGACTTCAAATTTTGTGGAGTGTTAGTTGGATAGTTGATCTAGATTGTGTGAAATTTTCATGAAAAAATATCAACCGAGAGAGAAATGGCAGCTTGTCAAAGTTGGAAGTGGGTGCACAGCTTCACGCGATTTCATTCTTTTTTGAACGCAACTGTAGATTAGAAGCTATTCAATAATATGGTTTTAAAAGTTAAAGGAGACAGATTCAGTGAACTTATAAAAAAATCATGAAAATTCGTTAAATAAAAGATTCATTGATTACATTTTAGACATATTGCTTCTAATAGCACAATTTATAAGTCTAAGAAAAGGGATTATTTTAAAAGTTGGCAAAAATTTCAATTTCATAAACAAAAACAATCAATGAAGATTTTTACCAGGCAATAATTGAATATATATTTATTATTTGATAAGAAAATGAGAAATCATGCTAAACAATGATCACAATGTATTAAAAACTAAAATATGTCTTTTAGAACATATGCAAATATGTCTGAAATATTTGAAAATTAAGAGGAATTGAGGGTGAAAACTCCCAATACACCAGAAGCGAACCGTGGATGAAACAGCTTTCATTCGGTTTCACGGGAAAAATCACTGCAGGTAAGTTAAATTTTTATATCAAAATTTAAAAATTCAAACATGCCTTTTTCTGTATTATTTCGAAATGTTAGGTTAATTGAGGATAAAATTCACCTTAAATTTCAAAATAATACCGAAAAAGACATGTTTGAATTTGAATTTTGATATAAAAAATTAAATTACTTTCTGTGTTTTCCGTGAAATCGAATGAAAGCTGTTTCATCCACGGTTCGCTTCTGGTGTGTTGGGAGTTTTCACCCTTAATTCCTCTTAATTTTCAAACATTTCAGACATATTTGTATATGTTCTCAACCATTTTTCCATTTTCCGATACACGGGCGGAAGCTCAAAAAGCCTTCATTCAATTTCACGGGTAAAAACACCCAAGTTAGGTTTCATTTGGTTCAATATTTTCGAATCCGAACATGTTTTTTTTAGAATTATTTTAACGCTCATCCGATTTTGAGTTTCAATATGACATTATTGAAAGTTTGACGGCTTATAACTTTATTTGGGTGCATTCAAACAAAAAAAATCTTCGGGTTCCTCAAGAAATTCTTGAATTCTTTAATTTTGAGTGGTTTTTTTTTATGGACGCACCCTGAAAGCACAGGAAAAAAACTCCTTAATCAGACTTTGAGAGCCAATTTAACACCTCTCGCTTAAAACCGCTATATCTCTTTTGTTTCTCAACCGAGTTTTACAAAATTAACGGTTTTGTAAACCGAGTAATGTAATTTAAATTTGTCTCTCGGACACAAAATATTCACCAATAACACTTAAATTTTACGTTATTCAAAGTCAAATAAAAATCCGAAAAAACATGCCCCGGAAAAAGATTGTAGATCAACTACGGAATGCTCAAAAATTTTCACTTAATGTCCAAGAAAGCTGAAGTTAGAAGCCATACGTTGCACTTCAGAATTTTTTTTTAAAGCGCAAAATAAAGGTTTGAAAACAGATACCATAAACTGGGGAAACTTTGATCAACATGAAATTTTTGCAGATAATCACCATTAACTAATCAAAACGTTTAAATGTCTGAAAACTGTTTACAGCGCTTTAAAGCCTATAAATTGAGTTACAAATAGGCTAAATTTGGTTCTTATTAGAAGATTTTTGATATTACTGAAAATGTTGTTTTAAAATCTTTAAATATCTTGTTTTTCGAAGGCTCACAAACAAACATCTCTCCTGATCAAATTGAAGCATTTAGCAGCAAATGGGTTGTTTAATGTGAAGGTTCAACATTTTTCTTTTTTTATGTTTAGTTTAAGTGTTATTTTTATGATCATTTGGTGATAGCTTTTGGATATTGGGAAAAAACGGCAATTTTCCATGAGAAAGCGCGTATAGTAAAAATGGCTAAAAACCTATCAAATGGTTCAATTTGAAAAAAAGAACATGGGAACAGTGCATGGACCTAAGGAATTTCATGAAGGCAAAATTTCATTTGTTTTTGAGGCCAAAAAAATTGAGAAATGTTTATAATTTTTACCCCTAGATGTTTGCAGCAACATTGTCCATCTTTTGATTGTAAATGTTTTTGAAAAAAAAAAAAACGTTGATAAAATCAGTACAGTCCTGAAAAATATGACTGTTATTAATGTTATTTTGAAGATGTTGAGGTTCGTAAAAACAATAGCGATCAAACTAACCCCGAAATGCGAAATCTGGTTTTGTTACAAACATTTAATTATAACCACCAATGTCGTTTGAATTTACTGCAGTCAATGATGATGTTTTGAATCCTCACCTTAGTAAGTGTTTTAAAACTTTTGGGTATTACGAAAAACCAATCCCTTCCAAAATATTCAAAAATGAATGAAATAAGTGATCAAAGTTACTCCAGTTTACGGTACCTTTAAAAATTTGTCAAAAATTTGTGTTTCGTTCTTTAAAAAATAAAAAATGCAAAAATGTTCCAAATTACGTCAACTTTTCAAACCATCTTTCTAAATTTATCTGGTGTGACTTAAACAGTTTTGACGATTCTTTGATTGAAAAACATTCACATTTTTACAGTAGGTTTTTACATTTTTTGTGGTCATGATTTTATAAATAATCAACAAAATTTAACCTTTTGCGCAACGTATAGCTCTAACAACAGCTTTCTTGAAAACTAGGCAATTTTTTAAGTATTCAGCTGAGCTTTTACGAAGCAAGTTTTTCGGATTTTTTAAACTTAGACTTTGAATAACGGAAAACTGAAATGTTGTAGCTGAATTGTCTGAAAAACATATTTAAGTTACTTCACGAGGTTCCCTAAACTAAAAATTTTGTAAAAGTCTTATGAGGAACAAGAGATTTATATTGGTTTTAGTCAGGAGTGTCAAATTGACATTCCAGAGACTATATCGTGTAAAATTCCATGGATGGATGAGTGTTAAAAACGAAGGGAAATTGAGGGTAAACACAGCAAAAGCACCCTTCTGCGAATCAAGATAGACAAATGGTAACTTCAACAAAAATGCTCATCAAACCATGCGCTTAAATAATCTTAAATCAAATATAAGGGCGTCTCATTTTTACATGATTTATACTTAAAAACTTTTTTCAGTGAACAGATAGGGCCACAATGTTTTCGACAAAGTTGTAGTCAAATGTTTTTGAGGCAACTTTACCGAAGACACCAAACACGTATGAAGATTCATACAAGAAAAAAGTTTTCTAAGCATTTGTATAAATTAAAATGCGCGAACTTTCCAGTAAGAATACAAACTTGTAACTGGAGGTGTTCATAACTTAGATGGGCTTTTTTGGCAAAAAAAATTGTGCTTTTTAACCAGTCGTATCGGATTGGTGCAAACTAAAAAAAAAAATTTTATGACTGCAATTTTTGGCTCAAATATCAAATATTTGATTGTGGAACTTTGGTAGACTGGTTATTTCTTAAACTCGAGTAAAAATTTCCAAATTTTTCATAAATTGGAACAAACTGTACCAAAGCATGCGTACAACAAATTTTCATACAATCAAAATTTTACAAAATCGAAAAATCGAGTATTTTTATACAATACTTTGATACCATTTTTATCTTCTACAGGTACAATTTGATGTTCACTCTTTCGCTCTAATAAAAATTAACGCGAAAAACAAATAAATTAGAATAAATTGCACGAAAGCTTGAATGCAACATAATTGCATACTATATCATTGCACAGAACCTATAAATAAAGTAATTTTTAACGAAAAATTTAACAAAATCAAGAAAATGAAAGGTTAAATAACTCCCATCTTTCAATATTTGTTTTATGGCCTTGTAATCTTTCGGATATATAAATTTTTGTTTCAAAATTAACATAAAATACTTCAAACTTTTTTTACTCCCCCCTTCAGGTTTTTTGGAAATTTGGAAGGGGGGAAGGGGGTGACAAAAGAAAAATTGAAATTTGTTCCAGCCTAAATCAAGGAGCGTTTCGGTCCTGAAAAGAGAAAAAAATATTGTTTAGAAAGTGTACATAATTCAGCTGAAAATTACAAATTTAAGGTAAAGTTAGAATTGATTTGGTATCTTTTAAAGAAAAGCCAGGTTATTGTTTATTTTTAATCATCGTCAACATTTTAATTGAATGATGTTCAATGAAAAATAGTTTTTGTAATTTGCCTGCAAAACAAATTGTAAGGAATTCCATTTTTTTATATACATTCTTGAACATTGGTAATATTGCAGTTTTTTTCAAAAGCCATATTTCAAACTAAAATCTTGAATTTGAATCAGATTTGAACCGTATTTGAACTGCTATGCTGAAGAATCTAAATTCAGCAGATTTTCAAGAAATTTGGAAAATTTAAAGTTATATATTTTGTTACTAAAGGGATCCTTTTAAAAATATATCTTACCATTTCAAAGATTTTAAGAGACATTTTCAACAGTTTCTATTCACTACGAAAAACTGTTAATGCAAAAGAACTGAAAAATGAAATATGTAAAGAAATTTTTTTTTGAAATTTATATTATTCATGAATTGTTTGAGCTAAAATATCATAGTAAAAAATTGGTGACCAACCACTTCGACCCCCAATCCATAAGGCGGTTCTTCTTACGCATTTAGCAAATGCATATATTATAGCATTTTGGAAAAGCAGTTGTCCTCTTTGGTATCCGCTGGGAAATTTGGCTGTGTGTGATTTTTTCCATGCTTGACATTTTCGGTTATTGAAAAATTAAGTTCAACAGATGCTGAAAAAATGGCTAAGAAATCTTTAATGATTTTAAGACAAGATTTTACGTGAGTCCAAGTGAGATACAGGTTAATTTTCACATAACTTTTAACAAGCTTGCGAATTTTTCTGGAGAAGTGAAAGAAAAACTTTTTGCTGTTTCTTTCCTATCGGCTTAAGGAGACAAGCTTCGCAGATATAATTATTCTTGATACTTTTTGACTGGTGCAGTGTTTTTTCAAACAATGTTTTTTTTCTTTCAAGTGAAAATTATGAAAAATTACACGTCCTAAAATTTGATTTAAAACTATAAAAGCACATGACTTGATGACCATTTTTGCTAAAGGTATCATTTGTCTATTTCTTATATTAAGTATCTTCGTAGTTACATTTGCTACGATAAAGTAACGATTTGGACCACTGTTTGGCTTATATTGTTCTGGAAGACAGCCGGATTTCTTTTTAAAAATATATCTTTATTCGTACCAATTCATCACTACATTTATTTTACATTATTATATTTAATTAGGTGTTCAGTACAATAATGAACTATAAAGCCGTATAGTTTAATAATCACTCAAATTTATTTATTCGACATAAATTCGCAAAGCGCAATCAAGGATTTTGATGTAGGAGAACATCCTGTAATGTCTAACATATTTTATACTTACAACTAAAAACTAAAACAGTCCTAAAATTAAACTAATTAATTATAGACAGAACGAATCTCTGCGATCGAAGTTAGAGATGATTTTAATGGCCATGTTTTCGATAGATTCAATGCCCGCAATCCGAGGAAGATCTTCGGTGGAAGCTGCAAAATCATTTTCAGAACCTTGTTCTGAATCCTCTAGATGGCTTTTTTTCCTCGTCGCGCAGCAGCTAGAACCAATTGGAACTGCATACATTATCGCTGGTCGGAATTCCTGTTGATGAGAGAATGAAGAGATTTAGTGTATTTATTACATTTAGATTGAATATCTTCAATGTGATTTTTAAAAGTAAGATTCCGATCAAGTGTGAGTCCCATGTACTTCACGTGATCAGACCATTCTAACGAAACCCCATTAAAAGTTATGGAATGATTTTCATAAGGTTTTAAAAATTTAGCTCTTAGCTTATGAGGAAATAAATTAGTTGAGTTTCGACCTTTTGTGGAAAGCAAAGTATTATCAACAAATAATCCTCTACTTCTTCCTTCTGGTACATCAGGAAGATCAGAACTAAAAATATTGTATAAAGTTGGTCCAAGTATACTGCCCTGAGGGATACCAGCTCTAATGGGTGTCCTTAAAAGCATGAATTTTGATAGCTTACTTGCAAAGTTCGGCTAGTCAAATTATTTTGAATAATTTGTGAAAGATATAAAGGAAAGTCAAAACGAGCTAATTTAGCTACTAAACCTTTGTGCCAAACACTCTCAAAAGCTTTTTCAATATCTAGAAAAGCAACACCAGTTGAATAACCTTCAGATTCGCTAGCGTTAATCATATAAGTTGCACTCGAAAGTTGATGTGTAGAAGAATGTCCATGACGAAAGCCAAATTGTTCATCAGGGAAAATAGAATTCTGATTAATGTGAATCATCATTCTCTCAAATAGTTTACTTAAATAAGGAAGCAAACTAATTGGTCGATAACTTGAAGGCTCTGAAGCACTTTTTACAGGTTTCAAAATTAGAGTTACTTTGGCATCTTTCCATTTATTGGGAAAATAAGCCTACTGAAAAAAATTATTGAAGATTTTAACTAAAAAGATTAAAGTGCTTTCAGGCAACTTTTTAATTAGAATAACGAAAATCCCATCTTCCCCCGGAGGGAAGACAGTCGGATGCGAATATGTATTCAATGGCCGTTTATGAAAAATGCCTCAAAGAAAAATTTGGTGGTGCTAATATGAAAATCTGTTAGACATTTATTAAAAAATATTATAAGATATTTTTACGTTTATACCAGACGACCCCCTTTTGGGGAGGGTGAAGTCACCGATTGGACAATTGGACAATATGAATCTTCACGGTTTTTTAGCAACAACAAAGTGTATGTCGATTCATACTACACCTAGTACTCCAGGAGCCTACCCGAACCGAAACCGATCCGATCAATCGACCACCGAGCACTCGGCCAAATCCCTCGAGGGTGTCGAAGCATAATTTATGATCCTCTATGTAGCGAAACAATCATCTTGCTGCTCTAGCTGTGCAGCTAGTCGGCCACAGCGTCGCGTCTTCTTTGCCCTCTGTCTGGGTGTCTGTCTGTTTGTCTCTAGACCTTAGGACCCGATGTCGTACCATGGACCTACTATGACGGGTTGCGGTGATCCTCAGTCAGTTTGCCCATCGGTTGATCTCTCCGTCTCAGTCTCTCCCTCGCAGGCGGGCGCGAAGAAATATCATTCAAATCTGCTGGTCTATTATGGGTTCAACTGTTGGCACATGGCCGCTCTCCAAAGCGTCTATGAGTTGTTGTGATCGCCAGGGTTCGATAGTCGCCTTCAATAAGCGGACTCCAATTCTTTCCGGGCAATCAATGGCTGCTTCCCTCCTGCCACGTCGTCGCGAGATATCTCCCTCGATGTGTTTTTTTTTCTTTGCGCATTTGGGGTGGACGCGTGCGCAATCTTTCAGCAATGTGATGTAGGTACCCTGTCTCTTTCTTCACTTCTCCCCGGAGATACCGATTGCTGCACTCGTTCGTTCGTTCGATCGTTGCAGCAGTCACAGATGTTTGGAGGATCGGTTCGGCAGATCTCGCCCTCCTCGTGGTCTCGGCTCCTCGATCGCGATGATGCCATACCTTCTGCAGAGAAAGAGCGCAGCAGAAGTTAGGGCTGGGCCAGAGATATGGATCGGGTGCGGCGATTATGCGAACACAATGATGTCCTGTGGCAATTATGCGCGGCCTTTTGTGGAATGTTTCGGATTGTTACAGTTTTTCGCTGGGAGGTTAATTTATGTGGTCAATCAGCGTTTTGTCGCAATGAGTGCCGATCGATCGATCGCGAATGTATGCAATAGATTGCAAAATAAGACCGATGCACTGCATTTCAACATCGAAAAAGTGTTTTCCATACGAAATCAAGGGTCAACATAAAAACAGTATAACTTCACTTATAAATTCTAAATAACAATATCATGACGTAAAGAAAATACATGAAATTTTGTTTAGTAAACTTAGTATCCAGGAATCATTGCTTCGATCTAGAGCATAGAAGGCGAGTTACCATGACATTGTTTACTCTGAAGAAGGTCCATCCTAGAGGCATTCACCCATCAGAAGACCCAACTATCACACAGCAGGCGTTGAAGCCTGCCAGCCTGAACTTGAAACCGCACAAAGACAGTTTTTATTGCCTCACTGATCTATCATCGTTTATGAGCTGCTAGGGAAAAAAATCATACTTTTTTTTCCTCGCACACTGTTGTGAAAATAAACCCACAAAAGAGCTCCCCGCACTGATATAATTATTCAATCTTTCATTTTTACTGCCCTGCCATCAGCCATGCCATCATAATCAGTCAGCGTGCAAATGAAAAGCGGCTGCTTCGCACTTCCATTAGGTAGGTACCAGTTGGGTTCTTCAAACGATCTCGACGACGTCACCGGGCCGTCGCTAAATTTTGCCCGGAAAAAGGGCGTTACATATGGTGGGTCTTACTCTGCTTGGAAACGGTTACATGAGAACTAATATGGAAAAAATAGTCAACGGACCTTTTATCTTAGGATTTTACTACATTTTTGTCTAGGGTCAATGCACCCTGCATGAAGGATCAAGTCTCCTTTAGTTAAGGATCAAGTCTCCTGTAACTTAAAAAGTATCTTTTTTTCAGTCTCACAAAAATGCTTCTAGTTCCTCTACGAGTTTATGTATCGTTCCAACTATTGAAGAATGCATACTTGAAATTACAAGCTATAAGAAAATGCAAAAGACGACGAGCTGACAAATTTTCCCAAAAAGATACGATTTAAATAAGAAAAGGGGATCAAGTATCCCCATTCTCCCCTATTATTGCAAGGAGACCCCTTTTAGTTTTTATAATTCAAGTTTTCATTCCGATTTTCTAGTTTTGATTTCTTTTCATAGATTTGTAGAAATTGAAGTAGTTTGATTAAAGCATTTGATTAAAGCTTTTTTCCACTCGAGGCGCAATGCCTTCCCCCCCCCCCCAGGTTGCCAGATTTCCTGGTTTTATCCGAGTTTGGCCGGATATTTTAAACCAAAATTTGGGAAAAGTTCAGACTGGCCCGGTTGCCCGAATTTCATTGAAAAAAAGTCCGGATTAATTCACTTTATTTCAACAAAACAAAAAAAAAAACAAATTGTGTTGAAATTTTTTTTATTTATGGGTCCAAAACGATTTTTTGTGCAAGTTTTATACATATAATTATAAAATGTTTTTGGGTCTCTGCTGGTAAGTTTTGATGAATAAATTTGATTAAAAGTTTTTTTTCTCTTCATTTTTGTTGAGTAATTCTTGTAAAAGTAGGCTATGAATGGTTGGTATCGCACGTGTTTTTTTCGCTCCGCCGCGGTGAAAAATTGGTTTTTAAGAAGTTTAAGTATTGTGTTATTGTGAAATTGTTGATTTTTATTGAAACAGTATATTCACCAGTTGACATCGTTGAACGATGCGCTACAAAAGAAACACACTTCCTACTTCTACAACTGGCTGAGTTCGTTCCAAGATATTTCTTATTCATTATTACTGCTTTTATCCCCCGTATTTTGCAGGGCAGGTTTTTTTTTCTATTGCAACCTACTCCCAACAAAAGTACAGTTAGATTTTTTTACACTAATATATGTACGGTCCGCGTAAAAAAAATGTGCAAAAAAACCGCGTTAATTCCTGGAAACCGTGTGAAAAAGCCGTGTTAATTCCCGAAAACCGTGTAAAAAACGTGTTAATTCCCGAAAACCGTGTAAAAAAAATCTTGGTGTACAATGTCGAAATCATTATCAGGTTTCATGTATAAATTTGTGCAGAAATTACTACGTATTTTGATTTAAAACAAGTGACTGGAAGGGAAGTTAGATGCGTATAAGACAAAAATCGTCCAAAAAAATCAGGGAATTCTCCAAATAATCTTGCGCATCGGAATTCGATAGTTTGTACAAGCGCTCATTTCATAAATCATGTGCAAGATTCTGTGAAAGTCATGAATAAATGGCTACAACCACCAAATTTAATTTTAATCTCGATTTTGGAATGAACTCTTCCAAAATCTTTTGGAAGAGTTCATTTCAAAAGATTTTGTGATAGTAGTTTTTTTTTCTCTGTTTTTTTTTAATATTTACTTTCAACAGCGGCGCTATATCCAAGGTCAATGGCCAGAAAGATGGTGCACAAAAATCCAAAACATGAGGTTTGACTAAATAAACGTTCTATACACAATTTGATACATCTTCAATTTGTCAATTGATTCAATTTATACCACAATGTTTTGGATTTCTGTGCAGAAAAAACTCGTTTCCATCCACAGAAGGACGAACTCACAAGGGTCACCATAAAGAAGTAAATTCTAGCAAATGTGGAAACATTTGAGCTCTTTATAATCGAGGAAACGTATTTAACTGTTGTCACGTTTCTTCCTCCCTTGCGTCCAATACTGCACAGTGGGCCCGGCCGAGAAAGGATGAGTACTAAATGTACTTTTACTACTCACCGAGAAGCAGGCCCGTGCGAAGGACTCGTTCATGGGGGGGGGGGGGGTTCCGAAATTCAAATTTCGCTAAAAAAAAAATTCCAAAAGTGCATAAAAAAATATGAAAAAAGATTTTTACAACCATCACCTGGCCATCACACAAATTCAAAACACAAAATAAATCATAAAGTTTCAAATCAATGCTTTTTCCGTCAAGTTATTAATAAATCAATAAAAATTATGTCCCTTATTCTGAACTAAAAAATCGCTTGAAAACAAATTTTAAGCAGTCTAGTATCAATATGAGTCAATGTTTCCGAAACACCAGCAAACGAATGCGATTTAAAATTTCGTATTAAACCAGAATATCTATAAACCTTTGACCTTAAGAATGAGTGCATATATAAAAAAAACATATAAAATATAACACCAGATTAAAAAAAAATCAGAACCTATAACATATCAGGTCAGAAATTACCCATGATTAAAAATTAAAGAGAACACAGAAATCCAAAGTTTATTTTGACTAATTTCGGAGCGTAGTTTTTTTCTACCAGCTTTTGTTTTCGAGATATCTTTTGAAAATAGGTAAAATTCATTAAATAAATTTGTACACTTTTTCGGCAAAACTGTAGCACATTAGAGATATTATGGAAACATAAATTTTTGACCCAATGATAAACTTTCCCGAAGACCGCGAATAATGACATCTGTGAAGTTATGGAAGTTTTCTTTTCGTAAAATTTCCCCAAATCTGCCAAAAAAAACGATTAGGATTAAGATTAATACTTAATTTAAATTTATACTAAAAAATTAATATTTCTTAAAGCATGAGTGAAATTGTTTTACAGTTTTCAAAATAGTTGTATAATGAAGACTTTAGTTTTCATGTAAATTCTTTAGTTTACTGGACACTTTGATAAATTTGACTTAAAACTAATAAGTTTTTAAAGTTCTTATCATCTTAATTTAATTTCTTTTCTAAATTCACAAGTTAAGGGTTGATTTAAAAATTTCGCTTCAAAATCTTTAATTTGATAATATATTTAATCATTACTAGAATACTAGAAATATAAACGATTAGAAATGTCCATTCTGAACATGACAGATTTTTTTTTCAAAATACATTATTGTTAATTAAATTCAATGTTAAAAATAGGGCAAAAATAAATATTAAATAAAATTATCAAGCGCAGGTTTAATAGTTCAAAATTCTACGCTCTGAAGATTTTTTTCGCAGTAAGTTGAGATATTAGTTCCTGGAAAGGACAAAAGGTAGTAACTATGTTTTTCATATAAGAAATTTAGATTTATACGCTGGAAGAAGATTATATTTTAAGAACATAAAAATTTAGAATTGAAAAACATAGACACATTCATCAAAAATATTACAAAAAATCAAAAAGTTTGACTTTAAATTTCGGTTAATTTATTTACAAAATCAAAACAAAATATTGAGATAAAAAAGATAAGTTTAAAAAAAATCAATAAAAGCGTGAAAACAAATTTATTAAATTCACTTAAAGAATTGTAGGAATGTAATTTTCCAAATGCGAGGGTGAAATCTTTATATTGATCCCTTTATAAATAAACGATGAGGGAGCAATATTTTAGGGCTTATTTATTAATGATTGACTAGGGAGATTTTTTTTCTACCAACTCCAGTTTTGCTTAAATACTTTGATAATGATTAAACTACCCATTTTTTCAAAATTTGAAAAGATATCGTTACAAGTACTCCGGATCTTTCTGAAAAAATTAAAAAAAAGTTTAATTTTATTTAACAATTTGGTTGAAACCAGCAAAACGATTTGATTTTTGCTTTAAAAAATTTCATTAATATTCTCGTATGATTCAGAATGGGGTAATCAAACCAAAATAAAACTTCTATAACTTTTGTTTTTGCAAATAACTTGCTGTCTTGGGTGTAGGGAATATAAGTAACACTGGATACAACATTGGGGAAAGATGATAATTAAGTTAAAATTTTAATTTTAAAATTTGATATAATGTTTTAAAGTTTTGTTAAAAAGTCAGAAGTTTCTTAAATGTTTTTGACTTATTTTTAAAAGTTATTTAAAAAACAATAGCTTATAGAAAAAATAATTACGTATTTAGATTCAGGGCATCCACAGTAGTCAAAAGAAGTTCTTTAATTATTTGCACTTCGGAAAATGTGGCTTTGTGTAATTTTTCAAAACTCGTTGGAATGTGGAGTTGAGCATTTAAATAAAAGAACAAAAAACAAAAAAATAAAATTAAATGTTTAACATCAGCATAATATTTGAACTACTAATTTGTTGATAAAAACTTCTTAATAAAAACCCATTCTTAGGACGAGGTAGCGTTTGTGTGTGTCAAGATTTGAGTTTCAAAACAGAACTATTATCAACTAATAAATCTAAAGTTACAATAAAAAATTAGTAATGCAAAAAGTAATCACAGATTAAATTCCGCCGGAGGCGAGCCAACGTTCTGTCACGTTTGTTAACACTTATTTTGTTCTACGGTAAATTCTTTACTTCATCTGAAAATTGTACTTGGAAAAAGCTCCATAGGGGCTCCCGTTCGCACGGCCTTGCCGAGAAGTTGATCTTGGGTTTTGACTAATTTTGCCCGAATATTGCCCGGACTTTTGTCAAAAATATCCAAACGAAATGTTCGGTTTTTGCCAAGTTTTTAAAGATAAAATAGCCCGGATTTGTCATGTTGGGATATGCGCTGAAAAAATTCTAGCAATCTTACACTGGAGTGCCCAAAAAAGAATTCAATTTTCAGTGATTTATAGCATTTTCAAGAAGAGCGGAAGCCAGAATGCGAAATTCGTCTTTTACTCGCTTAGCTCTTTCACCCAATACCCATACTGTGGGAGTTTCATACGATTTTCGGTGGTTTACAGCATTTTGAAGTGCAGTGGAAGCCGCCATCTTGGATTTCAAGATGGCGTCAGATAGTGAATTTCGACTTCTTCTAGTTTATCCCTTTCAACTCATACCCATATTATGGGGGTTTCAAGTGATTATCAACAGTAGGGGAGAGTGGGGATACTTGATCCCCTTTTCTTATTTTCACCATATCTTTTTGGAAAAAAATAGCAACTCGCCGTCTTTGACATTTTCTGATAGCTTGTAACTTCAAGTTTTTATGCTCCAAAAATTAGAACGATACTTGAACCCGTTGATGAACTAGAAGCATTTTCGTGGGAGTAAAAAAATTGCGATTTTTCTGAAGTTAGGGGAGACTTGATCCCCTACTGAAGGAGACTTGATCTTTTATTCAGGAAGCCCTAATCCTTGTTTAAAAATCATACAAAACCCCTAGATAGAATGTTAATTGACTATTTTGGTCATGTTTGTTCTCATTTCACAATTTATAGCAGACATATAAAGAAAATTCTATAACTTTGTCTCAACGCTAATAACATTGCATACTTAAAGGCGCTATTTTTTATAATTAAGAGAAAATTAATTATTTTTGCTCTATTCTTCAGACAATTCTTTGATAAATATTAGTTTTTGGATAAATATTAGTAATTTCGTAATCAGCAATCATAACGATCAATTCAGAAGAAGAATATGCCGTTTGGAAGGGGGATCAATTATACCCAACTCTAGAGGATCAATTGTACCCATAATCAACATTTTAGAAAACTTTTCCTGAAAAAAGTTGAGAGTTATCCATTACTTTGAAAATATGGCATTATGAAGTTCATTTTACGCTCAAACGATTGATCTTTTGGAACAAATATTTTTTTCATAATTTTCCCATGTAAGGAACATTTTAAAGTGATGAAAAAAGATCTTCAAGTTACATTTTGTGAAATTTTTCAAACAAAGTTTAATAACTCAAACAATTATTTTGTTAAAATTTTTTAAACTGCAAGCATTGTTATTTTGCTCATTTTGGCACATTTTCCTAGAACATTTGATATTTGTAAGACATTCCAGTTTCGAGATATAGCTAAGGAATCAAGTATCCCCAGGGATCAAGTATCCTCATTCTCCCCTATACAGGTTTGGAAAAAAAGTCGTAGCCGCCATCTTGGATTTCAAGAAGGCGTAAGAATAAAAAAAAAAATGACTTTCTTGTATAAAATTTATACCCAAAACTTTTTTTTGGTGAGGCTTTCATTTGATTTTCAGTCATTAACAGCATTTTAAACTTAAGCGGAACTGCCAATTCGCCTTCTGCCCTTTCACTACATAACCATATTATGAGGGTTTAATGTAAGGTTGCCAGATTGCCCGGTTTTATCTGGGTTTGCCCGGATATTTAATACAGGATTTGAGAACAGTCCAGCCTGTCCCGGTTACCCGGATTCCATTGAATAATGCATGGATTTTTCCCGGATTTATCTCTTTATTTGGCAAATTAAACGAAAAAAAAACAACAAACGCCTCCAAAACAAAATTTTTGAAGCAAGTTTTTTTTTCAAATAATCATGAAAGGTTTTTTGGAAGCCAAAAATATAATCCAAAATCTGTCGATAAGTTTTGATGAAAAAAATATGTTTCATTTTTTTCTCGTGATTATTGTTGAGGAATTTCTGGGTTTTGAGAAAATTTGTCCGGATATTGCCGGATTTATGGTCGTTACTTTAGAAATCAAATGCCCGGATTTTGGCAGGTTTCTTAATAAAATTGCCCGGTTTGTCCGGCCCGGATACGTGCTGAAAAAATTTGGGCAACGTTAGTTGAAAGCTATTATCGGTAATAAAAATAAAGGTTTGAAACGAAAGCATTGAGCCTTTTCAACTAATACCCATATTCCGGGGCGACGAACAGCGAAACTCGTTTTCTAGTTTTTTAGCTCTTTCACCAAATACGCATACATATTGTGAATGTTCCATTAGATTGTCAGTCATTTACAGCTTTGAAAAGAAAAATGGATTTCGCCATATAGTATTTATGGTGAAGTCAAGCAAAAAATTTTTTCTCCTACTAGTTGGGCCCTTTCACTCAATACTCATATTTTAGAGATATTAAAACCACTTCCGGTAAGTTGAAGTATTTCAAAGATTTTTATGTTTTTTTATTTAACTCAAAAACAATACACATGACTTATCAAAAATGTGTAAAAACAGGAGTTCTAATGCAAATATGTGCAGTCTAGCCTGAGCGTGTCCTGTTTTGACATCTTGATCGAGAACTGACATTTAATTGCATTACGGTTTTAAAATCATGCACTAAGTGCTGTTAACAGGCAAAAAACTTGGGTTTATGTTTTATTGGAGTTTTATCAAAGCATTCAGAACTCTTCCTAACCAAATTATACAGTATGTATATAGGCAAAGCATTATTAGTGTTTTCAAATCTATCTGGAAACAAATGCTTGAACCAAGAACCTAATCTTGTTTCATTACCATAATAAAACATTTATAAAACTAGCTGAATATAAAGGGCAATAATAAAACCACACTAAAACTTTCAAATGCTAATTGGCCTAATCTGTGTCACTTGGGTAGAATGACAAACAAATGGAAATTTTTATTTTGTCTTATATTATGTAGAAATTATGGAGCAAATCAAAAAAGGTGGCCCGAAATTCCCCAAACTCCCTTGAAGGGCGTATAAATTTTTATGGGTTAATTTAGCCTGGAGCTTATTTGGTATAGAGCCGTAACCTTTCTGTATTTTGAAACTGATTATCTTGCGATAACTTTTTACAATTTGTAAACCTTCTTTTCTCAATGGCTTCTCTTTCCTGATCCTGAAGTGAAAAGTTTGGAGCAATATTTTGTTTTTTTTTGTTGTAAAATATGTAAAATTTTCTTTTGTGCATAGATTTTTCGCGATAATTGATGCAGCCTACTGAAACTCATATTCACTGTCACTGATGATAATTTTCTAGAAGTTTTGTTAGATCCGAGTAAATCCTCTTTATATGCATAGCTTATACGTAATACAAGAACAAATCATAACTGTTATTCCAACACCACTATGTTAGCATTCCGTGATCCATCTCACACATAGGGTTGTACTAATTTGCCTACAGAACGGTGTGGTTCCATCCATACTTTGTCATAATCAGCTCGGTCTTTCGTCACGGACCAGGGCAGGATCATTATGGTGATGGTTATGAGACGCTGGCTGAAATGGCAATGCTACTAGGCAATTAATGTTGATGTGCTCTATGGGGGGCGTGTTGATCAACTAGCATAGGCCATAAATAGACAACAGTAGGAAGTCTGGGGAGCAAAAAATGGCAAACCTTAGGGTACCGTTTTTCCTTTCTTATGGTTAGAACTAGATGGCTTTCTTTGTTTGATAAAATCATTACATAACGCCACATCGTTATTCGAATGATTTTTTCAATTTTTAAGCTATTTTTTTAATTCATTATGAATTTTATCCTTCAAGAGTGTCAAACCATCTAACCTTTATTTTTCCAAATGTAAAAAACTTCAATAAAAATTCAAATCTAGGTTGACCATAAGGTCTCCACTTCATGATAGACAAAACCCAATAAAATTGGACCCCTCTGCCCATCCCGAGGCAGGGGTAATTGCACTACGGTCAATTTGGATAGCGAAAAACAACGTTCGCAAAAAAGGTCTCGACAAAGTCAACAAAACCTTCAGCTGAACACCTTGCAGATCAACAACTAACTACAACATTATCAGTTGAAGTGTGGTCGCCTTGAATTAACCCAACCGTCAGTTGGTGGCACACCGGATTCGTCACTTTTTGCTAAGTAGAAACAGCTCTTCTTTTTGGATGTGTGCAACTGACCTTTTTAGGGGAACGCCCATAAACAACGAAACGCTACTAATAGAAGTAGGCTTTGAAATAAGGCAAATATACTGGTTTCGATGATCTGATATTTGAATCTTTTAATCTAATGATATAAAAAATTTCGATTTAAGGTCTCAAAACTAAATGACGATATTTGTGACTGATACTCGCAACAAAACAGACCCAAATCATCACGTCGCGACATCCAGCAATTTCTCGCAGGAGTCCCGCCGACTTTCCGTTGGAAATTTAAAGTGCCCAAGTACGTACTTTTCCGGCGGACAGACACCTGTTGTTTGGGGAATGAAACAGCAGAAAGAAAGAAAGAAAAAAACCAACAAAATTGAACCACATTCTCCGTGAAGCTTACTCTCTTTCTGTTTCGTCCCCTAGAGTTGCGTGTTTTCTGATTCTGTTTCAAGTTCGGACCCCTTTCCTCGATCGGTGGCGATTCAAAGTGTTCTCCTCATTTAATCAGCTCATTAGCTATGTGCGGAATCAGTGACGCTCATAATACCGCTCATTATAAATACCTGCATCGTCACTTGCTCGGGCTCGAGATGGCTTCTGGAGAGAAATAACCAAACCGAAACGTCAAACGACCGAGCACTTTTTCCTCCCGGGGAGAGACACTTTTTTTCTGCGGTCACATTCGGGTAGAGTAAAGCACCGTATAAAAACCCTCCGGAAGGGAACTGAAGCGTGGAGCATTTCTTAAGACGTTGACGACCGACGACGACGACCAGCTATAGGAATTTTGTCTTTGGTTCTTCCGGTCCCCAAGAGCAGTTCGTTTTGACTAAGAGACACACTGCGGCTACGGTTCCATTCCGTTTGGCACTGGACATTTCCAAGTGATTATTTTTAACGAGCTCTGATAGGTGGAATTAATTATTTTCCATCAACAGCAAGTGCATATATGAATCTACTGGTTTCTGGATCCGGCTTTGATGAGGTTAAGAGAATTCAAGATTTTATCAGAAACTTGAGATCCTCCGGCAGAAATAAACACATATGTATCAAGGTTTAAAAAATCAGTTTTGGAATTCAGAGTTCAGTTGAGAACATTTAAGTAAAAAATCCAAAGAATCCAGAATAATTTCAACATTAGTACGTCGTAAGAGAACTTCAAAAGCAATATGGAAAATCAAAAATATAGGAGGAAAACATTCATCCTAACAGTTTCTTAAAAAAAGTAAGAACACAAATATCCTTATCTAAGATTTTTTCTTTTAAAAACTAATTGAACACCGACTAAAGCCTCAGTTGGCATGACAGTTGCCTTCTAAGCCTGATTCCCACGAGTTCGAGCCCAAGAATAATCATCGAACACAGTTATATCGGATGAATTTTTCAATGATTGTCCGCCAACTGCATCGTTGATATTAAGTCGCCAATGACACAAAGCTGTTAAAACAACTGTATTCGAAACAAAAAAAATCGACAGCAGCTAGAAGATCCGTTTTGTTTTATTCAAAATGGTAGTAATAATTCTTTTTTTAAATTTTGAATGGTTTAAGATTTTTTTAGAACTTTGATTTATTTAACGAATTCTTAATTAAAAATCAGGGTTCAACTTCAGAATTAAATTTCAGTATTGTGTTTCAAGATTCTGTTATCCTCTTTTTTCGCAAACTGATCATACATATTTTGTAGATTGGCCCCAAAAAACTGACCTGCGCAAAACTTCAGCTCAATTGAACTTAATTAAGAGGTACCTCAAAGTTTTTTGTTGACCATCAAAAGTCACCAAAGTGAGGCTCAAAAGAAAACCAGTAAATCGAGAATTTAATTTTGATGCCAAATGACTTAGAAATACATAAATCGTCGAGATCTGGCTAGATACCCGTATTTGATTTGAAATGAAGCATGGAAGAACGCGAATTTTTTTTTCTGAGAATGTCACTCTTTGGGTTTTCTTGAATATATTCCAATACATGGAGCTTACTGGAAAATTCTCTGTCTACATCTTTACCGGAGACGGCAAAGCGGTACTGTAGAATCCACCAGGTCACCAGGGGAAGGGAGAACTGCGTTTTCTTCTAAATAAATGCACACTCGCGACTTCTCTATACAAACTATTTATTTTCGCTTCTTAACACACAAGGGTTCCGATCTACATAAGAGTTCGTCACTAACTGCCGCTTAAGAGCCGAGTCCCCAAGTTGCTCGACGATTGGTTTCATTTGATTTTCTCTCGGATGTTCTCTCTCTGGACATTATGTGGTAAAGGATTTTGGGGCTAAAGGGATACGTGAATCATAACTCTACAGGTACGAGTAGCGAGAAAATAGTTGTAACGCCGAAGGCAGAACATTCTTTTTTCATGAAAAGAAACTAGCAACTCGAAATATTTCCGTAAAGTTTTCAGAAATATTATTTTACAAGAAAGCTATTGATTTGAGACCGTTGAAATGTTCTGATGAAATGATCTTCATTAGACTCTTTATCACTTTCCAAAAAAAGTTGGGTATTCCAGACATTTAGATTTTAGTTTGATTATTACCGGCTTTTCAGTCGATTAGGCAGTGGAAACGGTTGTAACTTTTAATTCTGACATTTCGGTGATTCATTCCACCATTATCAAGGATTTTGTAAAGGTTTTTAGGTTGTTTAATGTGTGATACAATGTTTAAAAACATATGGAAATTGAAATTACTTTCAAAAACGGTGTTTTCATGTCGGTTTTGAGTTTTCCAAAACAGTGAAACTGTCATTTTGAGTGAAGAACATCTGTTTTGTGTAGTCGGAAGTATTTTTTTTTGTAGCGGCCTTTTTTGTTTTCAGCACGTCTGGCAGCAAAACAGAAGAACTTAAACGCGAGCAAACTTTAATCATGCTGAGAACACAAAGATTTATTATGTAGTGCGAGGACTTTATGGGATACTTGCGATTAGTTAATTTGTACTTACACTGCCGGCCATAAGTTTGGGATCACCCCCTTTAAAACATGCAAATTTAGATCTAAGCCATCTTATGACATATTGCAATGCACATCCGAGGAAGGTTTGGCTCACGATCTTTCGAATGAGATCAAAAGATATACAATTCCTATTTGGAAAAATGTATATGTTTACTTCGTATGACATAAACTAAGCTTAAAGTTGGAAAATTAAAGAAAAAAAAACTACACTTAAAATTTAAACCCGATCAGGGTGGGGTGGACCAAATTTCAAAATTTATTCAAGTTACATTCGAACCCTTATTCCATACTTATATAAAAACATTTGTTGAATTTTGTGCGAAAAATAAATCAAATATCTACTTAAGTTATCGTTCGAAAATTTGGGATCACCCCGCAGTATGGTGTATCGGCCTAAAATTTGGGATCAGTCTTCTCAAACATGCAATTTTGTTGGTATTGTTAGTTATTACTAAGTCTAAAGTTAAAATATTTCAAAACTTTTTTCTACGTTTAAAAACCTATAAGTTGAGTTTCAAATTGGGAAAAATATGGTTTGTTTTTGAAAATTTCTTTCTAAGTAAAACTGTAATTTCAAAATCTTGAAATATAAATTTTTTTGAAGACTCACAAACAAACACCCCTCCTGATGAATTCAAGCGTTAAGAAGCAGCAGGTTGATTTATGTGAGAGCTCCCTTTTTTTGCAAATAATAAATAATCTTATGAAGATCATTTCATTAGAACATTTGAATGTTCAAAAATCAATAACTGTCTTGTTAAAATAGTATTTCTGAAAATTAAACGGATAATCTGTCAGCGATGCTAGTTTCTTTTCATGAAAAAAAGAAAGTTCTGTTTGGGGGGATATAACTATTTTTCTCGTTACTCCTAACTCTTGGGCAAATTTGTAGGCACCGAATTTTCCAGTTAGCTCCGGGTATTGGAATTTCATTGTGTGAAAACAATATGTTCAAGAAAATCCAAAAAACGTTAACTTTTTGTTAGCGAATCAGTTTTCTTTGCAAATTTTTTTGTGAGCAAGCTTATAAGAAAGTTCAGCTATTCATCACTTCCAACAACTGAAGCCAGTTGCTTGTGAGTATTTATATTGCAGACAGTAGAATCGTTATGCCATCATTACGGTTTTTTTTTGTAAACAGAAGATTGATTAAAGAGATACTAGATCTAGAAGTTTTTACAGTGTTGATTTTTTGGATTGTTTTTATGCATTTATGCATCACATTTAAGCATTCCTCGGGCGTAGAAGTGAATAGTAATTTTTTCATTCGAGATGCGGTCTGCGGTTGAAATATTTCTCTTGGTGTAGGCTATAAGAAAATTTATCATTTAAAGCAGTTGGATTTTGAAAACAAAAGTTTATCATATTTTTTATCCGATATTTTTTCCTCTTTACGAGAAAAATATTTCAAGTCCCATTCACAATAAAAACTCAAAGCAACATTTTTCTGTAGTGACATGTGTTCTACTGGAAAGCTGATGATCAGTTTTAGCCCAGAGCACTTAAGATTTATGATTTGTTATTCGTCTCATAAAAGATTATTTACTTTGCTGCCAAATTCCAAAATTTCACTGCTTCTACCCCCCTAAAATGATACTTTTATCATAATAACAAGCTGCACAAAATTTCACTTTGATTATAAAACTCTCCGGCGACCCTCAAACACCCTCAAGTTGAAAAATTCAGTAACACATGGTAAAAGTTTCCATAGAAAAAATCATAATCAATTCTTGAACACTGAAAAAATCTTAAAACTCGATTGAAGAGAAGTTTTTAAGTCTAGAATCAACTTTTTACAAGACAACAAGAAATTTTGGCCAAATCAAATAAGTTTTAGACCTTTTTGTTAATATTTTCCCATACATTTTTATGAGGATTTATGAGAAATAAAAAATTAAACAAAAGTATCTGCAATTGTAAAAGAAGAGTCAAGAGCCAAATACCAGTTCTGGTATGAAAATTCTCCAAGAGCAGCTATGTTGGTTTTTTGGGTGTACCCTAGTAAGTTTCTGATATCGGAAGCCAAGTCTTGCCGAAGTTGCCAGTTTTCAATTAATTTAAAGTGGTTCGAACTACCATATATTATGGGTACAAACGTTATGACCAACACTGTAAAAAAAATGTTTAAAAGAAATTAAATCTTTACTTCCAAAACGTTACTTAAACAGAAATATTTAATTTTCTGGCAGCTCTGGAGGTCTGTATTTTTTTTTATTTTATAAGCTTTTTCAAGATTATGAAATGAAAAAAATATTGAAGCTATCAAAAAATTTAAAAACAAAGTGGTTAAATAGTTCTCGGAGCTTTGATGTTGCTGTTATCATTCCATTGGTTTTGTATGAAAATATATAAAAAAGTTAAACCAAACTTGAAATCGCTGGACTATTTTCACGTTCGTCGAAAGGCTTTAAAAAGTTCTACAAAGTTTTTTCAACTTTAAACACAAAAACACAAAAGTTTTTGTTATTTTACAGTGTTGCCAGATTTATTAAGTTTCATCGAAAATTTTCAAAAATTTGAAGGATTTTCAGATTCTGCGATTGATTTGACATTACAATGATCTTCAGTTTTCTCAATTCAAAAATGCTGTAAACTAGTTGATCATATTCTTCAACAGTAACTGAAACATGTTTGGTACATTTCCAAGTGAATATTTTGCAACGCTTCGCTTTCAACATTGTCGTTGAATTAAAGGTTTTTTTTCGGTCGCCGCATCCAACGAGAAGCCTTCCGAACGAAAGCCATCGATGTGATGGTGATACGGAGCTGCATTCAATTTGCATCGGTAATTTCACGCAATTTTAGAATGCATGCGTTGATATTGTTTGCAATTTGTACGGGGTTTTATCCACTTACTTGGGGTACAGTCTCTGTTTCTCTTCGTCTTCGTCTTCGTCACAGCACAAGAGCTTGGCGGTGGATTTAGTGGATGTTTTTTTCTTTAGTTTAGTCACCTGCAGCTTAGGCTGCGAATCTTCCTCGTGGGGACGCTCGAACTCCAACAAGCATTTGGAGGAGGTGTGGTTGTTGGTTGGACTCTCTTCGTCGTTGTTGTTATTGTTGTTGCTTGTTGGTCGTTAACAATGCGCTGCAGTTTGGTTTTATGTGATCAAGATGATGTTGTTTTGTTCTTTTTTTTTCTTGTTGCTGCTTTGCTCGGGTGTTGTTATAGGGGGAAAGTTCATATAACGCCCCATGTGGCTAATACGCGCCACTCTTGTTTTGAAGAATCTGAAACATTTTAAGCCTGCAAAATATTACCAATTTGTTTTAAATGCTGTGATTGGTCATGGCAAGTATGAGTTTTTCGTTAAAATGCCCCTGTGTCGTGATAATTTCACAATTTAGGTTTTTCTTCATTTCGATCTAAATTTTAAAACACTTTTAATAAGGTGTCACCAAGCAGAGAAAAACGAATAAGACAATATTTTCTGACACATCGATAGAGGAGAATCTAAATTATGATTTTATGCTAAAAAATCATACTGAACTCGTAAAGGTATGCTTTTTATAGGTATGTTCTATCACGGCCCATGCGCTCGTTATAACGCGCCAATCGTAGTAGGCTGAAAATAGCATTAATTTTTCAAAAAGTCCAATTTTCATTGAAAATGAACAAAAAGTCTAAAACCATATTTTGAGCTTTAATTCAGCCCAAAAAATCTATTTTTCATTTTTGTTAAATTTCTTTTAGTCCATTTTGATTTTTCTTTTCAGTCAAAGTGTCTGTAAGTATTGGTGTGTTTTCGGTCTTCGGCTGCTCTCGGGTGTGTTCGGCTGCTAGGCGCGTATTGAATACACAGCGGCGCGTATTCGCAACACAGTTTTGTTCTGTGGCTTTGAATATGGTTTTTAAAAATCGAGTTTTTGAAGAAACTATAGCAATTTGAGTAATGAAAAATCATAGGCATTTGTAGAAAACACTTTTTTTCAACGATTACTCCCATTTTTAACACAATTTGAACGTGGAATACATAGAAAATCAGCGATTCGCTTAGGTGGCGCATAATAGAGCATGTTCCCCTATTGTTGTGGCAGGTCGTGTTCCCCAAGCCAATCTTCTCTTATGTCTTACCAGCCAAATGGCGGTCGGGGGAGGAAAACTGATTTGAACAAATCATCACTCGGGTCGACAGAAGATGAGCAAACCTTAGCAAAATCAACCATGAAAACGATCAGCTACTCTGCCGATGATGGGGTTGAGCTACCTAAGGTTAACTTTTTTTTCGATGAGGGTGGGGAAAATACACCCATGTTTTTTTTTGGCATTTATGAATTTCTCAATTCCCTTCTTAAACAGGTGGAACCTTGAAAAAAAAGCCTCAAATTATTCGAAACGTCGAAAATAATTTTTCATCATAGCGAAAATGTTTGATTAAAAGGCAATTCATTTCTCTTTATAAGAATGCATAAACTTTTGAGTGCATCACAAGCTCATGGGCGCCGATTAGCGTACCTTGGCTGTCATGTCTTCTACCTTAGCTTAGCTGGCTCGCTGGATTCAACTAACAAGTGACTATCATCAATCCATCATCGTTATTATCTTACAATGTAAAACTCAATTCACTTATCCAGTCTCCTTTTACCTCACGTCTCATCACTCAGCGTGGTCACTTGATGGGGTCTGAATTGAAGATGGAGACGAATGGCGGCAATGAGAGCATAGCATAGATGCATACACTAGTCTGCGGTTGGAACGTTTTAATTGTTTGTTTAAGAGTTCGCAGATTTTATGATCAGCTTTCACGCTCACTTTTTTTTTTATTGTTGATAATCGGTTTGGATAGCCGTGGCAGAAAAGTGCGTTCATTGTATAGTAGTTACATTTTTGCTCTACGAGTTGAAGAAAACAAAAAAAAACTAAAATAAACCTAGTTTTGACAAATTGAAAAACTGCCTCAATACATTTAATATGGCCAATGTGCATAACCCAAGAACACCAAGGTTGTTTTTTACACGGTATGAAATCCACCTGTCATACATGGGACGAAATCTCTTAGAACAAGAATAACTTATAGAAAATGCAAACTTTTGTTCGAAGAGTCTTGAGATATTTTGATAAAAAATGATCATAATTTCAAGATCAGTTTCAATTAAAACTTTTCAAAGAAGAATTTTAGTTTTTTCATTTTTTGTAACAAATACTTAACACTGACCGGGCATCTACTGTGCGCATACGCAGGTAAATGTGGTAATTGACATTTATTTTATCTTTGACAACGTCTTTCAGTTTAGGGAACACAGATTTATTATAATAATAATGCAATAATCAATTTTAAGTTAATATAGAAATTGTCTTTATAAATGCAATATGAAAAATCCTAAACTTAAGTTATAATTGCAATGGGCACCAGAAGCAAATTAATAGTCTTCTATCAAACATAACAAATACAATGATAACAATCTAATAACATTTTTCATATAAATGCCAACAGACAAGAACACCATCTACTGACAGAAAAGGTTAACACTTATCGATAATTGAATTTTTTTTAAAGAATATACTCCTTGTTACGGGGGTTAAAATGACGTATAAGATGCAGTCCTACCTTCTTATACCCAATTTCAAAGGAAACCTGTGTCATTGGTTCAATAAAATTGAGTAACTCGTCTTTTGCGCATTCAGAAAACAGTTTATAACGTTTTTTTGTAAGATGTCGACTGTATATTTTAATGATAGTTTTTTCCGGAAAAACAGTCATGTTTTTTAAGAAACGAACAATATTCATTTCTACTCCGACGTTTCGGTGTCGTTTAACACCATCCTCAGGGATTAAAATGGTTGTTGTTTCTGTGCTTTAAGTGAAAGCGTACTAACCTAAAGCGTTTAGGTTATGTTTCAACATAATTTAAATTTGAGTTTTCACTTTTTTCAAATCAATTTTCAGGCGGTATTTGTATTGATTATATAGATAAATCGATTCTATACGAATACCGGCTGAAAGTTGATTTTTGAAATAGTGAGAACTAAAATTTAAACTTTGTTGAATAGTACGCTTTCACAAAAAGCACAAAAACAACGACCATTTAAATCCCTGAGGATGGTGTTAGACGACACCGACACGTCGTAGTAGATTTTAATATCGTTGGTTTCTAAAAAAAGTGCTTGGTTTGCGGGAAAAATTATCAGTTTATAACTTACACTCTCTTATGTGAAAAAGACCCGTTTTGCTAACGGCAACGATTTGTCAAATAATGGGTTATTTGGTCGGGTCAATAATAAACATATTTTAGAAAACGCCGAGTACGCTTCAGTAAGTGCAGTTTAGAATATTGTCAAAGTTTTGCTATTCAAAGGCACACAACGAATTGTGTTTTCATTTCAATAATTTTTAAAGTTAGAACTTTAATTTATTGATTTGGATTATGTATATTGTTATTTGTATACTTATGATTCTCGGAACGGAAAAAACCGGACCGGATAAAGATGGAAACGGCCCCAATGTCCTAGCGGTAAATTGAGATGAAATTTTTAGAATTATTCATAAAAACAATAGATTTCTAATCGAAATTTTAAAATGTTTTCAGATGTCTACATCCCGATGGCCAATGGCATCAAGTTCTGCAGAGAAATTTCAATGGCTGTGCATAAGACTGTGTCGATTAGGGGAAGTTTTTGAATTTCTCAAACCCTGGGGTCTTAAATTCTTCTTTTTGGTTCAAAACTCATTCATGATTTTTTGCAGAATTTTCAAGTAACATTTATATGCGTAAACTAGCTGACCCGGTGTGCTTTGCTACACCTTTCAGAATCAAATGATATTTTCAGAAATCATTCTAATTTTTATTGTTTCTGGTATTATTTTAAATCAAATTATGACAAAATTAATAAGCAACCACTATAAAATGAGAGCTTCAGCTGGAGTTTCAAGTTGCAACACAAACCGTAACTTATATTCTGAATCTTGATTTATAAATTTGTTTTAAAGATCTGATAATTTTTATCTGTTTCCTTAAGTTTCGCCCTAAAAAAGAAGGGTCCCAAATTAATCGTTCGTAAATAATCTAACTTATAAAGTATGGTTGTTTTTGCTTGATATGTTCTGGATTTATGCTAAAAAACTGATTAGAGAGCCCCCCCCCCCTGTCCTTCCCTTCACCCCCTGCTGAATGGAGATTGTAATCTTTAATAAATATTTTTTCCTTTCCCAAAAATCCTCTTATATCAAATATAGTTCCATTGGTTGATATGTATTTAAGCTTTACAACCAAAATTGTATGGAGCCCATTTCTTTCTTTCCCTCTCTACACTGTAAAGCATAAGAGTCTATAACAATCGTAGAAACATATCTCGTAACCAAGTACCTTTCCATGCCATATTTGTTTCCATTTGTTGGCTTCGTAAGCATAAATTGAGAACATATGCTAACAAAATTGTATTGGGCTCACCTCCCTTCTCCCATGTACCTTCTCACTGAAAGGAGGATGATGTGTCAAATAATCATAGAGTCATACCAAAATGATTTTCCATGTTAAGTATTGTCCATTTCTCGGATTTTGTAAAATAATAGTTAAATGTAAGCTTCCCTCTTCCTTTCCTTAATTCCATGCCATGCCAAATTTGGTTTTATTTACGTAGTAAATTTTTGAGTTTTGTATAAACTTGAAAGGGAGTACCATCCCCCTTTCCGTTCTCTTCTTTCAATAGAGGGGTGTTAACTTAATATTCATAAAAGTATTTTTCGTACTCAAAAACTTTTTGATGCCAAATTTGGTTTCATTTGCTCGAATAATTCTCGAGTTATGGAAAAAAAATGGAAACCCCCCCTTCTTCCTTTATATCTTACCGCTTAAAAGGTACGGCTTCAATTTATAATAGAAACATTTCTCGTATCCAAATACACTCACATGTCAAATATGGTTCAATTTGCTTGATCAGCTCTCCAGTTATACTGAAAATTGTAAGGGAGACCTCGCCTCCCCCTTTTCATCCACCTCTTCGAAAGAGTGAGGGATACCAAATATTCATAGAAGCATTTCTCGTACCCAAATATCGTTCCATGCCAAATTTGGTTCCATTTGCTGTTTTAGTTCTTGAGTTATGCAGTAAAAATTGTATGAAACTCCCCTCCCTCTTTCCTTCCTCCCCGCTGTAAGAAGGAAGGGGTCTCAAACAATCATTAGAACATGTCACGTTCCCAAATACCCGCCCATGCCAAGTTTGGTTCCATTTGCTTAACTACTTTCTTAGTTATGTTGAAAACTATAAAAGAGGCCCCTTCCCCTTCATATCTCCCTACTGGAAAGAGGGAGGGGTCTCAAATTACCATAGAAATATTTTTCGTATCCAAATACCCTCCCATGCCGAATTTGGTTCGAATTGCTTTATTAGTTTTTGAACTTTATAAAAAAATATGAAAGAGGCCCCTCCCTCTTCAACTGGAAAGAGGGAGGGGTCTCAAATAATCATTGAAATATTTTTCGTATCCAAATACCTTCACATGCCAAATTTGGATCCAATATCTTGATTAGCTCTCGAGTTATATGAAAAATTGTAAGGTAGCCCCCCTCCCCCCTTCCTATCACGCCACTGAAAAGAGGGCGGGGTACCAAATATTCATAGAAATATTCCTCGTTCCCAAATACCACCCCATGCCAAATATGATACCATTTGCTTGATGGGTTCTCGAGTTATGCAAAAAATTGTCTTTTGTTTGGGAGGCCCCTCCCCCCCTTCATGAGAGAGGGAGGGGTCTCAAACCACAATAGGAACCTTCCCCTGCCTCCAATACCCCCACCTGCCAAGTTTCACGCAAATCGGTTCAGTAGTTTCTGAGTCTATAGGGAACAGACAGACAGACAGACAGACAGACAGACAGACAGAAATTCATTTTTATATATATAGATTTGAATTTTTATGTTTGTATGGGAAAATCGAATATTTTGTACTGAAAATTCATTATCATTTTTATTTTTTTGTGGAATTGAGCCTGCTAATGATTTTTGTGCCAATTTATAATTTTTCTAAAGAAAATTTTCCGCTGAACAGCTTTGTCGAGAACTGTAACTTCGTATCTTATCAGATAAAAAATGTTATTGGCTGTTTAATAGGGGTATGTGTTTTAGCATTGATAAACAAGAAATTCAAGTGACATCACTGCTTGTGCCTCGCAAAGCATTGCATGAAAAGAAGTTATGCAATACCTCGCTAGGAACCCAGCAGTGATGTCAATTAAATTTATTGTTTATCAATGCCAAAAGAAATACCCCTGTTATACAGCTATAAACTTTTTTGTCTTATAAGAAATTTCTTTAGAGAATTTATAAATTGGCACAATTGGCGCTCGGTTCCACAGAAGAAACATAAATGATCTGAAACCTGAACCTGAACACCCTTCATTTTGAAGGTGTGTGTGTGTGTGTGTAGAATGTTGCTCTTATTTTGATTTTGGAATTCACTTTTCAGTTGTCAAAATGTCTTCCAAGGAAGAAGAGCAGCGTTTCAAAATTTTGCTCGCGCATCGCGAAAATCCGAGCTACTCGCACGCAAAGCTGGCAAAATCGCTTAAAGTTGCCAAATCAACCGTTACAAATTTAAGTAAAGAGAGTTGCCGGTAGTTTGAAGCGAAACCCTAACATCTCTCTCTGAGATGCCGCAAATAAGCTGGGTGTATCGTCTACACCTTACACTTACAAGAAGGCAGTGACTCCAAATCGCGATGATAAACAAAATACGACGGCCAAAGCGCGATCCCGGAGGCTGTACACGACGATGCTGACAAAGTTTGACTGCGTGATAATGGATGACGAAACCTACGTCAAAGCCGACTACAAGCAGCTTCCGGAAAAGGAGTTTTATACGGCAAAAGGAAGGAGGATGGTAGCAGATATTTTCAGGCACATGAAACTGTCAAAGTTCGCGAAGAAATATCTGGTTTGGCAAGCCATCTGTACCTGTGGCTTGAAAAGCAGCATTTTCATAGCTTCCGGGTTTGTCAACCCAGAAATTTACGTGAAAGAGTGTTTGAATAAACGTCTGCTGCCTTTCCTGGAAAAACACGGTTGTTCTGTACTGTTTTGGCCGGATTTGGCTTCTTGCCATTGCGGTAAAAAGGCCATGGAGTGGTACGCCGCCAACAACGTGCAGGTGGTTCCCAAGGACAAGAACCCTCTCAACACGCCAGAGCTCCGCCCAATTGAGAAATACTGGGCTATTGTCGAGCGGAACCTAAGAAGACCAAAAAAACTGCTAAGGACGAGCAGCAGTTCAAGACAAACTGGCTTTCTGCGGAGAAGAAGGTGGACAAGGTGGCTGTACAAAATCCGATGGCATGAGTCAAGCGTTGGGCCCGGCAATTTGGATTTGGAAAAGCGGAAGCTTAACTGAAGATTTTTCCTGAATTTTAAACTAATTTAACTTGAAAAAGAAATTTAATTTGATTTTTTAAATAAACGATTTCACCGATTTACACGCGTTTTCCCTTGACCAAATTTTAACCGTATTACCCTTGAATATAGGATTTAAATAGAAAAAAGAAAGCGAAGTGTTTCTCTTGAACAACATTACCCAATAAACGAGGTAATCTTTCCGGCTCATAAAAACCGTAGCGAAATAATAAATTCATAGCTTCTCAAAAATTGAACACAAATCTAAGTGAGTACTCTTTTGAGTTCTAGTTTGTGTAAAAAAAATGACTATTCAAAAAAATCTGCGATTGTTATACTCATTAAAATTATGTTTTGATTTCGAATTTTTGTAACAAACTGAATAAAGACAAGAATTTGAATAGATCATCTATCAAAACTCTAGATGATAAAATACCACAAATATCACAAATATTCATCAATATTTTTCAAAATGACAACATCGTTTTATTGTACTAAATTTTCAACAATTTATAAGTAGGTAGGTATAAAATAACGAAAACACTTAGCTTGAATATCTCCTAGGGACCAAAGCACATGAAAGGTTCACTCCGAACGTTTCTTCTCCGCTTAGTCTGAACGGCCAACATCAATAAAGAAGTTTGGAGATTTGATATCGAGTAATACCATCTGGATCACGCTCCGGTTGAATTTCATAACTAATTGGCACAAACTAATTTTTTTATTTTGTTGTTCGACAGTCTTGAAAATTTTCCTGTCGGTAATTACAGGGCTGGTAGCGGTTTGACAATGAAAAAGTAGGGACTTTAGTGACCAAAATTTAAAAAAAAGTGACCAAATAGTGACTTTGAGGACCGAAAAAAGTGACCAAATAGTGACCATGTGACCAAAACAGGCCCGTGCGAAGGACCCGTCCAGGGGGGACTGATAAACTAAATTTTGGAAACATATTACAACAAATGTTTCAAATTTTCGATAAGTCAAGAAAGTAAGAAATAAATTAGTTTCAAAAGAATTTCTTAGCAAATTTAAAATTAAAAAAAACTGAATTCTAACATAAATGTCCAATCTTGTACAAAACTTACCATGAATAGATGTTAGGAAAATGATAATAATTGTTAATTTTTATTCATCTAAATTTGGAATTCTTTTCCTCATTTTCAACTGGAAGTTTAGTGAGAAATTCCGTTGTAATTTTTTAATTTGAACAAAAAATATTTAATCACGATTTAAAATGTGAATTACCGATTACTGAATAAGAAATGAATTTTGAACAGAATTTATTCAATGTTCGATGGTTTAATTTAATTTGATAAAAAGAAGAATATATTTATGATTATTTTAAAAGTGCCAGTTATATAAGCCAGACATAAAACCTTTAATGAAGTAAAATCCTCCAGTTATCAAAATGTCATTTTTGAAGCTTAAATAATAACTTCATGTTCAACTACACTGACACAGAAATGTTAGAAAATGAGTAATTACGTGAATGATTAAAACAGATGAAAAATTCAAAAATATGAGTTCAAAACTTTTGTTATTAATATTGAAAGCACAAATCAAGTACAAATTTAGTTAACATTGCGTATTAAAATTTATTTTTAAAGTTGCTACTTAGAACAATTTTTCAAACTTTTTAGAATAATTTAAAAAATCATGATCGATCCAAAAAAACATGATTTCATATAAAAAATATTAATAAAAAGTTTTTAAATTTTCAATCGCAGGGTTTTAAGCTTTAAATTATAAGCTCTGAGTATTTTGTCTCTTTTGATTAAAATATTGGGTCCTATTGAAATTATGTTTTATTATTAAAAATTTGGAGTTAAAGGCTTATGGTTGAAGAACACGAAAATTCAGAATTTATAAACAAGGAAACAATATTTAAAAATATGTCTTTAAAATTTAAAAAGTTTGATTAAAAAAAATTCGGCAAGTTGATTAGAAAATTAAAAAAAAACTGTACAGTAAAATTCGGTAAATTTATTTGAAGATTGAAAAAACAATGTGGAAATAAAAAAGATTAGTTTTTAAAAACATTTCAGGAAGAGTTTTTTCAATAAACATGTTTCACTATAACCATTTTGGTGCTTATTTTTCAAATTATTGATTTGGTAAATAGTGTCCTAAACTAGAAATTTTGTCAAATTCGGCCGAACACATTTAGTTTTGGTGATAAAGAGTTTATTACTAGTAAAATCAAACATTGATAGATAACTGATTATGGAAGAGTACTCTGAGTTTCTGAGTACTCCCATATGAAGAACATGTTTCTTCTGCGATCGCTTTAGAACGTACGTTTTTCGCCCGCAACTTTTGCACAATTTATGTTGCGCGAGCGCGAGATTTTAGCCGCATCATTGCATCAGCGGGCTATGAAATTGTTCGGACTGGCGAGCCGCATAAAGTAGCCATATCTTCGAAAAGTTGCAATTCGTTTCACATGAAACAATAATAAATGGAGACGAACATCAGACACATCTGCGTCATACAGTACATCTAACAACTCCACCACGAACACCACCAGTAAAAGTTTGAGTGAGAAGTAAAAGCTTAGGCCCAACAACACACTACAAATGTAAACAAACACGGAATAAATAGAATGTTTTCGCACAAATGTAAGTCGGCTATGATAAGTCTCGAAGTAAACGAGAATCTGAAAATGCACAATTAATTAAGGTATTGGGAAAAGGGAGTTGCAAGTTGTTCCTTTTTTGTTCGCGATTTCCCATTTAGATTTTTTTTACTGCGGAGACTGGCCGCGAATCCAGTCACGATCATTCTTTCACTAAACCGGGGTAGAGGGCGGAGTCTTGTACGACGGCTTAAACCCTGGTAGTTTATCTTTGGGCCGAACAACAGCTAACTCCCCTTTCCACGAATTTCTGCAGGGTTTCGTCTCGTCTTCGGGGCGGCCTCAAAAGGGCCGAAGTACGAATCCCTTTTTGGAGACCCTTCCGCTTTTTTCCCAAAATAGGGAATCAACAGGAACTCGCGACCGAGTCTCATCAGCTGGGCAAACTAGGACAGGGTAGGTGGTCTTCCATCCGGAAGTGGCGCTTAAGCCACCCACTTAAAAACGGAAGTGTGTCGGGCCTCTCGTTATATTTGCAACGCAGAAACTTCTCTAAAGATTTTTAATTATTTTCAAAAGTCTTTTTTTTATGGCGTTTGAATAATTATTTTCAAAAGTCATTTCAATAACAAAAGCTGATAGAAATATTGCATACATATTTAGATTCGGGGAACCCAAATTAGTTGATATTACCGTTTAAATTCATTGCACCTAAGAAAAATGTAAATTTTGTGGCCTTGTGTAAATTTTTAAAACCCTTTTTTTAGTATTTACAAGAACAAAAAACACGAAATAAAAATGAGTATGAAATTGTTTTTTTAAAGAATATTTCATATCAACATAACAATTGTTATGACATTAAAAGATTTTTTTAATAAAAAAAAATTGTTCGTTTCAATCTCAATCTTAGTTACACTTCTTAATAAAAACCTATTCTAAAGACGAGATAGGGTTTTTGTATATCAAGTTTTGAGTTCCAATACAAAAAATTGATTGAACTAAAATTTAAAATCTACAATCAAAGTTAGTTTCAATTCATGAACGTCAAATAATGTCGTAGATCGAAATGTCTCAAGCCAAGGGTGATTTATGCCGAAATTCCGCCGGAGGCGAAAAAAATTTCTGACTGACTGATCAAGTAATTTACCGTTACTACCGTCAATATTAACACGCGCAATTCAAATTACTCTTTCATTGTTATATTCTCGGTGAAAAAAGTGACTTTTGGTGATAAAAGTGACCATTTTTCGGAAAATAGTGACTTTAGTGACCAAATGACGGAAAAAGTGACTTTTTAGTGACTGACCCAAAAAAAGTGACCAAGTCACTAAAAAGTGACTCAACTACCAGCCATGGCCGTAGGAACGGGGGGGGTTTTGGGGGTTAAACCCCCCCATGAGGGTCCAAAAATGTCAAGCAATATGTTCTTCTCTATACTCAAAATTACGAATTCCCAATAAAATTTTGATGATCGACCAAAATTATACAAGAGTAACAATATCTGTTCAGAAATAAAGACAAAACCTAAAAGTCTTATCCCAGGTCAATCATTCTACTTCAGTTTTTCTAAAAATTTCTAACTTGTTGATAGAAATTTCATCCCGAATATCCTATTCAAATGGGATAAGACTAAACTTGCCAAATCACTCAGATTTCGCCGGATTTTTTACACTTGATTTGCAAAATAAAACAAAAAATTAAAATTAAGTCAGGAAAATTATGTATTTTGCATCTTGAGTTTTTGAGTAAATATTAACAAAATTATATGAACGTTTTTTGAAAGCTCAATATGTGATTCGAAATAAACTGATGTATTTCGATAAACAAAAGTTAAGTGTTATTCTTCATGATCTTTGATTGAAAATTTTGATATTGGCGGATATTGGCAAAAATATTCTGGATTTGCACGACCCGGATACTAGCGGAAAAATAATTTAAATTAAAACTCAATGTATGTGATGAGAGTTCGGATTCTGTATCCGGTTTATTATTACTGAACTTCAGTTTGGATCATCATTGCGCAAAAATCTTGATTCGAATCTCGATTTTGGATTTCATATTTCTATATTCGAAACTCATCATTTCGGAATATTAAGAGAAAGTATTTAAAATCACAAATCATTTTTGAGATTTGAAATTTTAACTTTATTTCTTATGCAGAATTCCAACTAAAGAAAGTTTCATAATGATGATCCATAATTGAAAAATCTTAAACAGTTTCATCATTCGCAATTTTCATTCAGATTCACAAGTGCAATTTCGAATAAATAACTGAAGAAAGAATTCTCATTTAAAGTCAAAAAATTAGAATTCAAAAAAAAATCTGGTTGAAAATTCTGAACAAAATTTTCGCTTTTTGGCTCATAATTGGAGACAATTATTATTTAGAGTTTAAATTTCAAAAACCTTTTTCAAATTTGCAATCTAGATTTCGAACTCATGTTTAAAAGGCAGTACTCAGATTCGTAATCAAAATTAAAAAGTCAGCATTTCATTGAGGATTCAAATTACAGGCGATCGCCGTTTCAAAATTTTGATTATGGATTCTTTTTTTTTTTTGTAAATTATTTTTCGGCATATCGGTGAAATGTATATTCTTGGAGAAAGAATATCAGAAATGAAATTGATGAAGATGGATGAAGATGGATTCAAAATAAAAAAAATTATCTTAAATCAGAGTCAATTTTGAAAACAAACCAGAAGATATCATAAATTAAAAATACAATTTTTGGATTTTTTATTTCACAGGATTATAATCACGAAATAAATTATCAATGGTTATTTTATGAGGCCAAAGAACTTGTATTGTAACATATTTGCAGATTTTTCTTAAAAAAGGTTCAAACTAAAATCTTTTATTTTAATCAAGAAGAAAATAAATCTGATTCGAACGGCAAACTTAATCTCTTACTTTTATTTCTAAATATTTGATAATTTTTTACCAATGCCTCAAATGATCATACTCGAAAAGAATTAGCTTACTACTTTCTAATTTAAGTAAATATAAAATTTTTTTCTTGAAATGAATCTTCAAATCCCTAATTTTAACTTCGTGGCAAATCAGCAACTTATAGAACTTGTTTTCGAAAATATGAATCAATTCCTTACTTTGAATGTAAAAAACTCAAACCTAAAAAAAAAATTATAATTTTTTTAAACTATTCCTTATGTGTGCATTGTTCAAGCAAAAATTTTTTAGGAACAATTTTGTCACCAAAACCCCCCCCCATGAGCCAGTTCTTCCTACGGCCCTGCTACCAGCCCTGTAATAAACACGACCGTCATCGACGGCCACAGCCTACTCCTGAAAAAAAGATGTCCCTCAGAATAAACTTAAAACTTCAATTCAAATGGATGCAAGTGGACGAAGTATATTCGAAAATTTGACTTTAAAGCCACTGACCCTGACTTAGTGGAAAGCATTCAAGTCTTCTAGCCAGAGACCATGAGATCGAATCTCGGTCACGGCATACGTAGTAGTCTTTTTTTTGCTGGCGATTTCAGCACTTGTAAGACGCTAGCCTTCATATCCTTGAAAAATGTTGTAAATCAGATCGCTCCAAAGATTCATGAAGTTTCACCGAGATCCTATACAGTGTGTTCGTTTAAGTTAACATTAGGGTTCAAGAAATGTTCGCCATAATTAACTTCAAATAAAAATTTTCCAATGAGGGCTAGGTTTTGAGGACGTCAGATATCAGCTAATTTAAAAATTTTAGGGCACAATCCAAAAGCCAATCCATTCAAAATAGAATTGAACACAACCAATATCAATGATAGATGAGGCCCTCAGAGCCAAATAATCGATTTTGAAAAAGTGCAAAATAATCGATTTTGAGTTTACACTTTTTTAGTAATATTTTTAAGATTTTTAAAATGTTATTGGTTTATTTTTAAGTGAATGAACCTGTTGTCTTTTCTGAAGCCTCTTCCTTTGTTTACCCTCAGTTTTCAAAACGTTGAACTCACTCGAGTTTTTTTTTCTTCCATTGGTATCGTTGTTGTTCTCAACAATGTCAAATTGCCAAGACTCGTGTTTTCATGTGAAAAATGTCTATTGAATAACCGCCAACTCCAGAGAAGCTTCCTGTTATCACACACACGGTTGGGTTGGATTGATAAACACATACCTTCAGAAGATGCATTGCCCCTTTGCGTGTGCCCCGTCAACTTAGCGACGTATTATCATCAACCGTCGTCATCCTACCTATATGGATGGGATTTGATATCTACCTTTCGCTTTCCGTCGAAATGTGTAACGGAGATGTGCTGGGTTTATTAATATTTTTCCTCGTTTTTTTTTTTTCAAAAGACGCCATCTGAAGGCTGTTTTCCCTTCATCCGCTCGAGTCGCAACCAATTATCAATTCAATTGTTTCTGCGTGTTACCGAAAAAAAAACAGCGCATCGCACCAAGCATTCAGTGAACAGTCGCTTGGCTTTTCGGTACCAATGAATTACAGCATACCCACCCACACATCCCCCCCCCCCCTTTCTTCTGGGAGCCCTTTTTCCGCGGTGATTTTCCTTCGAAATCGTCATGCAAACTTGTGTACAAGTGTGTGGGCTCTTGGAACGTTCGAAGAAAATGAGGAGACCCCTCCCTTATGATTGCCGCACGAGAATTGAACACACGCACCTCCCTCCTTTTCCTCATCTGGCCACCCTTAATCACTCACAGACAGGGGCTCAAGCACTTTCATTTTTCGCCAATTATTCAAATTACCAGCGCCGCAGCATCCGACGACGAAGAAGAAGGCATGTGCAATTCGTGAGAAGAAAATCACATGCAATGAAATGGAAAATTAGACGCCA
This sequence comes from Uranotaenia lowii, assembly GCF_029784155.1. NCBI lineage: Eukaryota > Metazoa > Arthropoda > Insecta > Diptera > Culicidae > Uranotaenia > Uranotaenia lowii. Next base: position 340,387,903 of record NC_073693.1, read on the forward strand.
TCTGAGGTGGGAAAAGAAAGGGGGGAGGGGGCTCCCCTTCACATATGATGGGAACAAACGAAGCCGCTGGGCAGGTGACTTTTTTTCTTCAGTTGAAAATGTGTAACCCCACCCACCCAATACAGACTTAAGCACATCTTCTCGTGAATGAGCAACACAGACAAATGGCTGACGCAAAAATGTCGAGGAAAATAGTATAATCACACATGAACGATGGCGATGACTCAATAGCAATTTGTTCTTCTTGGGTTTCTGTGTGCGCGTCTTCATCTCATTTTGGAGCCAACTCGAGAGAAGACCTTCGAGGGCCTAAAACCGAAGTCAATGAAAATGCGCAACAACTAGCAGCCACAATCACGGGGTAATGTGAAAATTACGCTTTTCCGTTTAACCTGGCGCCCTGCGTCTAGAGTGTCCTACCCGGGATTTCCCGGTCGAGAATTCCCGGGAATTAGAAAAAATCGGGAATTCCCGAATCCCGGGAAACGCTTAAAAAATCCCGGGAATTCCCGAAGTCAGTTAAATGTTCTAAATTACTACAAATTTTCACGATCTAAATTGAAAAAATAAATCCTATTGAGCAAGGGAAATGATAGTTCTAGCACCATACTGACTGGACACTCGATTTCGTTTGCTGGATGGTTGAATTTGTGTTCTAAGCGTCATGTCAGTGTGATCAGTGGGTCAACCTTGATGGCTTAGTCTTGAATATTTTTTTCTTAAATCTTTTTAACACAACGAATTTAAAAAAACATGTTTTTCCAATCGAAAACTTAGTGTAATACTGAAACACGTTTCGGATACTGTTTACAGTAGCAAATTCATCAGCAAAGAAATGACATATTGTTAAACAAATGGATAGTTATCTAAAAATTTACGATGTTCGATGAATAACAGTCTAGATAACTAACTTCTATCGATAGTGAGAAATCTTTCTCAATTATTTCAAATTTTTGCTCTAGCTGCAGACCAGTTTTTCGGTTAAAGTACTTTGTTTTTAGGTCCTTGGTTTATTTATTGAATTTTCGACTCATAATAAATTTTTGAAATGTTTTGCAATACTAGGTACTACCTTGAATTTAACAATACCGTATTGATAAGAATTCTTACACAGTAAAGGATTAAGATCTTCAAGTTGAAATCTTCATTTTCAATTTTTCCCGGGATCCCGGGAATTCCCGGGAAAAGGATCGTCAGATTTCCCGATTCCCGGGAACGCTAAAATGGCCGGGAAATGGACACTATACCTGCGTCGTAGAGCATCAACCCTCTGCGTTATGTTTTTTTTTTGTGGAGGGTGGCGTAAAGGGATGAAAAATTTCAGCCCCCCCTGAGGGTGGTTTGGCTGCCAATTGCACTATGGGGTTTGAGGCGGCAAAAAGTCAAAAACTGAACTTTATCGGATCGCTTTTTTATTTTTACTTGTTAATAACTTTATATTTAACTAAGATATTCCCAGTTTTTCAACTCATTATCTTGAAAACTGAACGCACCACAGACATCAGACTTTGAAAAATTGAAAAATTTATATGATGAAGAAAAAAATTTAAATCACATATATATCTATGGAAAACATTTTTTTCTCAAATTTAAAGTACACCGTATGAAAGCTTATATTAAAAGCTATCATTTGAACCATTCAAAATTTTTACACACTAAATTGATCTATGATAAAAATGAGTAAATAATAATTTTTTCCAAAAGTCAAAAACTTTAAAGCTTTGCCAAAAAAAATCCCCGCATTTCCCCGTACTCTTTTCACTATCAAGATCTAGTTTAAAGTCCTAAAAATACAATGAAAGAGATTCCAGGCACCTTAAATCACCGTTTTTTGAGTTATAGTAAAATAAAGCAGAAAATAGCATGCCAATGGGTAATTTTTACCCATTTATGAGTATAAATTCATCAAAGCTGATGTTGGTTTGCCAAAAAAAATGTTACCCATGATTGATCAATCATTGCACACATGTTTCTCTTCAGTTTCATGAAATGTCTTGATATTATTTATCATTTAATGATCAATTAGTCCAAAACCCGGTTTTCAAAAGAAATAAAAAGTAGGGTCAAAAATAACACCAAGCATCGTACTTTAAAAGTTATTTATACGAAATTATTGTTAGAATTTATTTAAAGTTAGTTAAAATAGTAATTTTAAAACAAAATTTTCAAAAATAACAAAATAGTCTAAAACACCTAATCATACTTTTTGCCGCCTCATTGTATGGAACTGCCCCATAGTGAATTGGAGAGCTCTAACATCACAAAAAAAACAAAAATTTTGCAGTGGAAAATTGAGTGGAAAAGCTTCTGCTTCCGTCGAGTGAAAACCGAATGGAGAAAAATCTAAACAAAGACCATATCCAATGATAGAAGTTTTGATTTTTTTGCAAAAATTCACAGGAAACATACACAAGTACGAAAAAAAATCAATTTACATCCTATCACCTGCAGATAAACTGAAATAGGATGTATAAAATGAAAAAATGATTGACATTGTCCCCGAGAGCAAACGTGGATTTTACGATTAGCTTGGAAACGGACAATTCAGCGAAAGAAATTGATTTAAACTTTGTAAAAAATCAAAATAACTTGCATCTTGGAGAAACAAACAAAAAAAAACAATTGACAACGTGTATGACAAGTTTCTAAAAAAACTCTCAAAATGACAAAAATGACAAAAATGACAAAAATGACAAAAATGACAAAAATGACAAAAATGACAAAAATGACAAAAATGACAAAAATGACAAAAATGACAAAAATGACAAAAATGACAAAAATGACAAAAATGACAAAAATGACAAAAATGACAAAAATGACAAAAATGACAAAAATGACAAAAATGACAAAAATGACAAAAATGACAAAAATGACAAAAATGACAAAAATGACAAAAATGACAAAAATGACAAAAATGACAAAAATGACAAAAATGACAAAAATGACAAAAATGACAAAAATGACAAAAATGACAAAAATGACAAAAATGACAAAAATGACAAAAATGACAAAAATGACAAAAATGACAAAAATGACAAAAATGACAAAAATGACAAAAATGACAAAAATGACAAAAATGACAAAAATGACAAAAATGACAAAAATGACAAAAATGACAAAAATGACAAAAATGACAAAAATGACAAAAATGACAAAAATGACAAAAATGACAAAAATGACAAAAATGACAAAAATGACAAAAATGACAAAAATGACAAAAATGACAAAAATGACAAAAATGACAAAAATGACAAAAATGGCAAAAATGGCAAAAATGAAAAAAATGACAAAAATTACAAAAATAACAAAGATGACAAAAATGACAAAAATGACAAAAATGACAAAAATGACAAAAATGACAAAAATGACAAAAATGACAAAAATGACAAAAATGACAAAAATGACAAAAATGTCAAAAATGACAAAAATGACAAAATTGTCAAAGTTTTCAAAATTGTCAAAGTTTTCAAAATTGTCAAAATTGTCAAAATTGTCAAAATTGTCAAAGTTTTCAAAATTGTCAAAGTTTTCAAAATTGTCAAAATTGTCAAAATTGTCAAAATTGTCAAAATTGTCAAAATTGTCAAAATTGTCAAAATTGTCAAAATTGTCAAAATTGTCAAAATTGTCAAAATTGTCAAAATTGTCAAAATTGTCAAAATTGTCAAAATTGTCAAAATTGTCAAAATTGTCAAAATTGTCAAAATTGTCAAAATTGTCAAAATTGTCAAATTTGTCAAAATTGTCAAAATTGTCAAAATTGTCAAAATTGTCAAAATTGTCAAAATTGTCAAAATTGTCAAAATTGTCAAAATTGTCAAAATTGTCAAAATTGTCAAAATTGTCAAAATTGTCAAAATTGTCAAAATTGTCAAAATTGTCAAAATTGTCAAAATTATCAAAATTGTCAAAATTGTCAAAATTGTCAAAATTGTCAAAATTGTCAAAATTGTCAAAATTGTCAAATTGTCAAAATTGTAGAAATTGTTAAAATTGTCAAAATTGTCAAAATTGTCAAAATTGTCAAAATTGTCAAAATTGTCAAAATTGTCAAAATTGTCAAAATTGTCAAAATTGTCAAAATTGTCAAAATTGTCAAAATTGTCAAAATTGTCAAAATTGTCAAAATTGTCAAAATTGTCAAAATTGTCAAAATTGTCAAAATTGTCAAAATTGTCAAAATTGTCAAAATTGTCAAAATTGTCAAAATTGTCAAAATTGTCAAAATTGTCAAAATTGTCAAAATTGTCAAAATTGTCAAAATTGTCAAAATTGTCAAAATTATCAAAATTGTCAAAATTGTCTAAATTGTAAAATTGTCAAATTGCCAAAATTGTCTAAATTGTCAAATTTTGACAATATTGACAATTTTGACCATATTGACAATTTTGACAATTTTGACAATTTTGACAATTTTGACAATTTTGACAATTTTGACAATTTTGACAATTTTGACAATTTTGACAATTTTGACAATTTTGACAATTTTGACAATTTTGACAATTTTGACAATTTTGACAATTTTGACAATTTTGACAATTTTGACAATTTTGACAATTTTGACAATTTTGACAATTTTGACAATTTTGACAATTTTGCCAATATTGACAATATTGACAATTTTGACAATTTTGACAATTTTGACAATTTTGACAATTTTGACAATTTTGACAATTTTGACAATTTTGACAATTTTGACAATTTTGACAATTTTGACAATTTTGACAATTTTGACAATTTTGACAATTTTGACAATTTTGACAATTTTGACAATTTTGACAATTTTGACAATTTTGACAATTTTGACAATTTTGACAATTTTGACAATTTTGACAATTTTGACAATTTTGACAATTTTGACAATTTTGACAATTTTGACAATTTTGACAATTTTGACAATTTTGACAATTTTGACAATTTTGACAATTTTGACAATTTCGACAATTTTGACGATATTGACAATTTTGACAATTTGACAATTTTGACAATTTTGACAATTTTGACAATTTTGACAATTTTGACAATTTTGACAATTTTGAAAATTTTGACAATTTTGACAATTTTGACAATTTTGACAATTTTGAAAATTTTGACAATTTTGACAATTTTGACAATTTTGACAATTTTGACAATTTTGACAATTTTGACAATTTTGACAATTTTGACAATTTTGACAATTTTGACAATTTTGACAATTTTGACAATTTTGACAATTTTGACAATTTTGACAATTTTGACAATTTTGACAATTTTGACAATTTTGACAATTTTGACAATTTTGACAATTTTGACAATTTTGACAATTTTGACAATTTTGACAATTTTGACAATTTTGACAATTTTGACAATTTTGACAATTTTGACAATTTTGACAATTTTGACAATTTTGACAATTTTGACAATTTTGACAATTTTGACAATTTTGACAATTTTGACAATTTTGACAATTTTGACAATTTTGACAATTTTGACAATTTTGACAATTTTGACAATTTTGACAATTTTGACAATTTTGACAAGTTTGACAATTTTGACAATTTTGACAATTTGGACAATTTTGACAATTTTGACAATTTTGACAATTTTGACAATTTTGACAATTTTGACAATTTTGACAATTTTGACAATTTTGACAATTTTGACAATTTTGACAATTTCGACAATTTTGACGATTTTGACAATTTTGACAATTTGACAATTTTGACAATTTTGACAATTTTGACAATTTTGACAATTTTGAAAATTTTGACAATTTTGACAATTTTGACAATTTTGACAATTTTGACAATTTTGACAATTTTGACAATTTTGACAATTTTGACAATTTTGACAATTTTGACAATTTTGACAATTTTGACAATTTTGACAATTTTGACAATTTTGACAATTTTGACAATTTTGACAATTTTGACAATTTTGACAATTTTGACAATTTTGACAATTTTGACAATTTTGACACTTTTGACAATTTTGACAATTTTGACAATTTTGACAATTTTGACAATTTTGACAATTTTGACAATTTTGACAATTTTGACAATTTTGACAATTTTGAAAATATTGACAATTTTGAAAATATTGACAATTTCGAAGATTTGGAAAATTTGGAAAATTTTGACAATTTTGACAATTTTGACAATTTTGACAATTTTGACAATTTTGACAATTTTGACAATTTTGACAATTTTGACAATTTTGACAATTTTGACAATTTTGACAATTTTGACAATTTTGACAATTTTGACAATTTTGACAATTTTGACAATTTTGACAATTTAGACAATTTTGACAATTTTGACAATTTTGACAATTTTGACAATTTTGACAATTTTGACAATTTTGACAATTTTGACAATTTTGACAATTTTGACAATTTTGACAATTTTGACAATTTTGACAATTTTGACAATTTTGACAATTTTGACAATTTTGACAATTTTGACAATTTTGACAATTTTGACAATTTTGACAATTTTGACAATTTTGACAATTTTGACAATTTTGACAATTTTGACAATTTTGACAATTTTGACAATTTTGACAATTTTGACAATTTTGACAATTTTGACAATTTTGACAATTTTGACAATTTTGACAATTTTGACAATTTTGACAATTTTGACAATTTTGACAATTTTGACAATTTTGACAATTTTGACAATTTTGACAATTTTGACAATTTTGACAATTTTGACAATTTTGACAATTTTGACAATTTTGACAATTTTGACAATTTTGACAATTTTGACAATTTTGACAATTTTGACAATTTTGACAATTTTGACAATTTTGATAATTTTGATAATTTTGACAATTTTGACAATTTTGACAATTTTGACAATTTTGACAATTTTGACAATTTTGACAATTTTGACAATTTTGACAATTTTGACAATTTTGACAATTTTGACAATTTTGACAATTTGACAATTTTGACAATTTTGACATATTTGACAATTTTGACATATTTGACAATTTTGACATATTTGACAATTTTGACAATTTTGACAATTTTGACAATTTTGACAATTTTGACAATTTTGACAATTTTGACAATTTTGACAATTTTGACAATTTTGACAATTTTGACAATTTTGACAATTTTGACAATTTTGACAATTTTGACAATTTTGACAATTTTGACAATTTTGACAATTTTGACAATTTTGACAATTTTGATAATTTTGACAATTTTGACAATTTTGACAATTTTGACAATTTGACAATTTTGAAAATATTGACAATTTCGAAAATTTGGAAAATTTGGAAAATTTTGACAATTTTGACAATTTTGACAATTTTGACAATTTTGACAATTTTGACAATTTTGACAATTTTGACAATTTTGACAATTTTGACAATTTTTACAATTTTTACAATTTTGACAATTTTGACAATTTTGACAATTTTGACAATTTTGACAATTTTGACAATTTTGACAATTTTGACAATTTTGACAATTTTGACAATTTTGACAATTTTGACAATTTTGACAATTTTGACAATTTTGACAATTTTGACAATTTTGACAATTTTGACAATTTTGACAATTTTGACAATTTTGACAATTTTGACAATTTTGACAATTTTGACAATTTTGACAATTTTGACAATTTTGACAATGTTGACAATTTTGACAATTTTGACAATTTTGACAATTTTGACAATTTTGACAATTTTGACAATTTTGACAATTTTGACAATTTTGACAATTTTGAAAATATTGACAGTTTCGAAAATTTGGAAAATTTGGAAAATTTTGACAATTTTGACAATTTTGACAATTTTACAATTTTGACAATTTTGACAATTTTGACAATTTTGACAATTTTGACAATTTTGACAATTTTGACAATTTTGACAATTTTGACAATTTTGACAATTTTGACAATTTTGACAATTTTGACAATTTTGACAATATTGACAATTGTGACAATTTTGGCAATTTTGACAATTTTGACAATTTTATCAATTTTTACAATTTTGTCAATTTTGTCAATTTTGATAATTTTGACAGTTTTGACAATTTTTACTATTTTTACAATTCTGACCATTTTTACAGTTTTGACAACTTTGACAATTTTGACAATTTTGACAATTTTTTCCTCTTTTCTTGAATCAAGCAAATTGAGAAAGCGTGAGAAACAATTTTATTCGTCGCTTTTCACTTATCGATTTCTTGGTACAACCCTAAAATAACCACTTCCAAATGGATCCTTGTAGACCGTAACTTTTAAGGGTAACGAATAGAGTATAGAGTCAATATCCAATACGCCCCGTTTGATTTGTCCGCCCGGTCATCGTCTGAGAAGAGTTCAAGACCAAACCGGGAGTTCTCCGAAATTACAGGCTTCATCTTCCTTCCTTCCATAAACGGCTGATGAGAAACCGAAACAAAACTGGCCGAAAGCATCATTCAGCAACAAATGGAACGTCTCCTCGATTCGGTAGCCACATTAACCCATGAATGTTTTTGCTGATTTTCAGTAGGAAATATAGCCGATCTACGGCGAAAACTCAGACATCGAAGGGTTAAAAATCGGTAAATCACACGCCGAGTGTTTTTGTGTGTGGATTTCAAGATGGGACTCAACTGGGTTCAGCCAGATCGATTGGGCATTGATCGAATCGGATTGGATCGATCGATCGGTCACTGACAGCTTCCACCACTAGATTTCGTGTATCGTCTCATTTTTCGCCTATTTCATCATGATCGTCATTCATCAGTGTGGTTTCCGAAGATGGCCGCTGGATTCTCTGTAAGCGTCTAATTATGGATAGAAAAATTAGCTTTTAATGGATGGCGGATGTGATTTTTCCCCTCCCTCGACTGGTTTTGATTTTTTCCCTAAGCAAATTCGAAGTGCTCTTAGAACAGAAGTAAAGATTGAGTTCTATGATTGGTTCTTAGTTTTTGGCGGTTTTATCTAAATTTATCGTTAAACCAATATGCATTACTATTCTTGAAACAATATTCATACGTTACTATCTTTGGAATTCTTAATCCTTAAAATTTTAAAACTGGAATGAATTTTTAAAAATTGTTCAAACGAAAAAAAAACAAGTAGTAGCATGACGAATATTTATACTTAAACTGTATTTCAGTGATTTTTCATCCACTGGGAAAAAAATTACCCCATCTCACTACACGAACGAACATTGTACAAACATTTGGATTTCCCTAATTGAGCTTGGGTTAATACACGATTATTTTTTCTTCCACAGCAAGAAAAAAACCAACAATGTTAAATTGAAACATAGACTAGGTTGTTACCGAGCAAAAAAAAATTCTATCATTTAACGTTTATACCCAGAACATTATCTGACCAAAACCCTAAGCATATTTAGCCTTCCGTTCCTGCTGCCTATAATGGCAGGATAAAAATTAAAAATTTCGATTCATGTTGATTCAGAAGGAGTGATCCTGGTATACTTCCCCAGGCCACAAAATCGCTGCTGTTGCTGCGGCTGATTAGTACCGGTTCGTTTGATTCGGAATAGGCGGAATTTTTCCGGTGGGATCATCTGGCCGTGATTTGTTTGAATATCATTTCTGGTTTTGTGGTTTTTTTTCTCGAAAGCTTGGATAACCTGGTCAAATGAGACTTAGTCGAGTTTTGTTGAGAGCCACGGAAACAATTTTTCCCTAATTTTTCGATGAATTTGCTGAATTTGGTTTCGAAGCTGCTTATGGCAAAAATAGCTTGATGATTAGGGTGTCCCAAAATTGCATAATTTCTGGGAATCTGGGGGATCACCCTTCAAATTATGGATTAGGATGTGCAGAACAAACTTTTGTATGGGGCCGACTAAACAAATCATGTTTAGAGGTTTCGCAAGCGCGATCTTTAAAAAAAGTCCACTTTCAAAAGATTTGATTTTAAATAAATTCTGGGTCAAAAAATTTTCATAAAATTTATATATTTTATATTTTTTTAAATTTTTTTTGAGTTAAAAACTACACGTAAAAAATACAAAATGAACCAAATTTGTATCAAAATGTAAAACTAGTAAGCTATTTTCAAGGAAAAAAAATTGTTGGTCAAAAAATTTTGAATTCAACTGACCAAAATGTGTACCAAGCGTAGAATATTTTTGATACCGATGCCATCAAAAGATGCGGATTTTTGTGCACTTAAACTATGCTGAACAAAACATGTGGTTTGTATCAACGTGTGAACAGCTATTCACGATTTGATGCTTAACAAAAATCACAATTTAGGATATTTTTTATTTAATTTATCAAATTTGTCTTAATAAATACCTACTTTAAAATCAAAATACTTGCAAAAAAAGACTTTGATGGTTTGAAAAAGTCATCAGAAGGCCATATGCCGAATTTGAGCAGAATCGGACATCAGGAAGGGGTTGCACTGAATCTCAAGTGTGAAAGGCATTCTGAGACATAGTGTTCTAAAGAAGCATAAAAAATTGGTTTTTCATCATTCATTTTTCTCTTTACAGATCGATTGCTTGATTATGAAGGTTTTATTGAAATTTCAATTAAGACTAACATTTCACTTGAAGACTGCAGCTCGATTGGACTTAAAACAAAAAAGTTATGGCTGTTCCAAGATTGTATTTTTGTGGCAAATTTTCGTTTAACACACAATGAGTACTTTTTACTCATTGCGTTTTACTGGACAATTTGTAACCAAAATACAATCTTTGAACAGCCATAACTTTTTTGTTTTAAGTCCAATCGAGTTGCAGTCTTCAGGTGAAATGTTAGTCCTAATTGAAATTTCAATAAAACTTACATAATCAAACAATCGATTGGTAAAGACAAAAATGCATGAAGGAAAACCAGTTTTTTATGCTTCTTTAGAACACTATGTCTCAGAATCCCTTTCACACTTGAGATTCAGTGCAACCCCTTCCTGATGTCCGATTCTGCTCAAATTCGGCATATGGCCTTCTGATGACTTTTTCAACCCATCAAAGTCTTTTTTTGCAAGTATTTTGATTTTAAAGTAGGTATTTATTAAGACAAATTTGATAAATTAAATAAAAAATATCCTAAATTGTGATTTTTGTTAAGCATTAAATCGTGAATAGCTGTTCACACGTTGATACAAACCACAAGTTTTGTTCAGCATAGTTTAAGTGCACAAAAATCCGCATCTTTTGATGGCATTGGTATCAAAAATATTCTACGCTTGGTACACATTTTGGTCAGTTGAATTCAAAATTTTTGGACCAACATTTTTTTTTTTCTTGAAAATAGCTTGCTAGTTTTACACTTTGATACAAATTTGGTTCATTTTGTATTTTTTACGTGTAGTTTTTAACTCAAAAAAAATTTAAAAAATATAAAATATATAAATTTTATGAAAATTTTTGGACCCAGAATTTATTTAAAATCAAATCTTTTGAAAGTGGACTTTTTTTAAAGATCGCGCTTGCGGAACCTCTAAACATGATTTTTTTTAGTCTGCCCCATACAAAAGTTTGTTCTGCACATCTTAATCAACCATTTGAAGCGTGAGCCCCCAGATTCCCAGAAGTTATGCAGTTTTGGGACACCCTATTGATGATATCATGTTGAACAATATGAAGTACCATTTTAAGCATTTTTAAGCATACTTATAAATTTCTTTAAAAGTTAATCCTGATGAAAAGCTTTTGAGGAACACCGAGATGAGGAGGTAAGGTGGATATTAAAAAAAACGTGGCACAATGTTTTTCATACTTTCAATGCAGAATGTAAAATTTACTATCTATGTATACTAAGGTGACAATGAGTTTATGGGGTAAATTTCATGATTGAATTTTTAAAACATTTGTATATTGGCCCAAAAAACTGACCTGTGTTAAATTCTTGCGAAATCCGATTGGATTCAATGCCTCAAAGTGAAACAAATTTTTAATAATAATCTTAGCATAACCTTTCTGCATGAACAGTTCACCGGACCTTAAAAAACTATTCAATCGACAAGGTCGGAAATTACCCTTATTTAAGCGTTCTGAACTTGATCGAAATAAGGGGTCATACTGATCCAACAAAACGATCCTTTATTTGACAGATAGTGGAAGTTCTCAATAAAGGGTCAATTTAACTTCTTTAAGGGATAGCGGAAAGTTAGCGTGTAGCACACAAAGCTGTCAAACCTCATGATCAAAGTAGTTTTTAAAAATATATTAGGGTAAAACTGTACAAAACGCACCAGCTAAGCATAATTGCTATTTATAGCGATACCAATCATTTAAGAACCAAATTGAAAGTTGGCGACGATTCAAGGATGAAATTTACGTATTATCGAAAAGAAAAAATATAATAAAAACTCGATTTTGACTATATTTTTGTAAAAAAACTAAAACAGTCAGAAAACAAACTGCGGGGTAGAATGCCAAAACTAGTGGACAAAACGCACCAAACAGGAAGGGTGGTAAGAAATAGAACAAAGATTATACGGAATGTAATTATTGAAACACTAAATGTTTAATTACATGTACATCGTATTTTTGTAAACTACCATTCTTTGGCTAAAAATCATTTAGTATTGCAAAACTCATCGAAAATTTCGCTTTTCAAAATACACTTTGTATTATCCTTATATATAAAACGCCTTCAAGTAGGCAACGAAATTCAATTTTGTTGACTGATATAGTGATATCGCGGCAAACATGGCGGCCGGTAATTTTTTCGGATCGAATATTGGTGCACCGTTTTAACTCGAACAAGGACGAAATTTGTTATAATTATGCATTGTTATCGTAATTTGGGAGTCAGCAAATAAAAAGAATGGCATTTTGTTTTGATATTAGGGGTTTCTCAAAAGCTAACAGCATTCAAAGTTTGAGCGTAAAACACGTGGTCTTGTGGGCATTCTGCCCCAATTTTCATATGATTGATTTTTGATAAAATTTGTAGGAAGTTAATAAAATACAACAAAATATTAATAGTCTTCCGAAAGTGCACATGAGTGGTAAAACGATAAGCTGTAGTTTGGTCAGATTGCGCAGGCTGTTTTACCATAAAACCTTATATGTTACTTATGAAAAATAACAAGTTTCACGCTGATTTCATTGATTCGTCTGTTTCTAAGAACTAAAGTAGATTTTGTGAATTTTTCATCTATTGAATGATGAAAATGCTTGATTGCTACAATAAAAATGGAGAAAAACATCATTCGAAGCCGTAGGTTAGTGTATATTTGAGAAAGAATGACATGGGCCATCTTACCCCGCTGGTGCGTCTTGTACAGTTTTCCCCTACTAAGTGGCTTCAATGAAAATAGAGCACGATGGAATAAAGCAAATCAGAAAATATTCGAGTTAAAAGTTTTCGTACGATTTTTTAGTCCCGCTGATTTGTTCAAATCTTGAGAAGTTTAGCTGCGATCAAGAGTTTTTGCGCATTTTTGAGAATTGTACTGTTGTTGTTAGTTTTTGAACCTACTCTCTATAAGAGGGTTTCCATAAAAGCGAACTGATCGAATTTTCTGGTCATCCTTTTCTGAAAATAGGCTTCCTCACCGGTAACTGATGTCGATCTTGTTTGACACATATGTTTTTCTAAAAATTGTGCCTGGCCAAAATTGTAAAAGAAATGGAAGAACAATCACTTGAAGATAAAAGTCAGATTTCCACACGATTAAAAATTTTACCCATTTTTTATACAAAGATACACGTAAATTTCAAAATTGTACCATACAAATGTTAACAAATGGTCTTGAGCAACTTATTTCGTTCGTAAAAAAAACAGTCGAGTTCTTAAAAAAAAGAAAATATATTTGGCCGCTTGCTTTTCTGGGTATCTCCCACAGTGCGTTGCTTGGTTACTTGAGGATTTGTTTCATTTTCATAATAAACAAGATCTAGTGCTGAGGGTAGGCGTAAGAGCACCTGTAGCCGTGGTCTATTCTTGGGTCTGATTTATATAGGAATAAGACCAAAGAAACTAGATCCAATCCGAGGAACAAACTGATAACCCACTCGTGTTCCATTAACTGTCAAACGGTTTAGAACTCAGTCCAATTGGGTCCGAATCTAATCAGTTTTGGATCAACCTTATACCAGCTCTAAAAAAAGTTTAGTTGAAACTGAAACTGGCTGTTTGCATCACGGATACAGGTGTTCTAAAGTTAACATGAAAATATAGGCTGGCAGTTTTATGAGGATTTAATTTATATTGAAATTTGTATTTCTTTCTAGAAGTTCTTTTTAAAGTAAGAATGATCGATCTCATCGAAAATGGTACGTCAAGTTAGCCCCTCAATTGTTGTTAAGTTAGTGTTTTGCTGAATGTGGTTTTTATGTAAACTTGTCGTTATCTTTGAGTGGGAAAAGTGTAATGAATGATGTATGTAAAATAAATGATATCTTCTGTTTAGTTCGTCGGCAAATCGAGACATATTTTTCTTCCATCCGAAAAATGGCCTACATCCAACAGAGAACCCAACAAACATTTTTGTAGCTACATATATTCTTATGCTGATTTGATATACGTTTAATGTACATTATAGAATGATCGTATGAAAGTTGAAAAAACAGCATTTACCTACCAAAGTGGAGGCCATATACGTACATAAATTTCATTTCTTTCTAAAACGACGAAAACTGCACCTATTGAGCGTCATCCGACACCCTATTCGTACCTATCTGAAGAATTCAAGAGAGCGCAAGATTTTGTTCTCGTAGCCTTCAAATCGTTGCCGGCGACAATATTTTCCTGTTCTCTCATTGGTCAATATTAATCAATTCCTATATGATTTTGACCCATCTGGATGCACTTCTTCACAGAAATTTTTTGTGACTGTACTATATAACCTGTAATTAACAAAATCTGTAACTTTAAATTGTTTTCCTTAAAAGTTAAAAAAGATTAATTTATTATTACAGCAAATGTCCTGTAAGAAAGTTGTACACTAAAAATTAAATGTCACGTAATTTGTTTTTCGACCTGTAAAATTACGGTAAATGTCCTGCTCCTTTTTATTACAGGACATTTGCGTAACTTTACAGGAAATAATTTTTGCTGTGTTGTTGTAGAGAAGACATGCCGATGATTTTCTCACTTGAAGCCCTCACGGGAGCAAAATCATTTCAAAATCTACAAACATGGCGGACTTTTTATCATATCCGATTAAAACTGACTTCAGGCTACATTTATACGATCTTTTCATTATGCATTTGGAATTGCAATTTGCAACACCATTGTAAACAACTTGAACCATCATTTCTGATACGATTTTATGATTTCTGGGAATAATCATCTGTTCGAGTAGTGTGTATGTGTGTGCGTGTCTGAGTGAAGTAATTGCGAACAGTCTACTGAACGATATGGTTCTACACTAAGGTTGTCAGATTTCCCGGTTTTAACCGGGTTTTTTCGGATATTTATCTAATAGCAAATTTGGGAACAGTCTGGCCCGGCCCAGTTATCCGGAATTTATTGAAAAACGGTCAAGTTCTGCCTGGATCTTGTCGAGATTTATTCACTTCATTCGGCAAATAAAACAAACAAAAATTGCAAGTTCTGTTGTATTTTTTTTTTATTCAGGCCTCCAAAATGAATTTTTTTGAGCAAGTTTTAAAAAAATCTTAAAGTCAGTTAAAAAAAACGGTTTAAAATCTGTCGACGAGTTTTCATGAATTTTTTTTTTATTTTTTTCCTGATTTTTGTTGTGTGATATCTGGGTTTCAACAGAATTTGCCCTCAAATATTTCCCGGATTTCTCGTCAATTTTTGAAATCAAATGTCTGGATTTTGCCAGATTTTAATATAAAATTGCACGGATTTTCCGGAGTCTGAAAAAACAATTCTTTTTTAAAATACTCATAACTTCTGATGGCTTCGCTGTATTTGAGTGTTTAATTGATGTTTCTAATTTTCAATAATATATCTTTCCGACGATGTTTTGACCTCTCTCTCGAATCTTCCAGTATAAAAAAAAAAATGTTACTCAAAGAAATGAATTCCACTTTTGGAGTTGCTTAGTTGTTTTTCATTTCTCAATGAACCGATTTTCTAAACTCAAATTTTAGTGTTCGTCGTAAATTTGATTATTATTTTCATGGAACAAACTTTGCCTTTCAAAAATGATGTTTAAAATGTTTAAAATGTGCGCCTCGGGTCATATTGATCCGAACAGCTTTGGAGGGTTAAATACGTATTTCATGTGTTTTTGTTTTGATTTATCCCACTGTTCGAGCCAAACTAAAAAGAGAACATTTAAGTGCCTCGTTTTTTAAGTAAATTACCTCCAAACACATCCGGTAAATTGTGTCCTCGAGCTTTTCTAACGGTCCCCAAAGTCGAGCAAAAAAACAGTTCACTGCTCTTCCAGCCAGAATCATTCAGATTGGTGAATTTTTTTCCAGACATTGGAACATTCAATGTGTTTTTCTAAAGGGATATGTGCAATATACAGTTGCGTTCAAAAAAGAATGAAATTGCGTGAAGCTGCGCACGCACTTCCAACTTTGACAAGCTGCCATTTCTCTCTCGTTTAATTTTTTTTTTTCATGAAAATTTCAAGTTCAATTATCCAACTAACATTTTACGGAATTTGAAGTCATTACAATGATGGGAAACAAAGATAGAGCTATTTTCGTAAAATGGAAATTTGGTCCAAAGATGTAAACATGTTTGATCTAATTTCAGGCCAAGTTTCGTCAAAACCGATGAACGTGATCAAAAATGGTGCCGGGTAGAAAATCAGGTTAATCATCGCCCATCATACGATTTCATTCTTTTTTGAACGCAACTGTGAATGTCAGCAACGTAATATTTTAAAATAATTTAAAATACCTTCTTCCTAAATTTTCTTGAAGGCTTTTAAATATAAAATCAATAACAAATTGCAAGTCGGTAAAAGCAAATAAAAAAAATCTATTGATAAGCACATAATGATGATTTGTTGAACTTTATTTTTGTCAAAGGTATAGTTGTATGATAAATTAATTCAGAAGATTTTTTTTTAAAATATAAATATTTTATCAAATTGGACAAATATACGAATTTCGTTGATAGTTGAATTACAACTTAGCATTAAAATTGCCGAAAAAAATGTATGTTGTTAAAAAAACCTCAATTGTTACTTTGTATTTGATCCAAAAAATCTGTGAAAATTTTTTCTGATTTTAAGCCAAACGTAGAACAAATTTAGTCTTTCCATTTGCAAAATAACAATTCATATTACCTAACCTTGTTAAGAAATTTTCTTGAACTAATTTTAGAAATCCTACCCCATTAGCACTAACATGTTATTTCTCAAATCTTTTGAAAAATGTTCAAAACAACTATCAACAAACAATGATAAATCTAGCCTAAATTCTTAACTAAAATTTGCTAGGGAATTAATAAAATCACTGTTATATCCAGGATTTCAGCAAATTTGATCAAAATTTTCTCACCAATTCTTCTTCTTCTAATCTTCTTCTAACACCAACATGGCCAAAACTTGTATGCATCCTGGAAAATGAAAAACTTGCGTTTCACATTTTTCTTTTCAACATGGTATCTGATACATAGAACATGCATTGCAGATACCACTACGGCCAGGCCAACCATGTGATGAAAACGCATAAGATACAGGAACAAGGGAGGGATGAAGCGTGGAGATCCCTGCCAAACACTTCTTATGATTATGTAGGGTTAGGTTTATGAAGTGCAATGTTTGATGTGTACAGTTAAAATAAGAAAAATAGGATAGATCTCACCCGAAACTTCCTAAGCTTGGCGCTTGTTCTCTATCAGTTTCTTGATTTGACATTCTACGGTCGTTATGTGCAGACGCTTGATGCTCTGATTACTTAGTTCTTCGTCCTAGAAAGCTGATTTACAGAAATATAAATACCCCGTGAAAATATGTGAAAAGTGTAAATGTCTTCAATAAATAAAAATAACTATTTCTGGAGAAATACCTTACGATTTGAACTGCAAATTTATTAAAATTTGGTACAAACTTAACAAGTTATCACTGTTCATTGAGAAAAAAATGGAAAAAAAACATTAGAAAAGTATGTAAATAACAATTTGGATCTAGATACATCATCGACTTTCACATTAAAGTTCAATGTAATGAAATAAATATATACCTTCTTTTGACATCAGTATTCTTTTTTTTTTTTTTAATCTAAACATAGTTTTGAGCTTTAATCTCGTTAAAGTACCTAGCTACCTACCTAAAAATGATTCAAGATCTCAAAGTTATAACCGAATTAACGCACTCAGTTTGCATTGCAATCCATCGCAAGATATCTTTTTCCATATTATGAAAAATGAGCTATTAATTAAAAATACCTAGCTTCGGTTTTCTGCATACAATTATTTTTTCCCGTGTAGATATTCCAGGAATAAAATCATTGTTGAAAGCCTTTCAAAATTTCTCGAAATTGTCCAGTTGACCAGGGAAAACGCCAAACGAAAACTATTGACCTGCTTCAAACTCACACACATACCCTTCCGGTTGTCCACTTAAAGAACTTTCTCGCACTTGTTTCTTGAATAAAAACTATAAATTTATTGAAATTTACAAATAGAAAATTTTCAGCCCGGAAAAAACGCGTCTGACAGTTTCAACCGACGCCTACTGCAATCCCGATCAAAATTTTCTCACCAATTGTAGAAAAAAAAAAATCAGGGCTTCGAGGAAAAATGTGGGAAGACTTTTGGAAGTACGTACAGAAAACCGAAATTTTAATCGGTGTATATAAACCACAGAAATTAAAAATATTAATTTCGTTTTTAACTTATTGCTGTAATATACATAGCTTCAGAAGACTTTTGAATGGATGTAATGAGTAGGTACCGCCAGTTTAAATAAAAAATATATTTAAATGGAAACTGGAGCACTCAATGTCATAGTCTTAGTCCTTGTCCTAGTCCACAAGGTAAGCCTGAAATATATTTTTTAAATTTCTTTTCTTAAAATTCCAAGAAAAATATGGATAGTTAGTTCCGAAAATTCTGTTTACAGATCATGTTCTTGATTTATGTCTAAAACTCTCCGTCGAAACACCGGCAATTCCTTCCGATTTCTTCCCCTAAGCCATTTTCTCTCATTCACGTCAATTACCGGATAAAAACAAATGCAACACCTCCCGGACACAAATCGACGTGGACAGGGCTACACGGTGTATTTTTCCGGAACGGAACAGAGCGATAAGCATCTAGTTGTTTCTGCCGGGCGATCACCAATTCACCTGGCACTGCACTGGAAGGGAGGGCGACAATATTGTCCAACCAAGCTAAGCCACATGATGGATCAACTCACCTTGGCCACGTGGTGATAAACGAAGGAAACAAAAGGCAGAGGACAAAAGAGACAATTGTTGCCGAACTTTCCGGGAGCGATCCCTTTCGGTCCCGAACCTGTTATTAGGGTTGGGATGGTTTTTATTCCGGCTAGCTAGAACGACACGAATCGAGATCGTATCGGGTCGAACGAATTTTGCTCAGTAGGCCATCGAAGTTGGAAAAGTCGTCGTCGTCGTGGTTTTCCTGTGACGACGCTACGGTAAGAACAAACGCTTACTGCGTTTGGATTTTGGATTGTTGATAACTTTTTCTTATATTCGTTTTTTTTTTCATTCAAAGATACCTGCGTTTATGATACTTTTATTATTTCATCGTCCTACGATATTTTGATATAATTATTCAGATCCAGTAGAGTGAATTAAGCTAATCGGTCTCGGACGACGAAGAAGACGAGAGTCACCGAATAAACGTACGAACAGAGGGAAATTTTACTTGGAAGTGGCCTTACATGTCATGAATTATTAATCCCACTCGGCTAAGGGTCAGTTTTATGATATTTTTAATTTAATTTAGCCTTCAACTACACACTTTGCTTTCTAGAGACAGACTGGGGAGACGACCGTTTTTCTCTCGCAGGAAGCGCTGGGAGAAGAGAGCGATTCGAATCGTTGTCTTTGAGACCGTGAAGGTCTTGCTTGTAAGTCGATGGGGCACCTGCTTGCTTGTTTTCATATGACTTCCCGAAGAAAAGTCAACGGCGACGATTAAGATGACGACAACAACGGCGTGAGGAAGATGGCAATCGAACCAGAACCACTTGTCGTTCGGTTCCCTGCCTAGTATTTAGGCATCTCAAGGATATGGAATGGTAGGAATTTCACCCGATTAGCATAAAGGCTTAACCGAAAGTTGAGCTTCAACGGCTAAACGGTGGGAACTTTTTGAGACTTACAGAGAAAAAAAGAAGCAGAGAAAACCGTTGGTGTGCTCAAACAAGAGAGTGACCAGGAGGGGTCTCAAAAGTAATCCATACGGTACTCTAAACCGGGAGTTCGGGGGCAATCATCGAGTTGGCCATGGATGGGCCAGGCCGCCCCAAACAATGGGATGTCGATTGGTTCGTCATCTTCCATTGGGTTTTGAGAGATTCAACACCTGACGGAAAAATCAGCGCCTACTTTGCTGCGGGTCCGATGATATGGGAAACCCAAAAAAAATGTAAACAATCTGTCGAGGTAGGAAGAGGTAGAAAAAAGGGAAAAAATCAACAACAAAAATCATAAATCCCACATGAATCTTTCAAGTGGAAGCCACACCGATTTTGACCACCAAAGTGCGCGTATAATAGCGCATTATTATTTTCGGGGTGATGATGTGATGGTTTTTTTCCTCACTCTCTTGATGGTACCTACCAAATGTATCCAATGGCATTTTTGCTGTCTTGTTTGGTTGATACGACGAGTGCCTGATGATGATTGTTGAATCTCAAAAACAACAACAGAGAGAAAAAAAGACCCAAAGCCAAGGGGTTTGTAACACATGGAATGACATGAAAGTTGTTGTTTGGCATTTTTTAACAATGATGGGTTGACCATCTGCTTGGATGATGTTTAAAAAATGGGCTTTAGAGAATTGGGAATCTCTGATACAATCAAGAGGAATTGAACTTAGAAATCTTCAAATCCCAGTTACTGTTTTCTTGAACAATTCCCTTAAGGAATCTTTATTCAGCCACACCTTGCAGCTACCGGGAAAATTTAGTGTGAAACCGATCGTAATTTCCTCTCCAGTGTGTGTCTGCAAAGTATCACTCAAATAAAACGTTAAAAAATCTCATTCAACTGTCTACCAGACCTGCCAAAATTTAGTGGCCATACTCTTTCCCCACTTCCAGTTTCCACAGCCTTCAAGGAGAAAAATCAATCCCCGGGAGAAATTTTTGACACTGTTTACTTTTGCATTATGGACCTAATTTCCCACATTTTTCCCCGCAAACAACCGCGCAGCCAAAATGATTTTTTTTCTAGCTTTTTTCTTCTACCAGAGACGACAGAGGCTAATTTCCAAATTACCAGGAACCCTTTCCTTACTCCCCTCGGAATGGGAGGAAAAACAGTTCCAAGATAAAAAGCGAACAAACACGTCGTAAAATAAATTTTCTCGCACTCACTTTTGCCCGGAATGATCATCATCATCGATTTGTGTATGTAAATACGGGGCCCGCCACCACTTTGGTTTCGGAAATGTTACGTAAACAATCGCACTCTGGAGCAGTAAGACGTGTTCAATATAAGATAATGTTAATTTTTTAAGTCTTTTTGTTGTCACTATTTCATCACTTTCGTGGGTATTTAAGTCTATTTTTGTTTCATTTTTGGGTCATTTGGTGTAATTTTTGGGCCAATTTAGTCTGATTTATGTGTCAATTTGAAGTTATTTTCGCGTAATTTTTGTCACTTTTGTGTCATTTTTGTATCATTTTTGTGTCAATTTTTGTATCACGTTTTTGACATTTTTCTGTAACATCTTAAGCAATTTATGTGTCATTAAAGTGTGATTTTTGCATCATTTTTGTGTCACTTTTGTGTATCTTTTGTGTCAATTTAATGTCATTTTTGTCATTTTTGTGCCATTTTTGTGTCATTTTTTGTGTCATTTTTGTGTCGTTTTTGTTTCATTTTTGTGTCAATTTTGTATCACTTTTGTGTCATTTTTATGTCATTTTTGTGTCAATTTTGTATCACTATTGTGAATTTGTGTGTCATTTTTGATTCAATTTTGTGTCATTTTTGAATCAATTTTGTGTCATTTTTGTGTCATTTTTGTGTCATTTTTGTGTCATTTTTGTGTCATCTTTTTGTCATTTTTGTGTAATTTTTGCGAAAGTTTTGTGTCATTTTGGATCATTTTTGTGTCATTTTTGTGTCATTTGTATGTCATTTTTGTGTCATTTTTTTGTCATTATTGTGTCATTTTTGTGTCATTTTTGTCATTTTCTTGTCAATTTTGTGCCATTTTTGTGTCATTTTTGTTTCATTTTTGTATCATTTTTTGTGTTCCGTTTTTGACAATTTTATGTCATTTTTGTGTCATTTATGTGAAATTTTTGTGTCGATTTTGTGTTGATTTTGTGTCATTTTTGTCTTTTTGTTCATAATTGTCATTTTTGTCATTTCTGTCATTTCTGTCATTTTTGTCATTTTTGTCATTTTTGTCATTTTTGTCATTTTTGTCATTTTTGTCATTTTTGTCATTTTTGTCATTTTTGTCATTTTTGTCATTTTTGTCATTTTTGTCATTTTTGTCATTTTTGTCATTTTTGTCATTTTTGTCATTTTTGTCATTTTTGTCATTTTTGTCATTTTTGTCATTTTTGTCATTTTTGTCATTTTTGTCATTTTTGTCATTTTTGTCATTTTTGTCATTTTTGTCATTTTTGTCATTTTTGTCATTTTTGTCATTTTTGTCATTTTTGTCATTTTTGTCATTTTTGTCATTTTTGTCATTTTTGTCATTTTTGTCATTTTTGTCATTTTTGTCATTTTTGTCATTTTTGTCATTTTTGTCATTTTTGTCATTTTTGTCATTTTTGTCATTTTTGTCATTTTTGTCATTTTTGTCATTTTTGTCATTTTTGTCATTTTTGTCATTTTTGTCATTTTTGTCATTTTTGTCATTTTTGTCATTTTTGTCATTTTTGTCATTTTTGTCATTTTTGTCATTTTTGTCATTTTTGTCATTTTTGTCATTTTTGTCATTTTTGTCATTTTTGTCATTTTTGTCATTTTTGTCATTTTTGTCATTTTTGTCATTTTTGTCATTTTTGTCATTTTTGTCATTTTTGTCATTTTTGTCATTTTTGTCATTTTTGTCATTTTTGTCATTTTTGTCATTTTTGTCATTTTTGTCATTTTTGTCATTTTTGTCATTTTTGTCATTTTTGTCATTTTTGTCATTTTTGTCATTTTTGTCATTTTTGTCATTTTTGTCATTTTTGTCATTTTTGTCATTTTTGTCATTTTTGTCATTTTTGTCATTTTTGTCATTTTTGTCATTTTTGTCATGTTTGTCATGTTTGTCATTTTTGTCATTTTTGTCATTTTTGTCATTTTTGTCATTTTTGTCATTTTTGTCATTTTTGTCATTTTTGTCATTTTTGTCATTTTTGTCATTTTTGTCATTTTTGTCATTTTTGTCATTTTTGTCATTTTTGTCATTTTTGTCATTTTTGTCATTTTTGTCATTTTTGTCATTTTTGTCATTTTTGTCATTTTTGTCATTTTTGTCATTTTTGTCATTTTTGTCATTTTTGTCATTTTTGTCATTTTTGTCATTTTTGTCATTTTTGTCATTTTTGTCATTTTTGTCATTTTTGTCATTTTTGTCATTTTTGTCATTTTTGTCATTTTTGTCATTTTTGTCATTTTTGTCATTTTTGTCATTTTTGTCATTTTTGTCATTTTTGTCATTTTTGTCATTTTTGTCATTTTTGTCATTTTTGTCATTTTTGTCATTTTTGTCATTTTTGTCATTTTTGTCATTTTTGTCATTTTTGTCATTTTTGTCATTTTTGTCATTTTTGTCATTTTTGTCATTTTTGTCATTTTTGTCATTTTTGTCATTTTTGTCATTTTTGTCATTTTTGTCATTTTTGTCATTTTTGTCATTTTTGTCATTTTTGTCATTTTTGTCATTTTTGTCATTTTTGTCATTTTGTCATTTTTGTCATTTTTGTCATTTTTGTCATTTTTGTCATTTTTGTCATTTTTGTCATTTTTGTCATTTTTGTCATTTTTGTCATTTTTTGTCATTTTTGTCATTTTTGTCATTTTTGTCATTTTTGTCATTTTTGTCATTTTTGTCATTTTTGTCATTTTTGTCATTTTTGTCATTTTTGTCATTTTTGTCATTTTTGTCATTTTTGTCATTTTTGTCATTTTTGTCATTTTTGTCATTTTTGTCATTTTTGTCATTTTTGTCATTTTTGTCATTTTTGTCATTTTTGTCATTTTTGTCATTTTTGTCATTTTTGTCATTTTTGTCATTTTTGTTATTTTTGTCATTTTTGTCATTTTTGTCATTTTTGTCATTTTTTTTTTGATTTTTTCATTTTTGTTATTTTTGTAATTTTTGATTATTTTGACAATTTTGATAATTTTGCAAATTTTGACAATTTTGATAATTTTGCCAATTTTGACAATTTTGACAATTTTGACAATTTTGACAATTTTGACAATTTTGACAATTTTGACAATTTTGACAATTTTGACAATTTTGACAATTTTGACAATTTTGACAATTTTGACAATTTTGACAATTTTGACAATTTTGACAATTTTGACAATTTTGACAATTTTGACAATTTTGACAATTTTGACAATTTTGACAATTTTGACAATTTTGACAATTTTGACAATTTTGACAATTTTGACAATTTTGACAATTTTGACAATTTTGACAATTTTGACAATTTTGACAATTTTGACAATTTTGACAATTTTGACAATTTTGACAATTTTGACAATTTTGACAATTTTGACAATTTTGACAATTTTGACAGTTTTGACAATTTTGACAATTTTGACAATTTTGACAATTTTGACAATTTTGACAATTTTGACAATTTTGACAATTTTGACAATTTTGACAATTTTGACAATTTTGACAATTTTGACAATTTTGACAATTTTGACAATTTTGACAATTTTGACAATTTTGACAATTTTGACAATTTTGACAATTTTGACAATTTTGACAATTTTGACAATTTTGACAATTTTGACAATTTTGACAATTTTGACAATTTTGACAATTTTGACAATTTTGACAATTTTGACAATTTTGACAATTTTGACAATTTTGACAATTTTGACAATTTTGACAATTTTGACAATTTTGACAATTTTGACAATTTTGACAGTTTTGACAATTTTGACAATTTTGACAATTTTGACAATTTTGACAATTTTGACAATTTTGACAATTTTGACAATTTTGACAATTTTGACAATTTTGACAATTTTGACAATTTTGACTATTTTGACAATTTTGACAATTTTGACAATTTTGACAATTTTGACAATTTTGACAATTTTGACAATTTTGACAATTTTGACAATTTTGACAATTTTGACAATTTTGACAATTTTGACAATTTTGACAATTTTGACAATTTTGACAATTTTGACAATTTTGACTATTTTGACAATTTTGACAATTTTGACAATTTTGACAATTTTGACAATTTTGACAATTTTGACAATTTTGACAATTTTGACAATTTTGACAATTTTGACAATTTTGACAATTTTGACAATTTTGACAATTTTGACAATTTTGACAATTTTGACAATTTTGACAATTTTGACAATTTTGACAATTTTGACAATTTTGACAATTTTGACAATTTTGACAATTTTGACAATTTTGACAATTTTGACAATTTTGATAATTTTGATAATTTTGACAATTTCGACAATTTTGACAATTTTGACAATTTTGACAATTTAGACAATTTTGACAATTTTGACAATTTTGACAATTTTGACAATTTTGACAATTTTGACAATTTTGACAATTTTGACAATTTTGACAATTTTGACAATTTTGACAATTTTGACAATTTTGACAATTTTAACAATTTTGACAATTTTGACAATTTTGACAATTTTGACAATTTTGACAATTTTGACAATTTTGACAATTTTGACAATTTTGACAATTTTGACAATTTTGACAATTTTGACAATTTTGAAAATTTTGACAATTTTGACAATTTTGACAATTTTGTCATTTTCTTGTCAATTTTGTGCCATTTTTGTGTCATTTTTGTTTCATTTTTGTATCATTTTTTGTGTTCCGTTTTTGACAATTTTATGTCATTTTTGTGTCATTTATGTGAAATTTTTGTGTCGATTTTGTGTCGATTTTGTGTCATTTTTGTCTTTTTGTTCATAATTGTCATTTTTGTCATTTCTGTCATTTCTGTCATTTTTGTCATTTTTGTCATTTTTGTCATTTTTGTCATTTTTGTCATTTTTGTCATTTTTGTCATTTTTGTCATTTTTGTCATTTTTGTCATTTTTGTCATTTTTGTCATTTTTGTCATTTTTGTCATTTTTGTCATTTTTGTCATTTTTGTCATTTTTGTCATTTTTGTCATTTTTGTCATTTTTGTCATTTTTGTCATTTTTGTCATTTTTGTCATTTTTGTCATTTTTGTC